>NW_004797297.1:1840345-1908642 GCF_000002075.1 Aplysia californica | reverse complement strand
CCCCCACAAAAGTAGCCTACAAAGAAGAACACAAAAAATAGATGCACCTTTCTAAAACACAACTGTTAAGGCCGTACAACTGAGTTCTGGACTTGGCTCCACTTACACAAGAATTGCCTATTGGGTGAGGGCATAGTAACTGAACAATGGTGAGCATAATTTCAGATCAGAAGAAATAAAATAAGATGCACATATATATACCAATTTCACCAGTGAATGTTTAATTTTTACAGAAATGGTACCCTCGAAAATTTATTCCACAAGTCAAACAAGTGGCAGTGGTCTTACTATTTTAGAACTATAATTCCCCAGATGACTAAGTTTTGCACAAATATATCATCAAATTCCCATATATTTTACCATACCTACCACCCTGTCAATCTCTTTCCTGATTATATATTCCTTCTGCCATCAAGTGACTCCCTGTTGTAATAAGTCCCTACCAGGTCTTTACAGTTAGGGGTTCCATGCATTCAACTGATTGGATCTGAGAGATTGGTTATCTCCAGCTGCCACACAATTCAAGTCTCTTTAGCCTCCTTGATCTCCCTTTAAGAATTGGGTTCCTTGCATTTCCTTTTTTTGTTAATTACATAATTCCTGTAACTTAAAAAAAAATAATTCTACTTTTACTTTTTCCATAAGATTTTTATTTTATAACTCTACTAAAGGCAAACTGTACAGTAGTATTCATCCACTTTTAGATCTAATGTTTACTTGGGTGTAGATCTAGTTCCAGTCTTTTGACTCGTGTAACCTCTAGATTCAAACAATTCTACCTGGAAAATGAACATGGAATCCTTATTTTCACAATCATAGTTTATCAAACCTGAAGATTCTTTTGACACGCTTGCATTTTTTCATTTTATTTGAAAAGTAAGCTTTTCAAAGTAGTTTCAATGACAAAAGAATCCACAAAATTATACCCCTATGTGACGGTTTATTTTATCATAAAATAATTTGTTGAAATCTGACCTAGTAGGTCAACAAAGCTTTTAAATATAATTTGCATTTAATATGATAGCTGGAAGTCGCTCCATTCTCCCTTGAAGCAAAATGGTGTCCAATACTTAAAGGTAATGGAACATTTTAATTACTAGACTACCTCATCTGCTCACATTCAAACACCTCCTCCCCTAAAATCTCAAGCTAATCCCAACTGTTGACTACACCATCACCCTCCACACACCTTGTCCTAAAGCCCATGTCCCACCAAGCGCCAGAGCCCTTATTTCTCACTTTCCAAGCAAATGTTAACACGTGAGAAAAGGCAGGGACATTGTTACATCACACAGGACTAAATCAACAGGTTTATAATAATAACGTCTAAATAGCGTCATAATCAGACCTGACTTGATTTGTCAACTATTGGTACCCTGAGTCAATGTGTTCTGTCCAACACCCATTTTTGGATGCCCTTACATTTGGCTTGGCTTTTATCTTGCTCCTAACTTGTAACTGAAGAAAGAGCCGGGTGTTAATGTGTTCCCTCATATAATTTTTTGGGAGGGTGAAAGAAGAGCGTATTTTAAGGTAAACGGTTATATTACAAAACACTCTTGAATAGTGACCTCTATGGTATTACAAAAAAGCAAATGAAGTCGATATTTTTTAAAACTATCATGCCCGTTTGGGCCTGAAAAAAATTGATTATTGATTTGTAACTGTTTAAGGGGCCATTTGTGTTCAGAAGCCAACAATGTGTTGGAACCACCCCTATAAAAGTGTAACACGCCTGCATGCGAGAGCGATAGTAACAATTTACCAAAGAATTAAAGAGGAGTTTTTTATTTCAAACATCCACCCCCTTTAAAAAATCACAATAACTTTTTTTTTTAGATCACAAATCGTATGGATCTAGATCTACATACAGGTGTCAAATTAAAAAAGTTAAAAAATTTGAGTCTTCCATTGAATAGGTCAATTTATCTCAAAAGTCTATGGAAACTGCTTGCTTTTTGTCCCACTTAAAACAGAGACCTAGTGTTTACTCTTACCCTTGCACTAGAAGGCTATTTTTTAAACCAGTTTGATTTAACTGCTACCATAAAAAATAAGACACTCTACTAAAAGAAAAGACAATGGTCAATATATAATATAAAGCATTATGACAATGACATACTAGGATACACATATAAGACAATTCATTCTCATTTTAATCTAATGTCTTCTTCTCAGTAACTTTTCGGTACTATTTAACTTCAACTATCGTCTCATGCTCAGGTATTGTAACACTTTTTTTTGCTCATTTTCATCTGGTTTTTACACATATATATATTTTGACTCTCTATATAGCCGTCACAAAATGCTAGATTTCAAAATTGATGAATTTGATTGAACTATTACTATTACACTCTGCCAAAATGCGTAGTAATATTTCAGGTTCTCAACCTGGTTTTATTTTTTAAAGGGGTACGCCCCCTTCACCATGGATAAAATATAATAACATATTATTATAATAATAATGATACATTTTAATGTTTTGACATCAGACAAGATTTTATTACAATTCATTTGTGTGTGTGTTCTGCAGCCAATAACTCTGTGATTTAGTCCCAAAAAGTAATGCATCTACATGTGAGTGAGCGAAAATAAAAATGTACCAACTTTTCTTAACTTTATTTACAATGAAGGTTTCGCCAGAACGCCCCCCCCCCCCCCCCCCGGACAAAACTTAAATGAATAAATCTAAAGGTACGACATTCTTCATTGAGAGAGATTAAAACTGGGGACAATCATGAATTCTTAAGTCTAAGGTTGATACATATATATGTAATATATATAAGAGATCTAGACAAAAAGCAGTCCCAATCCGTTGGTCCGGAATTCTTCAATCTTACCAATAATTTAAATCACAGTTACTTTATATTATGTTTTATATATATAAGACCGGGAGACAGCAGAATACCAGGCAACCATCAAGATGCGGGGAAATGAATGGGAATAGAAAGGGGAGAAAGAAAAGGAACAATCTGGAAAGGAAAGACATCGCCATAATCAGACAGCCACAGGAACAATCAGTAAGGATACCTTGTGGGCTTTGGTGCTGAGAGGAACTGAGCACTTATGGACCTGTCTGGTGTACAATGATGTTGTTGCCCAGGACAGGCACTACAGGTAATAATATTTTATTTAAATAATTAACAGAAACATAGCACCCAAAAAAAATAATGAGAAACATCAATATGACGTTACGACGAGACAATCTGGCATTCCCATGAGACATCGACTGGAAGTCTCGTGCGGTCTCACTGATGAGTCACTGCCAATACAAACAAACTCATAAAAGGGACCGCAGAAGGTAACGATTATGGTTGATTACCCAAACAAACATGATAAATTTTATGATGAAGAAGAGACCTAATAGTAACCTTGCGAGAAAACAAGACTGCTCGACCTTCAGGGTAGGGTTGATTTGAATCAGGTCGATATAAATCAGTTGATTTTTAAAATAAAAATCAGTGGATTTAAATCACTTTTTGAAAATGTATTTTTATTCAGTTTTTACATATTTCAACATTCAGAATTCCTTTCCTTGGTTTCATATAAGGTTTAGTAGACTAGATCTAATTTACAATCATGCTTGAAAGTCTGCTTCCCCCCCTTTCACTGTAAAATAATACAGTATTCAATTTACTTTTTTCCCCATAAAATTGAAATCAGAGCTGGGTTGATTTAAATCAGTTGATCTTTTTTATTTCAATCAACTTGATTTTTTAAATAAAATAAAAGGTCAGTGACTTAAATCACTTTTTTTAAAATGTATTCAGTTTTGACAAATTTAAACATTCAGAATTTCTTTCCTTGGTTTTATTAAACAAATATAAGGTTTAGTAAACTAATATAATCATGCTTAAAAGTCTGCTTTCCCCCCTGTCACTGTAAAATAATACAGTATTCAATTTACTTTTTTTTTCATAATTGAAATTAGCATTTTCTTTTTAGACAAACACAAGTGGGCACACACACACACTGTAATAACATGCAAGTTTATCTATGCATGATCCCCCCACCCCCTTCCTTTTAGACTGACATTTTCTTCATGACAGCAGATTAATCATTAAGGCTCTCTTTTGCAGTTGCTTAATATTAATCATTAGTTAAAATAAAAACCATGCATTTTGCACAAAAAGAACATACTTCTAGCCACCCAAAATCCCAAACTGTGTCGACTTTAAAAAAAAAAAAAAAAAAAATTTTTATATCCGATTTAAATTTTAAAAATCGGATTTAAATAAAAATCGATTTTTAAATTTTTATTAAAATTTTTTTTTTAAATCACCAACCCTGTCGACCTTGGCAGTAACCTATTTTGCATTTAGTTACCCAGCAAAAACTAAAATCCTTCATGGTAAAAAAAAAAAAATCCCTCCACGCCCCTTCCCCCCCTCTCCACCCGTTCACACTTTACACACACACACACATGGGCCACCCCATTCGCTTTTCATCAACAAATCTCAAGAATGGAAACCGTTTGGAGAAATAGAGTTCAAGTCTATTTTCCCGAACGTTCGGAGAAATAGAGCCGGCCTATTTTTTTACTAGGTCTCTGTCTCTGAAACCCCCCATATACTCTTGGGGCCAAAACCCGCGAATAACAATTGCGGGGTGGGAACTACCGAAAAAGCGCCGTGGACTGCTTATTAATGTTGTGTTGGCCTGCCTGGCCTGAAAGTAAATTAAGGCTAGATTAATATACCCTGGTCACCTACAGGCTAAATCTAGTATTTATAATCAATTACTAAACTTAGACTTAGGCTTTAAATCTCGACGTGTAGTGTAGTGTTGAGAGACAACATGTGTTCTTGGCTATTTTATTCGGTGCTTTTTCGGTAGTTCCCACCCCCCCTAGATCTATACGTTTTATTCGCGGCAAGCTAAGATATCAAACCTAACAACTGCAAAACATTAAATTGTGGTAAAATGCCCCCCATGAAACCCCCCAACATATTGCTAGAGAGCTGGAAAGGAGGTGAAAGGAGACAATTTTAGAGAAGAAAATTTTTCGGCCGCTACCCAGATTCGAACCCGGGACCTTTGAATGAGAGGCCAACACCTTTTTTAACCTCTAGGAGGCCACGAGAGCCCCCAGAGAGAGAGAGAGAGAGAGAGAGAGAGAGAGAGAGAGAGAGAGAGAGAGAGAGAGAGGGGGAGAGAGACTGCTCGATTGATTGAAATTATGACATTGTTCTTTTCTTCAAATTGTGATTCCTCCAACTCCAAAACAGGAAAAACGATCGTTCATCGAAAAGACATCCACAATCTTCATTTAGACTTAGATTCTAGATCTAGATCTAGGCTAGCCTCGAAACTAGATCAATGATTTATATTTGTCTGTCTAGATCTAGACCTAGGCGCCATAGATCTAGAAGAACCTAGACTCTAGTTCTACCCTGAGCAAGAGAGCGCTGAAACTTTCCGAAATCACAAAAAAAGAGTTTCAGTTTCCCTACAGGGTCTGTATACTTTGTGACTTTGTTCCGGTTACTGTGTGTGTATACACTCACATTTTTATTAGGTCAGGGGGGCAAGACCCCCCCTGAAACCCCCCTACTCTTGGGACCAAAACCCGTGAATAACAATTGCGGTGTGGGAACTACTGAAAAAGTGCCTTTTATTCTAGATCAACATCAAGATCTAGAGTCTAGAGTCTAGACTAGATTAGATCTAGATTCTAGGCGATAGGAGGAGGGGCAGGAGTATGCTTAGGTACAAAATCAACAATACTATCCGCCTAGGCCTAGATCTATATCATATGCCCATGTCATTTTAGATCTCTAGATATCTAAATCAAGACATCTAGATCTAGACTCTAGATCAAGACATCTAGAGTCAAGAATCTAGATCTAGATTTCTCTAGATTAGATCTTGTCTACTAGACTAGATCTAGATATATCTAGATAATCTAGTCTAGTTTTTTTTACTAGATCTAGATATCTAGATCTAGATCTACTAGATTCTAGATCTAGATCTAGATCTAGAAATCTAGATCTAGATCTATCTAGAGATCTAGAGTCTAGATCTAGAATCTAGAATCTAACCTCAAACAGAGAGTGCTTAGTCATCTAAATGAACACCTCTGGACATGGGTAGATCTACATCAAGGCAGTAACTTTAAAAACATTCAACATAATACACAATAATTAATAGACTGCATTAAAATGCCAAGATCTAGACTAAGTAATCAACAAGGCATGATGAGGCATGGCAAAAAAGGTTCAAGATCAAAGAGTACAGAGTAGAGAAACGACAGAGCAGCACAGGCTTCGGGTACACGAGTACACATGATTTAAAAGTCTCGACTTACCCAATAATTCCCCTCCCATAAATTCTGTCATCTTTTCTCCACGGCGTGAGACCACCATCTCGTAATATCCGTGTATTTAATGGAAAATTCAATCCAAATGTACAGGCACGGTTGTCCTGCCGCTTTCTTTTCTGTTGAGCTTCTAACCTCTTGTGAGGATCTGTGCTGTCGGTCGGCTCATCCAAAGGAATAAATTCTTGAGGTTTTTGGTCAGAGGATGATCCAAGTAACATGCTGTCCAGGCAATACTGCGTTTCCCAAATCCGCGTCCATAAATCGTGTGCTGGTCCCAATTGTTCAGGTGGATACCAAGCAATTCTTGGATCCATATAAATGAATGGAATATCCACAGAAATCTCACACTCAGCAGTTATAAAACTTTCCGTCCACACACAGTTACTCAACCCACCCTCTGCCTCTGCGAAAGAGGTTTCAAAATCGCCTACTTTACAGAGTCACCATACGCATGCGTATGGTTTACGGAAACGTCCGATACATTGTCGGGACTCTCCGGTATCGCCGGTCCAAAGACGTAGGCCTATTCCGAAAAAGGCCTTTGGCCATTATTGGCCAAGATAAAACAACCCTTCGGATCCTTGTCATAGCCTAGATCTATTTTTTTTATCGAGCGAACAAACAGTAAGCAGAAAGTTCCATCGCCATCGCAGTGACTGGTACTGGTAATGCATTTGTAAAAGCATACATAATTGCTGCTTTCCTTTCCCTTTGTTACTTGTATGGCTTTAGAGGGATACTTACGAAGCTTTTGTTTTTTTAGTTGTATTGTTTGTTGTTTTTTATATCAGACAAGTACATGCTTTGAAGGGATGATAAATAAACCTAGCCCTAACCCTACTTAGAAAATTATACTCACATACTAATAAAAATAGCTCCAACTATTTTCTTTTGCACCCATTACGACTTCTTGCTTTTCAACTGTAAATAAGTGTTTTATTTTCTTCAGGCGTAATACTTCTTTCCAGTTTATTGTATTACATGTATTTTTACTTTTGTTAGTCAGTGTTCTTTTGTTGTTTGTTTTTGTACCAATTTATATCGACCCCCCCCCCCCCCCCGGGGGGCGGTGCTTCTTCCTGAAGGCCATTCCCAAATATAGGACATTCATATAGTTAGACTATAACTAATCAAACACACACACACACACACACTCACACACACACACACACACACACACACACACACACACACACACACACACACACACGCACACCCACACACACTCCCACACAGACCCATAATAGCCTATAATATAGACACACGCATTAATGTACTCACACACAAGTAAACACATCTTTACAAATTATAATTTATCGTGTTGTCCTTGCAGTATTAAAAGTGCTTGATATGACATTATAATTTTTGTTTCCTTGAAGTATCAACTTATATCTATTTTTTACATAGCCTACCGAGTCCAGAAGGTACACATTGTGTGTCGTTGTTTACAAGTTTCAAAAATCCATGTTTTGGAAATTCATTTGAGATCTAGTTCCGCTTCCTTATTTACTAACTACTGCACTTCGTGTTTTCAAGTTTTTCTTTCGGTTTCTACAGACAGACTACACTCAGTAGATCTACTTTCTAGACCTAGATATAGATCTATACTCTAGATCTAATCTTCAGTCGTATCGTTTTTCGATCAAGAAAAGGTACGGTAGAGGTGACGCAATTCTGTAGCCACAGTTGACGCATTTATTACTCCATATTTTGTTGTAGATCTAGATATCTAGATCTAGATCTACATTACATGAATACATGTTTAAATTCATGTGAGCATTTGCCAAAAGGTGGGATACCTGGGTGTGACAAATGAGGTCCAAAATCAACTTTATGTAATAATTCTTTAATCACCCATATTATATAGTCTAATGATTGCTCTTTCAGACTCAGTAACTGCCAAAGCTGTATATGCAAGGGTCTTGGTGTAATTCTGACTTACTTGAATGACAGAAATTGCAAAAAGTTCGTTCATAACAATGATGACACAAATTTATGAATACTCAAAGTTCCTTTCTTCAGCTAGGCTGATGTTATATTTTGAGACATAGCAAATAACTTCCAAAACTACATAGAATTGACAATTTATAAAAATCTTTATTAATTTTTTATAAAATTACTTTTTTGTGTCATAATAGTTATGAACGAACAATAAGTGACCAAAATACTATCAATTATATCAAGTTTCATCGACTAGAATTGTCTAAAATAACACTCAATTGACTAATTATAGTCAAGTGATAAATGAAAGACCATTAAACAGCTATTTTTAAACGCAGACTGGTCTTAAGGCATATTATGCATAAATTTAAAGTTCGTTCATAACCATTATGACACACTGTTTCGTTCATAACTATATGACAAATTTTACTTTTGGCCCCTAAAATTTACTTATATTGTTCTGTCTTTCACATAAAACAGTTTTCATTTATGAGGCTTTCCTTAAAATGATAGATTCCTCTATGTAGGGAGAATTCAAAGTTTATATTTCCTGAAAAACCCTTAGAATACCTTTAAAATGGTTCGTTCATAACAATTATGACAAACTTCAATTTTGACCTAAAAATTTACTCATTTTGATCTGTCATTCATTTTTTAAAACTTTTATTAAATGAAACTCTCCTCATAATATGTATCTCTGTACATGTTTTTAAAGTTTGTAAACACTGAAAAGCCCTCAAAATATATAAAATGGACTATAAATAGTTCGTTCATAACCATTACTACAAAAGTATAATACTAATTAAAATCCACACCCATACACTTATGATAAAATCAAAATATCAGAATGTATGCAAAGTCCATTCTGTCCTTTAGTTGGGTTAAAATTAAAAATACATCCCAAAACAACTGTAAATTACATGGAATTAGGTTTCGTTCATAACCGTTATGACACACTGTTTCGTTCATAACTATTATGACAAATTTTACTTTGGGCCCAAAAAATTAACTTATTGTTCTGTCATTCACATAAAATTGTTTTAATTTATGAGACTCTCCTCAAAATAAGGTTATATGTTGGAAGAATTCAAAGTTTAATCACTGAAAAACCCTTAGAATACCTTTAATTGTTCGTTCATAACTATTATGACAAACTTCAGTTTTGACCTAAAAATTAATATTTTGACCTGTCATTTACTTTAAAATTTCATATTAAATGAAAGTTTCCTCATAATATGTGTATCTGTGTACATGTTTTTAATGTTTATCAACTCTGTAAAGCCCTCAGAGTACAATATGTAGTTCGTTCATAACCATTACTACAAAAGTAAAATACTAATTAAAATCCAGACCCATACACTTATCATAAAAATCAAAATATCAGAATATAAGCAAGGTCTGATACATCCTCAAGTTGGGTTAAAATTAAAAATACATCCCAAAACAACTGTAAATTACATGGAATAAGGTTTCGTTCATAACCATTATGACACACTGTCACGTTCATAACATGATGACAATCCATTATGACAAGCATATTTTTGCCTCTCCTTCGCTTCTCTTTTGAGTCATCAGCACGATACTCTTCCATGTTCATTCCACCATGTAAAAGGATGTTGTGAAACAGTGGGAAGTCCCTCACATGATATTTTGCAGAAATATCATAAAGTGTTTGTTCATAACATCATTATGACAAACCTGGATTATCTCAATCAAAGTCATATTTAAGCAAAACCATGCGATGGAGGGGAAAATTACCCTTCTGATGGATCAATGTCAAACCAATATTTAATACCGGTCATTTCTCGGGATGATATGTTTAACGATTTGGGTTTTCTAGACCTTGGAAAGTCTGATGATGTAATTATGACACGAGTAATGAACGAACTTATAAATTTTACTCAGCAATAACATCATTAATATAAAAAAATAAAATCCTTTTAATGGACACACGCTGTTATGATGGTGTATACAAACTATTTTCAATGTTTGAATGCACTACTGTTTGATAGTTTAAGATTAACAATATTCTGTATTTAACATACAATTACGTGTGCACTCAGGATGAGTAAAAAATGACCTATTTTTAGTACTATTATCTTTCTATGTAGAGATATAAGATGCACACATCAATCCACTTGCTCATGCAGCTTGACCAACTTATTTCCTTGCCATATGCATAAAGTTTTCAGAAGAAAACATATTTTACCATGAGTAGTGGTTGATTAAAAAAGTCCTCATGCAAACACCCCCACCTTTTGGCAAAAGCTCATGTAGATCTAGATCTAGACTCTAGATTCTAGACTAGATCTCATCATGGCCCTTGCAAATCAATTGAAATTCAATGTCAATTGTTTTCAAGTAAAAATATTAAAATATCAATCCTAATACTAATTGCCAAAACATCAACAAATCATAGTCAGTGAAATGCAGGAGGGGGGGGGGGGGGGGAGCCCCCCTGAAAGCCTCCTGATTCTTTTTGGTTCGGGGGGGGCATGCCCTCCCCATGACGTTGTCGTTGTTAAAAAGACGATGTCATTATTCGGACCGCGGAGGTGCCAATAATCTGGTCCTTATTCGGTAGGGATGGGCAGGTACCGGTACCTAGTACCGGAACTCCCGGTTCTACCGAAGGAGGTGTCAGTACCGACACCTGGCCTCCAGTACCGGCTCTCGGAAGGAGCCGACACCAATGGTTATACCGGCTCTGAGAAGGAGCCGACGCGACGGTTGTTTTTTTTCTTACCAGGCCACGGGAAGTGTGCAGTGTGTAGGCCTAAGCCTAGCAGCTGGGACGTCAGATGCACACAACGCAGTGGGTGACCTTGATACAGTACTTCAGATTCAAAATTGACAATGAAAAACGAAGTTTGCTTAAATTTATAATATGGCTTCAAATCAGGTTCCACAAGAGCCACTTTGCTTATTTTGATACGCTGATTCCGAAAATGAAATCAATTTTTAACGGCGATAACTATTTTAAAAACTCTGCTTGCAAAGTTTAATCCCACGTGGCGGCAAACTTCAAAGGTATTTTGCGTCACAGTTCGCCTCTTCAATTCTGACTGGTGTGTGTGTGTGGGGGTGGGGTGCGGGCGACGCTAATCGACGCGAAGTCTGTGACGTCACCTACTGGTGTCACTCCCAGTACCGGTACTGGCGGTTCTCGGCACCTGGAGACTGGATTTCGCCGGTACCGCCCACCACTATTATTCGGACCCCATTCCTTATTTAGCCCCCAGCTGTCATAGCCGGGGCGGTTGAAGCCTGTATCAGTCCGGCCCTCCTAGCTCAGTGCACACGCGTGAAGCATCATCGCTGTAATGAACGTGTGTGTGTGCGTCAGTCTGCTTGTAGTTTCATGTGTCTGCTTGAGTTTATGTGCGTTTGTGGCCTAGGTCTTGTAGAACCGACTGCGTTGGTTCATCACAAGACACACCAAGTTGGTAGCTCAGTCTAGATGTTCGCCCAATGAAAAACAAATTGACCCGCTTAGACATGAGAAGCTCATTGATTTGACTCACATCTCGGCACAGACGCAGAACAGGAGTTACGTCCAGGTTCTATGTGTGTACTTTTTTTTTTAGTTTGTTTTTTCTGCTGAACACAAATTTGACCCCCTTTACATGGCAAATCATGGCCTGCAAACTACATTCAGGGCGCCGTGAATCGTGAATTTAGCCTTCAAACTAAGTCTAGATCTAATCTAGCTACGTTCACGGCACGGTGAATGTAGTCACTGTGTTTTTCAAAAACACTAAAACCAACTCGCCAATAAGTTTTATGCCTCTCCACCCCGTGTGAGAATAAACAAATGAAGCCCGTATTAATACCTGTTCCTGAAGGTCTGAATAATGACCAGATTATTGGCACCCCGTGGTCCAAATATCACTAATATCGCAGCCTTGTTAAAAACAAGTCAAATATTACTACAACATTGGTCCAGTTGTAATATGGTTCGTTAAAGAATTCCATAATGTCATATAAGCTAGTAGTAATATGCTGCTAAAGTCAATATATTAGTGTAAAGCAGATAAAAATGAACAAGAAAAAATGCTTTAGAATATCTGAGCTTCGGATGGGTCCATGAGTAGCATAAAATAAACTGTAAATTGTTAAGTCATCAACTAGATACAGTCTAACCTGCCATGACTGTCACCTGTATAACGACTGTCACCTGTACAAACAACGGTCACTTTCCATTTCCCCCCTTGTGTTTTTGCTTTATAATTTCACTATGTAAAAAAACGGCCCTCTGTCCGCTGCACCCACCATATTTTATACACAAAACCCCTATCACACCCAACAATAATTATTATCTGCCTTTGACTGCCACTTTAGTGACTCAATTAGGCATTGTCGTAAATTATGTATGCATTGGCCCCTGGCATTGTAGGCGAGCTGTCATAACCCCATCCCCTGTCATTGTTATTAGGTAGTCCCTCCAACCGACCATGTTGCATTGGTCCCTCCCACTGTTGAGCAATAGGTAACAAATTTTCAGCTGCTGGTTAGGTAAACATGAGATCCCTCATAACCCGTAAGCCCCTCCCACAACTCATACACAAATCGCAAGTGAGATGAATGGTCACTGTTTACCTAATCTGCAACAAAGTAACAATGGATGTCAATATCAGTGACAGAAGCATCGCTTCCGCGAGTGGTGGCTACCCATGTATTTGTTTTGACATTTGGGGGTTTAAAAAAAATAATTTGAAAACCATTAATTAGACCAAGATAATGTCACTAGGAAGAGCTAAAAGAGCTGAGAAAAAAACAAACAACCCAGCATGAAGATTGGATTAAGCGGTTCAAAAGTTATGCAAGTTTACTGTATTATATATATATTATATATATATACAGTAGTCTCCGCCTAAGATCCCGGTGCTCGGGAGCAAGGAAATGCGGGATCTTAGGCGAACCGGGATCTTAACCGACGATCCCAGGGAAGAATCTTTGGGGACCCATGTTAAGGCTTACAATCGGCAAAATGGTCTCCCTCCACCCTAAAATGAACTGACGTGACCCCTTGGTGGGTTTATGACATATGGCGAACAAAAAGTGGTTAAACTTGATGGCCCATCACAATGCCATTTTCACTTATTATCCTATCATGAGTCTCAAGATCTACGCTTATTCAGTTGCCCCTCCCCTTTACCTGTAGAAAATTTATAGCTTTCCATCTCTGACTGAGTTCCCCCCATCCTCCCCAAACGCCTATGTCGTTACACACCATTACGTCATGAACACACCAATTAAAATTCAGTCTGTCTAGCAAATTCGGGCGCAGAGACAATTGCTGCAATCAACGCCTACTGCAATGGTCAGGGAAAAGTTCACGGTTCGATGTGATCCCGCCTGGAACAAACATGTAGGCCCTATCCACCCAGCGAGTGATGTAAGTTTAGGGGGAGAGCTCAGGTGTGAGTGCGATGCGTGGGGAAAACAAACGTGTCGGTCAGTTCACACCCCGGCGTGATCCCGTTGGGGGCAAACATTGTACCGCTTCATCCAGTTTTACAACGTATATGTGATCACATTCACGATAGTGGCTGATCTTTGACGCGACGGACAGTTTATTGATCTCAACTTTTCACTCTTGTTTGATCGGCTGTGCCCGCCCGGGTTTTTGTTCCACAAATTATGATCTGAAATGCAGGATCTTAGCCGAATGTAGACCTTCAGAGTGAATCAGAGCGGGATCTTAGGGGTGACTTTTGTATAGTAAAAATTCTGTTTTCATAAAACAGCGGGATCTTAAGCGAACCGGGATCGTAAGCGGTGGGATCTTAGGTGGAGACTACTGTATATATATTATATACATATATATATATATATATATATAAAGACAAGAGGATGACACCATATTGTGCCAAATGAGGCATGAGAAAGACGACTTAGCTATAGCAACAGTTTTCCTTAATTCAAAGAAAACGTTGCCTGCAACACATATGACAATCAAACCTTTCTAGAAAGGTTATGTAATGGCCTACATGATAAACAAGATGTTACATAATATGCAAAGTCATGTGACCAAATATGGCCGCCTTTGTGCTGTTGAAGCTAGAGAGGGGAGCAAAGTGTCTGATTCCCTGAAAGGACTTCTCTGTTGACATCCACCCTTGGCGCTCATATGACCTTGTGCAGTTGCGAGCTCCATAAAACCTCTACTGAAACAACAAACAAAACCAATATATACGTTATACACCATACATAACAATCAAGAGAAAGATGTTTACCTCTCCCATCGACACAATAAGTATAAAAGGTAACAAAGGCTGCGAAAGGTAGATAAAGTACAAAAGTAAACTTCCTACGATACCATGCCATAATACCAATTACCAGACCAGCAATAATATTCTCGGTCAACAACAAGAATCCTTTTTTTTTCATTTCACTACTAAAGTTCAAAGTAACATGGGCTTTTGAGCCCTTGGACTTGGCAGCAGCAACAGTCATATCCTCCTTCTGAGGAACTTAATACTAACTAGCAGCAACAGTCATATCCTCCTTCTGAGGAACTTAATACTAACTAGCAGCAACAGTCATATCCTCCTTCTGAGGAACTTAATACTAACTAGCAGCAACAGTCATATCCTCCTTCTGAGGAACTTAATACTAACTAGCAGCAACAGTCATATCCTCCTTCTGAGGAACTTAATACTAACTAGCAGCGACAGTCATATCCTCCTTCTGAGGAACTTAATACTAACTAGCAGCGACAGTCATATCCTCCTTCTGAGGAACTTAATACTAACTAGCAGCAACAGTCATATCCTCCTTCTGAGGAACTTAATACTAACTAGCAGCAACAGTCATATCCTCCTTCTGAGGAACTTAATACTGACTAGCAGCAACAGTCATATCCTCCTTCTGAGGAACTTAATACTAACTAGCAGCAACAGTCATATCCTCCTTCTGAGGAACTTAATACTAACTAGCAGCAACAGTCATATCCTCCTTCTGAGGAACTTAATACTAACTAGCAGCAACAGTCATATCCTCCTTCTGAGGAGCTTAATACTTACTAGCAGCAACAGTCATATCCTCCTTCTGAGGAACTTAATACTAACTAGCAGCAACAGTCATATCCTCCTTCTGAGGAACTTAATACTAACTATTTCACCTTGCCTTGTTGCTAGGTGAACTTATCATCAAGATTTTTCAATTTCTTATTAATTCTGCCCACGCCGACTACTGCGTAATGCGCCAGAGTCTGGGTAAACGCCTTTTGACCTGGACCGACACCACCCCCCCCATCGATCAAGATTTTCTAGTAGAGCCTACTTGACCTGAGCTTTCTTCAATCAACCTTTTCCTTCTTGTGTTGATACAAATTCACTCTTTTTATCACATTATCACATTGTAGGGGGTCCAAAGCCCACCACATTTTTCAATATCCTTCGAAAGTTTCATTTTAGTTTCAACTTTCTTACTTATATCTTCAGTATTCAAATAAAAAAAGTATCTTTGGCCGTTACTGATAATGTTGGTCACTCTCGTACTACCAGAACTAGTCATACCATTGACAGCAGTTGTTTGTTTACATCAGTTACATTAAAAATCCAGAGTTACTTGCCCCTGGCTTCTGGCTCTGCAGGGGAATTTTCTGTTCAACCTTACGAAGTGATTTGGGGTAGGGTAGAAAAGTTTTATTTTCTCCTTCTAAACTTTAATCATTTTTAACAAAAATGACATTTCTAGAGATCTAAATGATATACCATCGAACATGCCTTAACGGAAACCTGTGTAATGCCTATGACAAATATTTTTATCGAAACTGTTTTATCAGAGGAGGAATCCCGTAACGAGTGATCACTATGGAACAGAGTATAGAATAGAGGGTTTTACAGTGAGGGTTTAAGCTAGGGTTTGGGTAAGGAACATTAGGGGTAGGGTTAGAGTTAAGGTTATGGTCAGGAGGTCTCTTCTTTATTATGTTTGTTGGGATGGTCCCTCATTCGGAAGTCCTTCCTTTTTTGGAGACATTTATTCTGCAAACTTTAAAAACAAATTTTCATCCAGCATGAAATCTTACTTCCACCTCCTTGTTGATGTGATTATACATACAAAATTTTCTCCTCAGCGTATCGTCAAACCATTTTGGAATCAGAGAGGCAATATTGCTTGCGGTAACCTATAAATGTAATCAAATCAACATGGGATGAAAATAAGTACCGTACGACGAAATTGAAAATTGTTGAACAAAAACAGGTTCTCCCAATGGGGGAGGTAGATCTGCTCTGAGATCATATCATTTATAGATCATTCATAGCAATGCATGCGTAAAATTCATGTCAGAGGCCCACCCGGACTTTTGACTCTTACCATGGCTTTTTCCATTTCGTGTGTCCGTGGGGTAAATTTTTACTTTTGGACCTGCAGACAGATACACTGTTTTAGGGCCTAAACTGCTGTATTTTTTTTTTTTTTGCTGCAGAACACACTTTTTAAAAATCCTTTGCAAATCAATTGTTTTCAAGAAAATATCAAACCTGATTACAAAACATCAAATTATAGTGAAATACATGTGCCTTCCTCCCCCTAAAACACCCCGGATTTTTTTAGATCACCCCCGTGTTGTTAAAAACAAGTGAAATACTATTACGCAATTGGGCCTATTGTAATATGGTTCGTATAAAAACATCCACACTCAAAAACTAATAATGTGTAGTGGGTATAAAGTCAAAATTAGCGTAAAGCAGATAAAAATGAACAAGACCAGTGCTTCGGAATATCTGAGCATGAGACGGGTTCATGAGTACAATAATACTGTCCGCGGTTAAAGCGGGAAAAAGATATATCGCACTGTTTAATCTTCTCGGGTATTTGCGTGTCCATTCCATTAATCAATGAAAGTCACTGCAGAATAAGGTTCAGACTAGACAGTTCTGACCCGTTTTTAAAAAATCATGATTATGTTAGCCTAATATGAGCCCCAGAAATATTAGGTGATTTACAAATACGCCTAAAAATATAAAATTTGACGTATTTTCATCGACACCACATTTTAGCGCATGCCTATTTGAGATTTGTGAAAAAGGGAAAAAGTGTATCAGGCAATGTGGAAACATATGCCTATAACTGGCTCACACCCTCCCTCTACTTTTTGTTTCTGACATCACTGCTCACTTTTAGTGCTTCAGTCCCCCCATACTGCCATAAGCTGACTAAACACCTTTTTTTATTCACAGAAGTTTCGAGAGAAGTTTTTTGTCAACGTAACCATTATAAAAAATGTGTTCTTCCGAAATTTGAAGTCTAATTTATTTAAAAGCTAGTCACCGTTTCACTTTGATTTTTCACAGAAGAGGGTAACTGTTTAGGCTTTCGATTTAGCAAATTAAAAAAATGGGCTCCCAAATAATGTTAATGAAAAAAATGGTTTTGTCAGCTTGCGGCAGTATTATGAAGAAGAGGGAGACAGATATAATGTTGATTGTATTTTTGGGTAGAGGAAGTGGGACTGGTGTGGACTAGAAGACAACAAATTCTGCATACTATATGCAGCATGCATCAAACAATAAAACAACTGTGCACAAATGTGAGCTCTGCTGAAGTCAACAAATCCCTCTAAGTAGTTTGTGGTTGGTTCAAACATCCGTTCCTGTTATGAAGTTGAAAGATACCCACCCCCTTCTCTGTTTTCTGGCAGGCATCAGTATCACGATCACCCACAGCTCATATTTCAACCAAAAATAAGCAAGTGTGGTCCAAGAAGTCATTCAGTAGAAGTCTAATGGCGGGCCTTGAAATCCGTCTTACAATCTGATTCACCTAAGAACTCGATTTTCAAATGTAGGACTACCACTATTTCTAGATTCTCACTATGTTTATTTTTCTCTGTTCGCAATTGTTGTGGTATACTGATTTAATAGTAATTTCATTATTATTTTTGTCCGTTTTGCTGGTTGTACATGTATTATTAATTATTTTTCTGTTGAGATCTAGTTATTTCTATTATTTTTCCTTTGTCATCTCCTTTTTCTTCTCCCTGCGTTGCATGATGATGATATATATATATATATATATATATATATATATTTACTCTGGTCTTTATGTACAACAAATGTCAAACTGAATTCTGAATGTGCAGCAGTGATATAGGCTAACATAAATATTGGTTTGGCAACTTTGCCTTTGTTTTTATTTGTGTCAGTTCTCAGCTGTTTCTTATCATGACCTTATGGTCTGTTGCTTTCTTTTTTTTTTTTTCAGAACAAGCTGATGGCCACTTTCAGAAGTCTCATTTCATAATAGGACTGTCCCAAGTAATTCCACAATGGATCAGGAACCTTCTGCCAAAGACTTAACCGTGACAAATGGTTTGTCTCAATGTTTTGTATGATGCACACAGTCGAACTTGTCCTTGACAACCACCCATTGTCGAGGAGAAAATTTGTCATTTAAATTTAAAACCTGTGGTCCTCTTGGACAAAGTTATTGTAAAAACGCAACGGGGGATTGGGAAGTGGTCATTTGTACAGGTGATTGTCTTTGACATGTGATTGTTCGAGCAGATTGGACTGTACATGTACAGAGGAACCTCGGATTCAATGAAGTCATCAGGCCTGACCTTCAATAATGTTGAATCAAAGTGTTCATTGTATTAAACATGAGGTTTTTGTATAGATAATTACAGGCACAGAGCAAGTAATGTGAAACATATTTGACTTCCTCAATCAAAAGTAGTTTGGTTTCAAATGAGAGTCATTTTCGCTTCTTTGATGTTTTGCCAAAGAAATACTAGAAAATTCCTGGAAAATACACGAAACTCTACCAAGCACACATTGTGTTAAAAGGCTGATTCATTCAAATGCACGTCTGTGTCATCTATCATCTGCAAAGATGATATTGTTTGCTGAACTAGTTATGTTGCTGTGTATGGAGGTAAAAGTCATAAGTGAGGTTCCACACTGGATCAGGAAAACTAGCCATCAGCGAGCAGTAATCATTACTGACTCTATGAGCACACTACAGAAGGTACAGAAAGGGATGCTATATGCGGACTGGAAGGCTACGATCAGGGAGAGCAGCCTGGAAAGAGTGGCCTGGATCTTCTGCCCCGGCCACGCAGGGGTAACCAGCAGCATGAGAGCAGATAAGCTGGCTGGAGAAGCAAAAGTGGGAGGGAATTTGACACTGGACCCACCAACCGTCCTAACCGCTGTAAGGGAAAATTTGAGGAAGAATAGGCCAGATAACGGTTCCCACACCCTAGGTAGATTGAAGGAGGAGGGGATCCAAAGAGGAGAAGGGAAACACAGCCATCTGTGCGGACCAGTCTGACGGATCTCCAACCAGATTATGATGGAGAATATAAGCAGACAGACTCTGGGATGGATCCTGAGGAGGGGGGAGAGCAGAGATGGACATGTTCCGACTGTAGTGACCCCAACACTGTGGACAAGGTGTGACACAGCAACGTTTGATTCCACAGTACAGTTCAGCACGCAATTCATTACATAGATCTATATATCAAGACACTAGCTTATTCTTTTAATATTGATCAGTACCCAGAGTGGAAAAAATAACTGTGACGCATTTGTATCTCTACTGACATTCCACACCCGGACCACTTGTACTCAATTCCCCCAGACACACACACACACAGTCACATGTCACACGTGTGCTGGCCACCTGAACAACCCCGACACATGCTATGTGTGCTTACTTATAACGCGTGTGTCAGAATGAAAGAAGGCTGCTGATAGGTTGCATAAGAGGCTTAGTGAATAATTGTTAAAGAATCAGGTGCCGTGGATGGTTTCCAGGAGCCGATAAGGTTCGTTGGGGGGAAAATGAGCGAAGCCATGTCATCGCAGGCTGTTCACCCTGTAAATGACTTCGTTGAAACTGAACCTGCTCATTAATGTGTCCGTTGAATCAGAGTTATTTTTATTGATTTTTATTGATTTCTAAAAATGGGGAATCCAACTGGTTTCGTTGAGTCCGAGTTCCTCTGTTTATGGCTTTTATTGAAGTTGAAGATTATCAAAAGAATTTTTTATTTGTCAAACAATTAAAAATGTAGTTGTGCAATATGTAAAAAGTATATTTATCCTGGAAGCTAAAAAAGTCTTCTCATTGGATCAATTTTTATGATTCCTTATTTTCTTAGAAAATAGAAATTTTGAGAGGGAAAGGATATTAAACCATTTTCTTGTTCAGCTTTTCTTTAAATGACTTTTCTTTTTTTTTTCAACGCTGTGTTTATCACGTGCCTATGTTTTATAGTTCATTCAGTGTTCTTCAAATGCAGCTGAAATAATTATATGTATTATGTAACAACACTACCTCTTTAATTCATAATCTCAGAATCATTTACTTTTTAATGAAGTGAAGATGAAATACTTCTCTTTGCATCTTTCAGCTGAAGCTTACCAAGAACTAAGTCAAGCAGATCTTGGAGGCAAAGCAAATCAAATGGTAAGAGCTGTGAGACAAGGTGACTTTGTCTCTCTAATCATCTTTTTGTGTTATCGAATATTTTTGGGTATCATCTTACTGCATCTTACTATTTTGCGGATTTCACATTAGCTCATGACAAAATTCTATTAGTCATAAAGGTTTTTATAAATGCTAACACTTTTTTCCAATTTTATTGTGTGTGTATCCTCTGCTGATACAGTTTTGTCTACTGTCGGTAGATGTGACATGGAACAGTATGATGCAACATATGTCACAAAATAAGAATATACCGAAATACAAATTACTAATGCTGTGCAGAACACATATACTGCTCACGAGTTCTCAAGCCCTTGATGCCAAGCTTGACACTACTAGAATGCTCTGTGCTCGAGTTAAGGGACACTTCTCAATAGGATTATATGCTTGAGTATCACCGCAATAAACATCTTTGTTTTGCAGACATTACAAATTACTGTATTTTTGTCCGATTTCAGTCATCAATTCCCCAGTTCCATGACTGATAATATTTATACACAACACGCTCACTGTCTGCTTAATAATTAACGTAAACAAGAGTACCACTTAGAACAAATACGCCTGCCTGCCTAACACGCAACTGAAAAGTTATCTCATGTAATCATCCTGACTAACAGGTGAAGAGTAACTCTCAACACTATATGCCTGTGGGTGGGTGGCGGGTGCTCTGGTGTTGTTTGTTCCTTCTTTCCTATCAAACATCTATCATCCTTATCTCTCCTCCTGTATGTAAGTCTCTTGTAACACATCTATTCTTCGGCACTTATATGACCTTATTGTGTTGCAAGTGCCGTAAAACTCTTACGAAAATGAAAACACTAGTTCACTAAGCCTCAAAGTCATTAACTTAATTAAATAAAAGCAAACTCAGCGACTCATCCCACTGTCCCCATGTGACACAATGAAGTAACATCAAAATGACAAGGGAGGAGAGGTATATCATAGTGTATGGATTGGTGGGTTGTGAATGGGGGGGGGGGGGAGACTAGGTTTCAAATCAGATTCTTTGTCAATAGAAATTAATACTTTTTTCTGGACTATCAAGTCTTTGGTTGAGTTGTGTTAGTAGTAATATGTGATAAAATAAGTAGTAGTGTATGTACTATTTATATATTTACATATTTATATGTGTGTGTACATCTATTATGTCTAATGTGAACTCTACAGAGTAGCGGTGCTCGAACCACATACGTGACTTCATTCCTTGGAAAGCATTTACCTACAAACAGATTGAAAACCGACACAGACTTGAGCGCTAAGTTTGAGTCTGTGGATTGCTCTCGAAGAAGGAAGAAAAAGCGTGGTAAATCCAAGGCTGGCGTTGGTGCACGGACTAAAGTGAAAGCAAAGCTGGACTGGAAACTGGAATGTGGTAAAAAGACAAGGTAGTAACTGTCTGTCTAAAGTCTAATCTATCCATTTGAAGAAACATTTTGCCTAAAGATGTTGTTTATTCCAGCTTCACTTCTAAAGTTCACGATTTTTTATCTACTTTCATCACAGAGGGAACTCAACCAACTTGCTGGCTTTTTAAAATTTTCCCCTTGTACTCTGAACTGTGAAGTGTGACATTTTCATGCTTCAGACATATTGATGTGAGGTGGTGAGTACGTGTTTCGCAGTTCAGGAGTTCTGTAATCTGGCACATAAATTTTAGATTGAAACTGCCACCTGATGCAGGTACAGAATAACACTGGAAACACTTACATGCATTTGTCTACCATGAATAGGAATTCAGTTATTTTCCCCTTGTTTTCTCCCTGCAGCTATTCTACTTACTTGCCTCTCAAAGAAATGTGGACAAAGTACATTGAGGAACTGATTCAATTTTCAAGGTATGTTTATTTTTTAATGAAAAAATTGAGCTGGAATGTCTAAATGAGCTTGAGATTTACTGTTTGAAACCAGTTAACCCCTTTCGTACCAAGTAAATTCACCACGAGAAGTTTTCTGTTCCCATGTAAATTCTGGAACTTTTAAGGTAAAACTTGTATAATAAGGCATACCAAATTAACTGACTAACTCTAAGAGAGGACCTCTCAGCACAGACTTTATATCATTGCATAAGATTACTTTTTCTTTTGTTTACCTTGACATGTAATTTCATCTACTGTATGTAAGCTGTAGTGCTGTGTCGAGCACTCGTTACTCCCCAGCGATTTTATCTCCTCCCCTACTGTCGCTTTGATATTACATCAACGTGCCCCATATTTGTCTGTTGCAGCACTGTAATGGGTTATGGGGCGAGAACGGTGGGGAAAGTGGCTGAGGTTTTTATTTCATTAAATAGAAGTCAGTGATGTCAAGGCGTATAGTGCGGAGAGTTGCTCTCTTTGGGTTAGTCAGTAAATTTGGTTACTTTTAAAGTTGTGTGTTTTGTTCAAGTTAAGCATTAAGACGACGGTATGTGTGTTTGTGTAGTCTGTAGTCAGTCATGGCACTTGGAAAGAACCTCTGTTTTTGCACTAAATGAAAAGTTCCCAATCAAAGTGGTTCATTTGTACATACTATTGGAATAGATGGAACTGAAACGCTAAATAAATAAATAAATAAATAAATGAAAAACATATCAAAAGAAAAAGGTAAAGAGAATCCGGAGGCTGATACAAATAAGGTCCCTTGCAAAGATCCACGGGACTCTCCTCCCCCACCCCCCTTACGTGCAGTTGTTACAATTGCCTCCCGTAACGCCCATCATGCCTTATGAATATGACTGTAAATAAAGAGTTAAACCCTATTTAGTAGCTTACCTTAGCTCAAGTAGTACCGTATCAAGGGTTTGCAAGGGGTAAAGTATTGAGTAGTGCACAAGACTAGTAAGCAGTGCTCACTTTAAATTTGATTCAAAGTAAGAAGTGTCCAATTCTCATGATTAAAATTTGCATTTTATCAGGCGATTGATTTCTGGATGCACTAGGTTTGAATTAGTATCTTGTGGTATTTTGTCTAATTTTTGTTCAGCTGACCCATCCTAATATGGAAAGAGATACTATTGACATAAATGTAGTTAAATGTTACTGATAGAAGTAAGAACTGGGTGGCTTGTTGCCAAATAAAACGGACTAAAATTTCCCTTCTTCTGATTCAGTGTTGTATACCTATTTTCTTCTTATAAGAAACAAGCAGATTGTTTCTTTTCCAGTCCCTGTTGTTTTAATTTATATTTTTCTTGGCGAAGTAAGAATAGGAGGCTAACATCTTTTGGCATATTTTCATCAGGGGGAGGGGGCAGCTGAAGGCTATTTCGCTTGTTAGTGGATCAAATGTTACAGAATTTCACACATATAACAAGCATAGTAAGGAGTCTTAACTCTTTGCCATCACATCTCGCCGATCGGCGATGTTTACCGCCCAGTTTCTTTGGGTTTTCCCCATAATGCCTTTGCTTTGATGGCAAGGGTTTTTACAATATGAGCCTTATGATGGCAAAGTGTTAAAATCCACAATCAAATATGAGGCCAAAAATTCGTTTCCTTGGATATGGTGGCCATATTGGATTTTGTTGACATGTCTAACTTAATTAATACTGCACCTATTTTTTATGGTAATAAATTGGGGTGTTTTGCCTGCATCTTGGCAAACAATAGATCTGCAAATTCGTGTAATTAATTTTTCCTAAACGTACTAGAAAATTTTTAATTAATTTTTTTCCGAGGTGATATTAGCGTTTGCAAAAAATCTGTGAAAATCCACTCTCCAAACACCACCAACATAAAAATTTCTGTCAAAAATTCGTCACACATATTTTTAGTATCAAATCTTTTCTTCATTCCGTGAAAATTTCATGAAGATTGGACGAAAAATGGTGGAGGAGTTATTAAAATTTTTGTAGAGAAAAACCACATTTCGAGAAAACAGACGATAAAGAAAAATAAAAGATTGACTTTACTTATAAGGAAATGGTGGAGACAAACATAATGAATTTTTCCTAAACGTACTAGAAAATTTTTAATTAATTTTTTTCCGAGGTGATATTAGCGTTTGCAAAAATCTGTGAAAATCCACTCTCCAAACACCACCAACATAAAAATTTCCGTCAAAAATTCGTCACACATATTTTTAGTATCAAATCTTTTCTTCATTCTGTGAAAATTTCATGAAGATTGGAAGAAAAATGGTGGAGGAGTTATTTAAATTTTTTTAGAGAAAAACCACATTTCGAGAAAACAGACGATAAAGAAAAAAAAAAATATTTACTTTACTTATAAGGAAATGGTGGAGACAAACATGCCCGGTATGGGAAGAATAAGGCTTTAGAGGGTTCTTATGCGATGAAATAGTTGTAAGAGAGGCTGAAGAAGCTAAAAATGCCTACAACTTAAAATCCATAGTTTTGAGCCGAATTGGGACTTTCGGGGTTAACTTGCACATTGCCACTTGATGCATGAAAACAATAAGATATTTCACTTAACATTATTTTCCCTGTAAGAGACGGTCATTTATCCATCAAAATTTATATCATATCCTGCTGATATGATACATATTAATAACTAATTTCGGACATTTTAGATTTTAAACCTCAGTAAATTTAGCATGAAAATGTTTGTCAGGTCAATTGAAGGCTGGGAAGTGCTTTCTCTTTACCCTTCCAGCCCCAGCCATTTTTGTGCACTCCGTAACCCCAGTCTCAGCCTATACAGCAGTATTTCAGAAAAAGAGGCATGCATTCTAAAAAGTGATGCAGTATTTTCGTAATGAGTTTTAGATAATAACATAGAACAATGTTTAAAAGTAAACGAACAAATATTATGAAAAATAAATTTTAGTTAGGTTCACCGCCATTTTAAAAAATGCGTGAATTTGGTATCTCCCTCCTTCGAAACAAAAAATTTACCGTACACTCTTGGGACAATGGGAGGTACAAGTGCTGCTGAAAGTATACGCATATGGGGCCGGAAGGGTTAACTTGTGGCAGATGGACAAGACATTCATCCTTGTCAATTCTTTAAAAAATGTTCTGAATCTTCTGCATTAGCCATCCACTGTAAACTGGTCAACATATTAAAATACTAGTTCTTGGCTGAACTTGTCTCTTGAGAGATTTTCTTGCTCTCAATTTCATTCTTAAAAATTGAATGAATAGGAATTTTTTAAACATTTATGAGAATCTGTTTCAGACACTTAATACCACAAAAGTGAAGGGTACTTTTACTCGCAAAATTTTGTATTTCCCTTGGGAAAAGGGCAAATTTTGGGCTTCTTCAATAATTTATGCTATGCTTGTTTTCTCCTTCGCAGTGGCTATTTTTACAGTCCTGTAAAGAAGGTTCTCTGGGCTATTTTTACAGTCATGTAAAGATGGTCTTCGGGGCTATTTTTAAGGTCCTATAAAGATGGTCTTCCGGGCTATTTTTACGACAAAGATGCTTTTCTGTACTGAAGTTGAAGTCTTTTTCACTTTCAACTTCCGAAATTAAAGTAAGCGCCAAAATGATGGAGGAAGCTTCTCCTCAATTCGCTGTTGGACAAGAATTTTCAATTTTCGAAGTCTTGAAATACAACTGATGTTGATTTGAAATCAGCTGCTGTTACACTCTATAAAAGATGTACCCGCACAATTAAAATGCACTCCAGGGTTGCCCCAAGAAAATGATCAATGAAGCTTTGAAATACAGCGAGATTTACTTTTTTTTTATGGTGAAAGTGTTTTACGTGCTCGCAACTGTATAAGGTCATATGAGCGCGCGGGACTCATTAAACATTTTCAGTTGGTTGGAAATTTGGAGTTTTGCCTGGGTGGTGGTCGAAGCCTACTCTTATCGATTTTCGACCATCAAGGGATCTTTAACGTGCATAACTTGCACAGGGGACCTCCGAGATTTTTCGCCCTTGTCCGAGTAGGTTAGGTGTAGATCTTTCCTACCAGAAGGTCAGGGGTGTGGCTGAAAGTCAGCAGTGAGAAGGAGCCAAGGAGTAGCAGTAGAAAGGCTGCAGAAAGAGTCAGAAGCCCAGAGGAGGGAGCAAAGGAGGTGAGGGGGTGGGGGAAAAAAGTGGAGACGAAAGCAGGCGACAGAACATTGCTAGAGAGCAGGAAAGGAGGTGAAAGGAGACCATTTTAGAGAGGAAAATTTTTCCGTCGCTACCCGGATTCGAACCAGGGACCTTTGAATGAAAGGAGAACACTTTAACCTCTAGGCCACGAAAGCCCCCATACCGGTCTACCTTTGTTTTATTTTTTTGTTCGCCCGTGTCACGGTAAGGGATGAAGAGAAAAAAACACTTGACCATTTCATTTCGCACATGTTTTAACGGAAGAAGAAAAACCTAACCCTAAAACTTACCTTAATCAGCCCCCCTCCTCCTCCCCAAAAAAAAAGAAAAGACTACAACTAATCAGGGGGGCTAATCCTGACTCTACCTCTACCCTTACCCCTAACCTTAACCCTCAACAAATATAATAAAGAAGAGACCCAACTCCTAGCCCTACCCCAACCCCAACTCTAACCCTACCCCTTTCTTTACCTCTAAAAATGCGCAAACTACCGTAATTTTGTCATGACTAGGTCGGATGCAATCTCTGATTCCTATTAGTGTCAAGTGATTAATGGGAGTCGACTCCTTATAATGCCAAATGATTAAAGAATCAAGTAATAGGAGTACAAAGCTGAATCAAATATAAATTAATGGCTCTAAACACATGTACGCGCTGCTTACAAATCAGAATAGCTCCCAACAAAAATGACAAAAATTAGATATTGCAAAAATGACAAAGTTGTAAAGCAATTAGATCTAATAAAATCCAGTTCCTAACTAGATCTAGAATCCAGATTTCACATTTGAATGACAACAGCACTTCTTAGCTAATGAAATATCAATAATAAGAACAACAACATCAGATGTAAGTTCATGTACATTTTTCATGTAATCTAATGACAGTAAAAGTAACCCTGAACACCATCTTTACATGACCGTAAAAATAGCAGCGAAGACCATCTTTACAATACATGACTGTAAAAATAGCCCCGAGACCGTCTATGCAGGACCATAAAAATAACCTCTAGAACCTTCTTTAGGGGACCATAAAAATAGCCGCTGCCTTTCTCCTTATTTGGCCATGCATCATAGTTCTCTTCACCTCTTTATATCACCTGAGCACTGAGGTAAACTAAAATAAATAGGCCCTTCCAGAGTTGTTATGAAGTTGTTTTAACTTTTCTTTTGTAAGGATGTTGAATTATAAATTGTCACTTTAAATGTGTAAAATATGTGGTTTTTATTTCAGCTCACCAAATTTAAACTTACCTGCAGCAGCTCAGAAGATGATGAAGGCTGATCTTCATGGTTGTCCTCTGTCTGTGCGAAAGTCGAAGTGTCCCAGTTACATTGGAGTTTCAGGCATTGTTATTCAGGAGACCAGAAACATGTTTGTTTTGGTGACGCCTTGTAATGAAATCAAAAGTAGGTTGCTGTACTGTAGTGTCTTGCAAAGTTTCTACCTTGATAATTAGTTATTGATGATTCTTCTCCCTGAATACAGGATTTGGTAATAGAACAAAGGGTTAATGGTGGTGGCTGAAGTTTCAAAATTCAAACATCAAAAAGAAAATGATGTTCCGGTCTCTCAAAGAACAGACATATGAATTTATTGTGCCATGATGTAAGACGCTTGCTGACTTTGCTCACACTTTGTAGAAAGTGAGTAAACAATAGGAACAGCGGTGAACACAGTTGTTGGCTGATGAATTAACTCTGTCATGAAAAAATTTCAAGCAATATCAAATAGCAATAGCTGTTAGAGAGCAGTGTCTTTTACTGAGACTTAGCCTTGCTATTCAGAAAAAGGTGTTGCTGGGTGTGTTTGTTTGATTTTTTTCATATGCTATTTCGTTTGTATAATATAAAATTAGTTTTATTCTTTTGTGTTCCCATTTCTAGGACTAATTTCTGAAGAAGCTGAGTAAAATAACGTTTTATTTACTTTGTTTTATATGTTTTCAGTGCTTGGGTAGTAAAAGATAGAAGAAGTGGTCTGATATCAAATTATGAGAAGTGCAGAAGAGTACTATCAATCAACAAACATACCTTTATATTACTATTACAAAATTACTGCAAACTTTTTTTTTACCTGCACCAACATATTTTATCATGGCTACTTAGTTTGGTAAAGTGTTATGTGTTTTTGTCATAGAGGTATTTTATTTATACATAGATATTGAATAAATGAATACCCTAATCCTAGATATTTGTTTGCAATCTACATTAACCTGACAGACCCTGTTGGAGAGCAGCGATCACAAAGGGCAGCAAATCATATGAAGCTTCACAAAGTAGAATTGATGAAGCCAAGAAAGAAGCCTGCAAGTGTGCAAGCTGCACAGTCACATGTAGAAGTGAAGCTAATGTATGTTCAAATTGTGGCCAACTCCTCTTTGCCAGTGTTGGTCTCATCGGCTATAGCAGAAGTCACAAGTCATCTTTATCCTATTTTCTTTTTTATGTATTATGTAGCTTAAAAGACATTCCCCTCTGTGCATGAATTGGTCATCATCAGACATTGACAGATCAACTATTATTATTATTACTATTACTATTACATCAGCGTACGTCAGATTATAGATAGACTCCGTGCTCTTCACTAATGGCCACTATTGATTTTATTGTTTTCTTTCCTTTTTCAGGTATTCCTAAAGCCAACAGTATATTCACTATAGTTTTGCATGATTATGTCTTCACAATCCACGGGAATCAGTTCATAGTAAAGCCCGGAGATCGTGCTGCGAAGAAATTCAAGACAAAGCCAAGTCTTGACCTTTGATCTTATTATATTGTGAGTGTGTGTGTCTGTGTGTGTGTGTGTAGATGAGTATGTTTGGAATGTGTAAAAATGAAACAATGGAACAGTGGCTAATCACAAAGGAGCACAACAGTCAGGAACTGTGGATATCTTTGGTGTGTTTTCATGATAGAGTAGAACTTAATGAGGAAAATAAACTAAAGAGAATGTAAAATGACAAAATTACAATATTACACAATGTACTGTTTTTAACGTTTTGAATTCATCATCCAATTCATTTACTGCTCTCATTTCTTGATTTTTCATTGCTGAGAAAGATTAATAATTTGCTTACGTTACTTCCCGACTGAGTTAAAGCTGCTTCATAACTCTAACAACAGAATTTTAAAAACTATTTAAAATTGAAGGGAAGTGAAAAAGAAAATATTGAAAGCATGTACATACACATGTATGTGGTGTGGAAATGATTTTACCAGCAGCCTACTAATATTGATCTGTGCTTTATTGGTGGTTACCTGTAAATGATATATATATATTGATATGTGTTGAGTAGGTCTGTTATTATTATTATGAAATGGTTCATAAAAATGTAACAAGTGTAAATAAAGATGAAAATTTGACATTTCAAATATGCTTTTCTTTCATTACTTTCATAATAGTTGCACAAATTTATTAACACGAGAAGGTGACTCGTTCTATCAGTGGAATTAAGTTGTTGCTGGGTATTTTTTTGGTTTTGTTTTTTGTTTTCTTTTTGTTTCTTTTTTTTATGGGGTTGGGGGGTTACTTATGTTTTTTCTTTGAGTGTTTGACATGCCCTCTAAAATAGTTTTACTCCAGTACCAACAAATTTTTTTTTACAGTGTCGCTGTATTGCACTTCTCAGAGTTTACATAACTTACTTCATCAGTAGAATGGCAGGCTGTCTTTAATCTTTGCCTCTCCTTACCCTGCTTTTTTCTCTTATATTATGTCTCTGTATTTGGTCGGTTCCTGTCTGTGGTTTGTTTCTATTTCTACTTCTTTTTCAGTGCTCCTATTTTCTGTATTATAGCCCTCTATATATCTGTTTCCTTATAAACCATAATTGTAAATGTGCTGACTTGCAGTAAACTACATGACTACATGCACAAAGTTACTGTTGTGTGCATTGCTCAGGTGGCATTGTAACAGATAAAGTGGTAATGGTGCTACTGTATATTTGCAGGTAGGAATGAAATTGTATGTTTATAGCTTGTTCACTTTCATCTGTCCGCGTTTAAAAATTCTAGTTCAGGGCTTTGAATGAAAGCTGTACACACTCTCAAAGGGGTCCGCAAATTGGTTTAAATCTTGACTTGGCAATAATCACAAACAGAGCTTTGAATGAAATCAGTATATTTATAGTGTACTCTCATAATGGCTTGAAAGTTTGTTTAAATCTTCAGGAGACTAAGATTTTAAAATAGAATGTGTTGAATGGCATAAAGTAAATAAAGAGATTTGCCAGAATGTTGTGTGATGAGTATGGTCCTTCCATTGGAGTAGATTCATAACTGTTGGTTTGTACTCGCTTGAGTTTAATACACTTTGTATAGTTTTGTTTTGATGGGTTAAGAATAAGAATGGCAACTTAAAAACATGAAAGCAAATAGTAGGCAGAGTAAACAAGTAGATATCACGAAAGCCTACATCAAATTATACTTTTTAATAAGTGTTGATTCTCCATTATAGTAAGAGGGTGACTGCTTCTCGTGTTCGGATGCAGTGGATATATAGATGTAAAACCATTTGAAGACAAATGAAGACAAGACGGCTTTTTTTTTCCATAGTACATGTACAAATGACATGTGAAAGATAAAATAGGTTTTTCTATTGTCAGCAACTGGTTTGTGGCATGAAACGGGACAACTGACTTGCAAAAGAATGAGTTTTGGGTAGAAATAAAAGGGAATGTAGGCCTACATGTACAAGTAAGTAAAATTTATAATTTCTAGATATTTTAGAAGGATGGTAGTATTATTACATGCGTATCCTATATATATACAGTTGAAATTGTCTTCTTCTTCTCGATTGCATAATTATTTATATCACACTTGAAGTCCGGTATCTGTCCGCCGTCCTGCTTAGTTCATCTGTCGGCCCGTATAGAGCTTCTCCTGTAGTACAGTGTCTGTGGAGTTGGCCATGTTTCCTCTCTCAGGGCCTTGAAATTGTCTGAGACTCAACTCAAGACAGCACTCATTGTCGAGAAGACAAGTGGCTGTCTTCTTTCAATGTTAAAAAAAAAACGCAATGGGGGGAAAAAATAGGAAGTAGCCATTTATAAGCCTACGAGTAATTATCGTACAGGTGGCCATATAATAAGCATTAAAACAGGTTCAGCTGTAAGATTACATGTGCTAGTATTAGAGTAGGAATGTCAAGATAACCCGGTATACATGTATCAAAATGATAACTGCCTTATATTACATATATGTTGAATTAAATTAAATTGTGACGTTCATTTTCTTTCTCATCCGAACAACTCTTACTAAGGGTACAATAAGGGGTTCAAATGGCCTAGAGGTTAACGTGTTCTTCTCTCATTCAAGGGTCCAGGGTTCGAATGCGGGTATCGACGGAACAATTTTCTTCTCTAAAATACATGTATTGTCTCCCTTAACCCCTTTTCCTGCTCTCTAGCATTGTTCTGTTGTCTGCTTTCGTCTCCTTTTTCTGCCCACACCCCTGGGCTCTTGACTTTTTCTGCAGGCTTTCTACTGCTACTTTTTGGCTTCTTACTGCTGTCTTTCGTCAGCACCCCTGACTCTATGGTAGGAAAGAAGGACACCTAGCCTTCTCGGACAAGGGTGAAAAATCTCGGAGGTCTCGTGTGCAAGTTACGCACATTAAAGATCCCTTGGTGGTCTAAAATCGATAAGAATAGGCTTCGGCTGCCACCCAAGCAAAATTAATAATTTCCTACCTACTGAAAATATTTCATGTATCCCGCGCGCTCATATGACCTTAATCATGCAGTTGCGAGCGCTGTATAAGACTTACCCCCCCCTCCTCCCCCCCCCCCCCCCCCAAAGGGGGTTACATTGTGTATGTTTATGTGCTTGATAATCCGTTTATTTTCTTAATAGTTGATAATGAAAAGACTGTAAAATTAGATCTTCCAGTTTGGCCTTCTTCTTCTTGTTACTGAAACCAGCGCCTTTTCTTGACAACGAAACAACTCCACATCAGAATCCATATTAATCCGGCTGCTCTCCATCGAATTCTATGATCTACAACAGAAAAAGCAAAAACAATGCTTTAAAATTAGAAACCTCGTCATGCTGACATTTTGCAAAAGCGTCTAAACCACTCCTGTTTACTGTTACACTACCAAGCCAAACTTATGTTGGTAATTTCAGTTAGCTACATGTAGGCCCATTTCTTTTTTCTTGGAATCTGAATCAACTGGACGAAATCATGTAGTAAGGGTTGCCTTAACCACTTTCTGGGAACGTTTTCTTTCCAAGAATTCCCTGCAAGCTGAATAGACTGATAATTTGAAAGTGAAACTAATAATAAAACTTACTTCTGAGAACGAGGACGAGAGAAGGTAATAATATTAAAGCTTCTGGAATGGAATGTAATGACTTTGCTCTCGTGTCAGTGATGAAGAACAGTACTGTTGTTTGATAGCTCTTCATACTATGTATACGCACCCGGCTGTTGTTTCACGATAACCCCCCCCCCCCCCCTCCCCTTGCCCTTGTCACAGTAAAGGATCAGAGAATAGAAAAGGTTCCGTATATATTATTATAAATATAATCCGTCAATCAAATTGAGTCGTTGTCACAGATAAGCTGAAGTAAATACAGCTGATTTATTAGTAGCCTATTGTCCCAATTGTCTTCATGACTGCCTCAAGTTATTCACAAGCGGGACTACATGGACTTATGGACTTTAGGCTACTATCAATGAGATTGAGAACCACTCTTTACGTTCACAAAACATGTAGGCCTATCATAAAAATGCGTGTTTTGTTTGTGCGCCCCCCCCCCCTCACGCCCTTTTCCTTTTTTTTCATGAGTGTTGGCCCCCTCCTCCATAGAAAAATACCCATAAAGGATCGCATGAACTGTCAAAGACGTGTTTGTGAGAATGCACGCGCGAGTGCTCGCTCATGCTGCTTCTTTCACTTTCAGTTCGTGGCATGAGTGGCATGGGCATCAGGATCTATTCCGTCTAATGTACCATATTTTAGACGACCAAATCTAATAGAAACCATTTTCATCACCGGGGACGCTATGGTGTCGGTAAGGGAATTACTATGCCAAATAGGATAACCTTTTTTTATTAATTGATTTATGAAAAAGGGGAAATTCCTTAAAACAAGAAATAAGAATTTTTTTCAAAATTATTTTTAACCAATTCTGTAGTTTTTGTTGTTATTTTATCAACGAAATAAATTCATACATTGTTTTTTTGTATAGACTGAAAATACTTGCTGTTTCTACTTGTACAAGTTGTCCAGGACATAACAAAATGGCGCTTACCTTAACTGAACAATTAATCCGTAACAGAGTCAACTTGACTCATGAAAACTTAGGTGAGTTATAATTGTGATGGTTTACTTCACTCTCTGACGTGTTGCTTATTTTCAAGCTTAATAAATTTCCACAGAAATGTTAGTCTTTTCGTTTTACAGCTAAAAGGGGTGTTTCCAACTTCCAATTTAATCTTGTTCACTTCTTAGTTTAAGTTAGGCTACTTCTCGCAACAGTAATGAACGTGTTTGAACATGACGCGTAAAATGTACACGAAAACGCAATGATTCCACCAAAACCCATTTGAATAGCCATGTTATATCACATTGAAAACTCGAAAATATTAAATGAACTTTACCTTGTAACGTAGACCCTTCTGTTAAGAGCCCATGGCAAGAGCTGAAAGAGGCAGCTCTAGCTAAGAGGGCTGTCAGTCACTGAAGCCGAAGCAGTTGTTAGCCTTGGGTCAAGTAACTGCCACTGTCAGTGTCATTATCATTAGGTTAATAAATTTGCCATTGCAATTCTTTTAATAACAGGATACTTTTGAATACCTTGGTTTGTGAACTGGAGAATCTTCAGATTCCCTGTGAAAGGAGGTTAAATTGTTGTTCTTAAAACTTCAAATATGTTTGTTTATATCGGCGGATTCCCATTGTCATTTGGTCAAAAGAATCTGATATGCATGATCGGATTAGAGCTTGTCAAATTAATGGTTGCTCGCGTGCACACTATATCTCAAAGGAAAATCTGCCCTCCCTCAAATGTATGAAATGGATAACTGATGAAACATCTGCATTGGTGCTGGATTGTTTTTTAAATTACTGCCAATCCTATATTTCTGTACTGAGGACTGTTCTCTTTCTTTAGCATCTAGGGAACAGTGTCTTGTTCTCTGTTGCTGGCAGAGTGAGTTACCAGAGAATCCTGCAGTCAGAAATCAGATCTGAGGGCTGCTTTTTTTTTCTTTTTTTTTTCATCCTCCTCATTTAAGGCCACCTCTATTCTCACACTGGGTGAGAATAGTGCAGGCGAGCCTTTTGGCTATTCTCACCCGGTTTGCGTTCACCGTTATAGCCTAGGCCAAGCAGTGTTGCGTTCACCCTGAACCACAGAATTCTACAGTGATAACAGAATTGTAAAATTCTGTGCCGTGAACAAACGTTCCAGCGCTCTTGTGTTATTACTGTTAGCCTAAAAGCGTTGCAATTTTGTCTGTGGGCAGTGGAAAGAGAGAGAGAGAGAGAGAGAAAGAAAGAGAGAGGGGTAGCAGTAGGCTAGCGCGAGAACTTCCGGGCAAAACAAAATAGTGACCCACGTAGTTCGGCTCAATTCGAAAAGTTAAATAGCCGTAGCATCTTTGTAGACAACCAAATTAATTTACTTTTGTTTTAACGTCATTTTAAAACTTTGTTTTGGTCAATTTGATCGTCCACACCGATAGACAGTATTCAGAAAGAGAGAGAGAGAGAGAGGGGAGGAGTAGATCTTGCGAGAACTTCCGTTCAAAACAAAATGGCGACCCCCGTAGTTCGGCTCGATTCGAAAAGTGAAACAGCCATAGCATCTTTGTAGACGACCAAATTCGTTTACTTTTGTGCTCTAACGTCAATTTTTCTTTGCTTTTGTCAATTTGATCATCCACACCGATGGACAATATTCCGAAATTAGGAAAAAGAGGTCTTGTTTCACACCGGGTGAAAATAGCCAACGCTGGCAAGTCTCACCCGGGGTGAGAGGTTGATCGTCTTTTTATTCTCATCCCGCGTGAGGATAGCCGCTTCCTCATTTAATGTGGATTAAGAGTTACATGCTCTTTTGTGTAAGATATATAATTTAAAGCTTTAATGCTGTTTAATTTATAGTTTCTCAAAAAGTGGACTGTTCAATTCGTTCATACCAAACTGAGGGCTTGAACAATAATCAGTTTCCACTTTTTAAACTCTGTTATGGGTATTGTACGAGCTGAACATCTGTTTTAGCTTTAATATCATCAGTGCTTTGATGGAACACCTCATGACTTTGCTAAAAATCAATTTTTTTAAACCAAAAGATTCCTTATGAATACCCTACTACACAATGTGTGTAAAAATATTAAATCGAAATTTAAACTACAAATGATCGAAAACCCACTTTGAGTAATCATGAACAAACCATACTATCCACTACGGCAACACAATATATAAATGATCCATTGAACCTCTGTGACGTTCAATCAGAGCGCTGGTCAATTGCCACAGGTCAATGAGCCTCCCTATCTTCCTCCCATTTGTCACATATTTTATCGATTTTACCTAATGTGTTGAGGGACAAAGACATTTTCACTCAAGCAAAATGTAGGCCTATATAAGCTCATAGCTGGCCTTCGGAACATAATAAAACAAGCCAGGGCATGTTGAACCTGTAAATTGAAAGACAACCCAAAGACAGCGAGGTTAGTCCAGAGCAACTGAAAACTGCATATTGTGCTGAAGTAACCTCACTATTACCTTAGCGAGGTACAGAGCAGCGTTTGAGACAGAGAACCTTGCTAACCAAAGGGTGTTTTGTCTCTAACTCAGATTGTTTTATAATGCACTCCGATAAAAGTCAGATTTTTTTAAAGGTGGATTTCAAATCCCAGGAGTCTTCTCCCCCCCCCCCCCCCCCCCCCCATTCTTTATTCTGTGCATTGCGACTTCTTTTTAACTCGAAATCTGCTACACTCGAAGAAATCCACTGGTCCCTTCGATAAAGTTTATGTTATTAGGGTTTACCTGTATATCAAGTACAGTTATTCAGCCTTGAGAAAAACGTCCTCCCTTTGTTTAGTGGCTACTTATTCCCCTCCTTTATAATATAATTTTCAGTTAAATACTTTACAAGGGATTTTTTTAATGCATGCTCCCTTATCAAGAACTTAATGTTTGTATGTTTTACAAATGAAGATAACATACTAGGCATACATAATGGTCAGATATATAGATTATATTGAAGAATGAACATGAGTACTGACAGTGAAGTGAATGAGAAGTTATTTATTATTTTTGCCGTTTAATTTGAAAATTGGTTCATCGACGTCATTTGTGATTATTTCAGAGGACATAAAGTCGCTTTCCCTGCCTGGAACGTTTCATGAAAAGATAGTCTCCATAGGTACATCTTTACGCAAATTTTCACGTCTGAAATCTCTTGATTTTTCAAGAAATGCTCTTGAATCATTGCAAGTAAGTTTTATATTTCATTTTACCAACCAAGTTTGGGATTTTGATTTTGTATCTATCAGTTGTATTATGCACCAACGTCTGTGGTATAGTGGTAAAGTACTTTGCCTTTGCATGCAGAAGATGCTAGTTTGTTTTTCAAGTGGGCAGAATTTCTATAAAACTATCTCCATCTCTCTACACAGATATTGTATCCCCTTCAGCTTGGTTTAGCTTTGACAGGCAGGGTTGAGGTTTGCCCCCTAAATGATGAAAGTATAAGTTATATTGAATCAATGAGGGCGTAAGACTTTTACAATGGCTTTACAATTATGTTATGCTCAAGAATTGTTTTTTCATAATTTAAAAAATGTGTGTTGTCGTCGAATTATAGTTAAAGTATTAGTACACTGAGACTGTAACTGCTATTGTTTAGATTTTTTTAATGTTGAACTGATGATGTGGATATTTTTCCTCATAGAATTTGATAGGTCTTTTAAATGGCTTCTTGTAAAAAAAAGTTTTTGTTGCTAATAAGTGTATGAAAACATGATATCGAAATATATTTGTAAACACTAACTGTTCATTTAGTAGACCTTCCACATAGCCTATGACAAAACTTATATGTGGTTATATATATGTCTTTCTCTCTCATAGGGCCTAGATCACCTGCAGGTGTTAGAGAAACTCAACCTGTATCCTTTTTGTAGATTTCTTATTATTACTTAGAGATGGAGGGAGACCAAGAGAGAGGGGATGGAGGGGGGTGTGGAGTGAGACAGAAAGAAAGAGAGATGGGAGACAGAGAGAGAGAAAACGAGAGATGTGCATCATCTTGCCAGTATTTTGTATCTAACAAAGTATCATTCTGCCTGATATATTTATGCAATTTAAAAAAAAGTAAAATATACAGAATCATAACATGTTGACTACCATCGAACCTGTGTGAGACGGAATTGCAAAGGAGCCAGAAAACAATTCCGTCTTAGACAGGGGAAGTTAGTGGGGGGGGGGAATGGAGGGAGGTTTCAAAGGCCCAGCCGGTGGGATCAAGGGTCACTTGTCTGGTCGGCAAGCAGTCACAAGTATTCAAAACTTCTCACCTCTCAGCTGCTGTCCTCAATCGTGTTTATTTCTGTTTATACTTTGAGATGGTCATCGAAGCATCTAAAGATGTGAATTTTGTTTCTGGAGCACTTTGCAGTGGATTGCAACCAATTAGTGAATTGTGTTCCAAGGTAAAAATGGTTCAACTGCAATGAATTACACATTCAAGAGCCATAGACAGTCTCTGAATGAATTTTGGCGAGTGTGTGGGCATTTAAATTTTACTGTCAAACAAAAAAAAAAGGTTACAGAAATCTCCAATTCTCTTGATTTATTGGACTGATGTGAGAACGAAGGTGAACTGTCGTATTCCGCTAATATTTGTGTCAAGTGTTTTACTGCGATTTCAACAATCAGAAGGAGTGTTACGTCAATTCAAGCCGAAAGATAGCTGTTGAAGCTAGTAGTAACATATGGTGTACCTTTAACAATAACATAAATGTGAACTCTTTTTCCGTTTGTCAGCATCGCTTGAGTCTTGTTGGTGACTACATACCAAGAAAAGCTGCTCCTCTAGGGTCGAGCTGCTCCCATGACGACATATTACAAACATTATATAGTCTTGCTGTAAATGATGACACACCAACAAGTCTTATTGCCAGCCCTGCAACAAGTGGCCATTACACTACCATCCAGCCATGAGCATAATGGAGAAACAGGTCTTGACCTAACACCACATCCCATCACCTCATCAAAACTTATGAAAACTTCAAGGTCACAAACACTCACAACATGTGTTAATGTCAATATCTCCGATGTTCAAATATGAACTTACATTCACTCACTCATTAAACAAGCCAGAGGATCAACTTCTTACAAAAGGAGAAGAGAGACTAAGAACACATCTCATCAAAAGAAAACTAAATTTAGATCCAAAGAAGAAAGTTGTAAATTTGAAAACAAAGGGACAGCCATTATTCTTACAGAGAATAGATGCTCCGGGGAAACAGACATAAAAGTCAAGACACCAACAGAACACAAATGGGCATGTATTTTACAAGACACCAGAGAACACATAGCGGGCCCATCTAAACAATCAGATGACATACAAATGGCCACCAAATTTAAGAGGATACCTTCTGTTCAGAGACATGAGATTTTTAGAGGCGCTGGGATTAAACAGAGAACCCGGTGCTGTATAATGATAGGAGGATACATATTCCTTTGGAAAAAAGCCATGAATGAAGGGAAGCATTTTAGTTATGATGCTCATGACAAGTCCACAGTACTGTTGCAGACTAAGTTTTCAGTGAGTAAATTTTCAGACATAAACCTGTCTTATTTACCAGCTTTATAAATATTTATCGGCAAGTTAATAAGTTATTTGCTACTGAAGTATGTTTTTGTTGTTTCGACTAACTGTTAATGGACAGACATTTTAAGAGCATCTAACTCCAAAACGTGAGCAGCCATAGTATTGCTTCTTCGTACCAATAAAAAAGTTAAGTTGCTTTCTCTAAAGAACAAACTTGTGTCAACATATGATATTGTTTGCTTGCGTAAGCCGATAAAATATGTTTTGAAAAATTCTGTTTAACGGCTGCCCACACAGGTAGCTTGAGGTGGGGTTGGTGACCTCTATGTGACCCGGCCAACCGTGACCTGGTCGTTCCATTGCTGAGCAAACTAAAAGAGCGGTATTTGTACGCCATGACTCAGGCTTCACATAGATGGGGTAAAAATCTACCCTCAAATTGCACCCCTACTCCCTTTCCTTGCCCGGAAGCATGGCGTTTAGTTTAAAGCTGGCAGAACTAAATTTGCGAGTCTTGTTTCAAATCAGGGCTGAGCGAACTAAACAATTTCCGTTTTAGACAGGTAAAACACTCGGAAGGAAGCAGATTTTTCTTCTGTTTCCGCATTTGATAGGTTTCCGTTTTTTACAGGTAATTAAAGAGGAATATATCAAGGGGGGATCGGGGAGATTGCGTTAAGACAGGTTTCCGTTAAGCCAGGTTCGACTGAATTTTCATTCATAGTAGAGTAGATATCCCCACAAGTCATTATCTGCTATGTTAGATGTATGTAAGTTCAGTATTGTTCTCATCAATCTCCTTGACAAAGCTCAGTTACTATAACAATGTGAGCACTTTGGAAGAACTGACTCGACTCAAGCACAACCAGAACCTGAAGGAACTTGACCTCCGTCTGAACCCAGTGACCAGGAATGAACCTGACTACAGACTCTACCTCATTCATATGCTGCCAAATCTTCAGAAACTTGGTACGATGATACTTTTTGTGCAAGTGGTTGATGTGTTTTTGTCATAATCTAATGTGGAAAACTTGGGCTGTTATTGTGGAAACTTGCTCTTAATTTCAAACCAAACATCAGCAGTAGTTGGATTTTTTTCTGATTGACTTTATGTGCAGATGTATGAAGTAGAATTCTTTTTTTATGTTCTTTTCCTTGTTTGCATCTGCTGGACCGTTTATTCATGGGTATATAAAATGATAGAAAAGAGTGTGGTCTGAGCATGCATCTAATTTGAAGCAGTTGGTCTCTGTCTCTTAGGAGGAAATCTAGTTGTGTATTGGTAAGATTTTTTTTTTCAAGTTTTGAGTTATTGTTAAAAAATCTATTCCCATTGTGACGTTTAACTTGATTTAATCTTAAACATGTTACTTTTTTGTCAGTTTATTGTCCAGGGCAGATGATTAATGTAACATATTTATCTATATGGTTGAAGGTTACTTGTTTAGTAGTATTGTTATCTGTTCTTCTCTCCCAAGGTCCTATTTTATCTGTGAGATAAGGGAAGTTAATCTTTGTCTTTTTATTTTAAAATTGTTATTTCAACATTAGGAAATCTGTCTTCACAAGTGAAACTGATAGATCCCTCTCATTTATAAAACATCGTTAACAGCTCGAGCAATTCAGTATGGTCTTTGGAGTATTATGATCTTTTGATGTTACATATTTTTGATCAGATGACAGAGGTGTCAGGGACCGGGAACGACAGGCTGCCCTGGTCCATTTCAGCAGTAGCCAAGCCGCCGAGATGACGCCAAAACCTACACAACCTCCGAATGTCTCAAAATCCCCACATCCACGAACAGAAATGATGTCAAAACTAATGAAAGGGCCCTCAGGTTGGTCACTCATAATTTAACTTGCTTTTGTTGCTTTATTCAGGGAGAGAGAAGTGGATTCCTCAATGGTCCAAATGTTTTATTGCATTAGAGTATACAGAAAATTGGCTTTAGGTTTCACAAAACTGATTATTTTGATTATATCGTCTGTGTAATTCTCCAAGCATTAAACATCCATTTTTGTGGATCAAATTTTTTGTCCCCATATGAATCTGCAACATGTATTGTATGTCCTTTAAAAAGAATTAGTCTGATGCTTTGGCAAATCAAACTTTATGTATACATTTCTCTGAACAAATACGTCTTGATAATGGCAAACGTGAAAGCGTAATTACCCAATTTTGATGTATGCACCAGGATTACAAAGTCTGGAAATTCAAAGTTTTTTTTTCCGCTTTCCTTGTCAGAAATGTGGGCAGTGTATATGTACGCTGATGAACTCTGTCATAAGTTGTCACATGTTAAATTATTTATAATGATATGTCGGGGAAAATGTTCTGCTATTCATACTCTTATGGTGATAGCTTTCACTATCTATACTGTAAAAATTGTACGAGGATATTTTTTGGAATACACACGTACTTTCTCTGTAACTGGAATAATCATTATTTTGTTGGCATAAACTATTACTTAGGCCTAGTAAAAAACTGTTGTTCATCACAAATACAAACTTCGACTCTTATACATGAACTAAAAAATGTTCGGGTTTGGGTACCTCAGAAGAGAAAGAGATTGAATTGTTATCAAATGTCAGTAAACTAGTTTGCACTTAAACAACAGAATTAAGCTAGGTTGCATCTCATAAGATTAGGCCTAAGTCAAAGATTGTAACATTAATTTGTTTTAAAAAGAAACAAGAGTCTATCTAGGAATTTAACTACAGTGAGATTTACTTTTACTTTTCTTTTAGTTTGGATTCTTGTAATGTTAACAAATAATTAAAATGTGTCTCCCTACAGTCCACTTACTTCAGTTACTTGTATGAGGTCTTATAGCTCTTCAGTGGCCTATAGGACACAATCATTTATTTTGTCCTCAGTACTGGTAGATGATGATGTGGCAGTCATTGATGTTATGAATCGCAACAATGGAGATTTTGGCGCTCCTCGCCCTCTCACAGGCTCAGCAGCAAAAGAAGACGCAGTAGAAGATTACACGTTGGATAGTGAGTGTTTGTATTTTCCTTCTTCTTTATGGTTGAAGTGCATATCAAGAAAAGAAAAGCAAATTGAAGTTTTAAGTTTTAATTTTTACTGCAATGTGTTAGGAGCTGACGTGGGAAAAGTATTGCCATTATCTTTCGTTATCTGTTAAAATATTGTTGTGTCAAGACTTCAGATGTGGTGGGAGTGCGCTGCAGGTAGGACCTACTTTCAATCTGTCTCTCCATCACTTTTGGCCTGTTATCTGTATCCCAACACAAAAGGTTGTTTTGGGGGGTTGAATAATTCTTTTCATCCCGAACTATCAATTTAAAAAAAAAAAAAAATGACGATAGTTAAAGTTTGTAATATAAATTATACTTTTTGTCTTTATCATGTATGGGTTAGAGTACTATAAATGTGATTTATTGTTTTATTATTATTATTATTCTTATATCACACTGCCCCATATTTGTGCTATGCCTTTCCCCAAATGTCATGTTACACACAATGAGAATGCAGGAACAAGAAAATTTTTCTGTGATTGCAATTTAGTCTTTGCATTAGGGTGAGGAAGAAGGAAATACTAAAGAATTACAGTATGGCCTTGGTTTGAATAATCTAATGGGTTTATGCATTTGAACATCAGTGTTGTACTTTTGCCTATTCTGAATGAGCTCTAGGTCAGTGTTTGAAACATCCACTGCTCCAGTCGCGCTGTTTCTTTGACTCTATAGTTTTTCCAGTGCCTAAAAATCCTGAAAGAGTTAAAGTCTATTAATCACAGTACATGCTCATTTTTTCTCTCCCTCCTCCCCCCCCCCCCCACCCCCCATGCATTAACCCATTTAGAATACATCAAGGCAAAATAATTCTTATTCTCTCCTGGAACTCCACAAGAAATGAGGGATGGGGCTTGCCAAAGAATTTCACCCTAATTATTTCATTGGCCTTTTCACTCGGACAATTAACTCAAAATACATTAACATTCACAGTATTTCAAATTCACAATACATCATGAATTTGTTCTAGGTTTGAAGTTCTTGAATGCTCCCAAATCACCAAAACATCGAGATAGGCCGATGGATGATGCTCCTATCAAAGTGAGTTTGTTTTTGTTTTTTTGTTTTTTTTTGGTCCAATTATATTGAAACTAATATTCTTTTAAAGTTTTTTATTGGGTTTTGGGGTTACCTGAATTTATCTGAGTTTAAGCTGTGGGCATGAGAATTTTTTAAACCGTTATTCAATTATTTGATAGTCTTCACTCTGATTTATCTAAAAGGTGCTTTGTCATGGTCTTACCAAAGTACATGTGTAAATAGTGTTCAGAAATAAATCAGTTTTTTTTTTCGTTTTCGGACAAAAAATACGACTATATGTTAAATTGTATGATACTCTGCCATAACAAATTTTCACTTGAATTTCTCTATGTTGTCCTTTCTGTCTACTCAGAAATCACTCTGCATCTTCAAGTATAAGATAAGAAAATACTGTACCGCTACTTTGCTTGACTTCATCTTTGTATTCTATTTCAATTTCCTGTTCACATTATTAGAATGTTTATTCAGGTGATCTTGGTTATCTCAATCATGTGGAAGATTAACAGATCTGTAATTTGAGTAAGCCGCAAAACTGCAAAAAAAAGAGAGATTTGGAAGGAAATGAAGGGAAGTAACTGTATCAGCAAAGTGTGCTTGCTTTCGGTTGGGTTGACATCAATTGCTGGCATTTAAAATTTTATCTCAAATTTATAGAAACGCTGAAAGGGTTGATTTAGGGATATCATACCTTTAACAAACTTCCATTTTACAACAGGACTTTTAGTCAACCTCTGTTAAAATTTGCTGTGGGAGTTCTATTGTCTGACAAATATTTTCTCTTTTCTGCCATCATGAAAGCTATGTGATATTGCTAAAAGACTAGAAGTGATGGATTGTGCATGTGCCTTGTACGGTGTCAAAGCAAAAGAAAGGAAGAGAGGGATCCTGTTGAACCTGGCAACTAAGAACAGTCTGATCAGGGTCAGAACAATATAACCAACACTGGTCAGAACGCACCACCAACCCCTCTTATGTAATCACGTCCCAATCCATACCTTCAAGTTCAAACAACCACACACGCACGCAATCAAACCCAAACATAATTCACACACCATATAGCTCAGTGCAGCACGATACTGTCTGTCTTCGATCATATCTTACCACCCAGCACCCACCCTCACATGACTAGATTCAAGGAAGTTACGCACTTTATGGGTTGTGTGTGATTTTGTGTCTTGATACCAGCAGTGTGTCACATCACGCTATGCGAGGGCGTACCTGGTGGGCTCATGTATCCTGATACTCTCGATGATGTCAGGTTTGACCGTTTTTCATAATGCGTGCAGGGAAATTTGAAGTAAAGACAATTTTGAGGAAAAATCTGTTTGGGCTTTTCGAGATGAGCTGTTCAACATATTCTTATGGGTGTTTGAGAAATCAGTGCTGCCAATACAAAGAATATGATAGCAGTTCAGTCGATAAATGCCATATTGTTCAGAGTATGAATTCGAGTTTTGCATGTTGAGTTATCTGTGCTTAGTTGTACACAGTCTGTCATTTTTCCAGAGTCAAGCTGCCAATAAGATCGCACCAGCCCCAAAGTCATCAGCGCTGAGTAAAGCAGAAGAGTTATATCCTCACATCATGGCGGCCCCATCAGACAATGTGCAGAGGATTGGAGATGGCTCCAGGTAGGATGTATGAAGGCATAGCCTACATAGCAGAACCCACTATACTATATATATATCCATAATTCTAGGACTAGAAAAAATGAGGAGATAAAGCTCTCACAAAAATGCGTAATATAGCAAACAAACAAAAAAAAGATTTTTAATGCTGCGGTGGTGTTGTGGAAGAAATTTTGCCACAAAGAAAATTGATTAATTAGATGTGGGTTGTAGTCAGGATGCAGGATAGCAACATAACTCTATTTTCAAATTTTGCATCGAGTGTATAAATGAAGCCAGTTGAAAATTATGATATTGATTAAGATAATACATGACTGATAAGGAAACTCTATTATCTGTGCTAAGTAAAGACAAAAACAAAGAAAAAAATAGAATGCAAGCACCCAAAAATGTTCAGTCAAACGGACAGCCTTGGATAAAATCCCCTCCCTAAAAAACACTATTGCACTATCTTTTTTTACCACAGTGATGTTATTGGCTTGATAGAAACATGAAGATAAAAAATGTTTCTTTAATGATTTCTTTTTAGTAATGCAATAATGATTACTGTGCTAATGGTCTTGTTCTTCTCAGAAAGGATCCTAACCTTTTGTTTTCTGACCAAGTGGAAGCACACAGCAAGTATAGAGGCCAAGGATTCTTTACCCCGCACCCTGATGGCCCAACTGGTAAGGTTATGGCAGGATTTGTTTTATAAAAATGTTGGACAGTGATTGCCAGGGCTGCACTTTGGGTTTTTTTGTTAGCTGGTTGTGCTGTTTTTTGTAATTTTAAAGAAGAAATCCTCACAATAATGACTTAAGATAATCATGTAAGTGTTGTTGTTATTTTGGCTGGGGCATAAAATTGGCACGAAAAGTATTCATGGCTCATTTAAAAATGTGATTTGTCAACAGAAGTGATTTGGCATTGTCTAATGCAAGAAGATGATGGCACTCTTGAAAGACATCTTAACAATATTCTGAAATTTTCGTGAAAGCATCTAATTCTGATGTTCTTGTTTTGTTTGTTTACTGAAAATGTCAATGTTTAACTTTCTAAAACTTTTAATTTACAATTTGTCAACATTTTGTATTTCCGTAGATGAGAAAAAATGTGGTTCTTGGTTTCCTTTTTTATGTACCAGATCTTCTCTTTGCCAGCATACTTAAGTTTAGATATGACAACATAATGTACCTCTGATGTCATTTTCTTTACTTAGTGAATTCCCAGGATTCTAGAAGTCTTCCTCCAGATGTTCAGGGCTCACTTCTGCAGACAGACTGTGAGGGAGAGCGGATGACATCAGGAAAACCTGGCCATCGTAGAAGTAACAGTGTACCCAACAGACAGGTACAGGCTCTGTTTCTTTTTTGCAGATACTCTTGTCTTTAGAACTAGTGTTTTGTGACTCAATTTTTTTTCAAGACTACCTCTGAAGCTAAAAAGTTTTCTTTACTTATTTTACTTTACTTTTCTGATTCATTGGCCCTTTGAGTTTGAGCCCTTCAGCCTGTTGATATGGCAAAGAAGTTACAAGTTTTTATCAGCTGTGTTATGTCACTGTAGAGAGTGTTCCAGACATTTGGGGAGACAGGTAGGTAAAGACTTCACAAGTCGCTAAGTGCAGGGCTGAAAAGTCTTCCAATAAATGTTTGTCTTCATTATGGATGGTATGCTCAGGCTTGTTTGTTTAAATGTTAATTTGATAGCTGATTTTGATGTATATTTGACTTTTTATTAATTACTTACTCCTAACAATCCCTGTTAATGAATTAGTGATACAGACCCCATCATGGTAGAGTGTGCAAATTGTTTGTTATCGAATTAAGTAAATCAGAAACCTCTGAATAAACCTGTGTCAGCTTCTTTGTACTGTGAGTGAGAAACTTACATCTGAAGATAACTTGTTCTATGTGTCAGAAACTTATATCTGTAACTTGTACTGTGGGTGAGTGCTGAAACAGACAAGGGGATCTCCTGTACGTGAAAAAAAAGACTTTTCCCTCAATCCAGGTATACTATGGGAGTCAGCATCTGCTCTGGGATAAATTTGTTGACACTACATTCTGTTCAGGAAGTGATGCTTGTTTGTTTGGGTACTGAGAAGCACCAGACACACTTCTAAGTGACTGCTTGATTGCTCAGTGTAAGACCCCGTCATACATCACTTTTCAAAATGGTGAATGGCAGAGGCTTACACTGTGGGTGGTTGGCGGGTGCTCTAATGTGGTTTGCTCCTTCTTTCCTATCAAACTTCTATCGTCCTTATCTCCCCTTCTTCTTTTTTATGTTTGTTACTCTCTTGTAAGACCTCTAATCTTCTGACGCTCATATATGACCTTATGCAGTTGCGAGCGCCGAAAAACCTCTACTAAAATGGTAACTAAACTAAGAGTCTTACACTGAGCAGTCATGTTGTTTTTAATGCAGGCAAAATGTACATCAAATGAACAGAAACAACAGAGGAAAAGAAAACAAAAGTAGGACTCAACTGTGGTCCCCTCTAGCCACCACCAATGCCATACATTTTTTCTCACTTGTTGTAAAAATGTTAAAAAATAGCTCTGACTCTGTGAACATGCATAAGTCACAAATTTTTGTTTTGTTAAAAAATTTCTAATGCTACACTAGAAGGTCACGACAGGAAGCTTCTAACTTTTAAGCTTTTGCTTTCACATTGTTAGTATTTCTTTCATGATGATTGTTCCGATTAGTGGACCTTACTTGTGCCTTTGTCTGATAATCTATTTCAGAATATCTTTGTGCATTCCCCATCACAAGAAAGACTTGAAATGCAGTAGATCCCCCAGTGTGAATCATCTTATTTTTCTGTTCTCATTTCTCAACTGTGGCAGGTGCTGAGAGGGGAGGGACATACAGATATGGACATTGCGCACAAAAAATTCCTCAATAGTTTACTCAACCTTGTGGACAGATACTGGAATGGCTCTCAGTCTTTGCACAATCACACAAAATTTGTTGGTGAGTATGGATATTTAACTGTGCTCTGTGGTTATAAAACTGAATGATAAATGACAAAAAAGAAAAGTTTTGATGCTTCGGACTTTCTAATTATTGATTGTTTGTATCAATATTTTATATCATGATGCGTGTGAAAAGGGAAAGTAGAAAGCTCAGTTTAACTGCTTTTGCTTTTGTTTTGAAGTATTCCCCCCCTCCCAACCCCCACTCTCTAATAACTTTGGGCTAAGTGAATTGATATATTGGTTTGATTAAAGTTAAAGGCCCTTCTACTTTATTAACTATGCAGTGTGTTGGAAAAAACGTTTTCTTTTGTTCTTCAAAATGCTAATAAAAGTACGGTAGTGTTCATCTTAATCTTGTGGTTGGTACTTTTCAAGTGTTTTTTTTTAACCCTATCCGTACGCCCTGGGGTCATTTTGTACCCCCCGGGTTGTATTCTTCACATTTTAGAATACTTCTGGTGCGAAGATCTCTTAGAAACTTTCAGTATTTTAAAAAAATAAATTTTGACAGACTGCTGTGCAAAGCGTACGGATCGAATTAATGAGTAAATTTCCCCTTTGGAAAGTGGTGGAACAGAGTTCCCCTCATCGTATGGATGCGATTGTAAAACACGACGTACGGATAGGGTTAATAAAGTGCTGATTTTAATATCATATTTATAATGTATTTTTCTGCAATAAAATGCTTTCTTCCACCAGAACAAGCTGGGAGATTACTAAATGATTTCGTTAGTGCTGAAGGGGGTAAGGAGGAGGAAACAAGAACTCTTCGCCAGACCATCGGGAAATTGAAAGAAGAGAATGCGACATTGCGAGCAAATCAGACTGCTGAACTCCTTTCCCCATCAGAGGAGGAGATGAAGATTTCTTTGAAAAGAGCGAAGGATGACATGGTTAGTTTTGCCCCTGGGAGGCATTATGGAACAATGACATAGAGTTGGTGTCCACTAGATCTTTAATGGGAGAGCTCAGAAAGACACAGTTAAATTTTAAAGGGTTTCAGCATCACTAGAATATATATATATATATGTAGGAAAAGCGTCAGGAAAATACTTCCCTGGAGACAACAAATATATATAATTGATAGAATGGTCTCCTACTCCTACCAACTGGTGTTTGGTGGGATATTTTGTACCTTTACTTCCTTTTCTTCCTGGTTTTATTTTGTATGACATCTGTCCTTTTTCCTTCTTTTTGCTCGTTTTTCTCTTTGTCTTTTTACAATTCTTTTTCGCTAGACCTTTTTGTTTCTTACTTGTATTAATGATGTTGGATATTATTTTGCTGAATGACATCTACTTTGTTTTCCTCTCCTTCATGTTCAAGGCTCGTATGCATGAAGAAATCCGCCACTATTTACATGAGAACAGAGCTCTGCAGAAAAGACTGGACAGCTTGGAGTCAGCGGCTCCTGTTTCACGATATCACAGCGGAGCAGCAGCTTCTGAGACCTCGACGGCAAACCAGAGCGTTCTGGGTAATTATTGCTTTGTTGTTGTATATATTCTTTTTTTTTTCTTTAGACGTACTTACATTTATATTATATATATATATATATATATATATATATATATGTATACATGTCTGCCCCCGCCCCCCCCCCCAGGAAATCGCAGTTGCAGCCACGTTTTTTTTCAAGTTCCGCAATAAAACCACAATTTTTTGCAATTTTAGGCAAAAATACATTAACCAGACCTGCCACTCATTCCGATTTAATCAGGATATCCCGATTTTTTGCCCCAAATCTCTACCATCCCGATTTTCCTGATTTCAGCCGGCAGTATCCTGCTTTTTTGTCATTGCGTCTGTTGCGTCCGATTCTTTTTAAAAAAAAAAAAAAAGTTCTGTTATCTCTTTTGTTTGGAAGCACCGATTGAACTTTTTATCGGCAGGAACTTGGAATGCTATTTTCTAAAGAAACTCAAAGTAATGAATATGCACTATAAACGTCGGGAACAGATAGCCTAAGAGGAAACTGTTGGTCATAGTCATAGAGACGACGGACCAGCCAAGTGGCTTTCCAAGCGACCGCCCTCGACGGTAATTTCATGCTGAATCATCCTCGAGAAACATTTTGTCTTGTGATTCGTTGAACAAGTACGTTATAAGTTCTTCGAGCGCAGCTTATTAGTAATATTAGGCTTACTTGGCTAATCTTTAATCCTATAGAGGCCTGTCTAGTGTTTTACGGCATTTACGCGTTTCGCGCAACAGGCCTAGATCTAACTAAACATAACACGCAGTCACTCAAACTCAAACACCAGTCAGAAACCTTCTCTTAAAGATACATTTCCAGTGGCCAATCAAACAACATTTGAGTCCCCCCAACTTGTCGGCGTGTTTAGCGGATCGGAGCGTGCGTTTAGAGGATCGGAGCGTGCGTTTAGAGGGCGTGACCGTGCGTTTGTACATCTAAATTATACAGTAAAAAACCCATCAGATGACGAAAGTGTGCTTTTGAGCGGAGCGTGCTTTTGTATGGCGTGCGTTTAGGCGGAGACTACTGTACAGATTACAGGTGTATCGAAGGTTTCAAGAACAGGATCTGAACTGATTGAAGCATATTTTGTAATTTAAGAGGTTGTTTCATAAATCTTCCATCAAATTTTTGTTTTTTGACTAAACCTCATAAAACTTCATGCACTTCTAGATCTTTGCATGAACCAAGTACCCAGTATGTACTAAATTTGGTTAAATTTTATGCTTTCATTTAAAAGTTATTACGAAAACATCCATTTTTTTTGTGTCAAGCGGTATTATATTTTATTTGGTTGATAACTTATTGTTAACGTACTCGCGTGTTGATATTATTTAAACTGAAAATCTAAATAAGCCTATTTTAATGCGCCTGGGATGGGAAGGTTGCAATTTTTAGACAGTTAACCTTGCAATTTTGTGCAATATTTCTATTTTAAAAATGAAATTTTCCGCAGGGCCAGATATGTATGAATTATTTTACACTGGTTGAAGGACCCGCTCTTCATTTCTTGAATGACACTTGATCTTCCTTTCTACAAAAGACTTACACCTGTCAGTGAATGCTTTTCTTCAAAATCATTATTTGTCACGTTACTTTCTTAACTGGAGGAGAACGTTTTGGTCTCAGCTCAAGATCTTACTGCCACTGCCACTGCATTATATAATATGTGGAATGTTTTTTTGTTTATATTCTTGTGATATGTTTTAGAAGGTTTTTATTTTTTAATTTGGTCCTTTTTTTAAAAACTTTCAATGTTGCATAGAATATTGCACTGGGACTAAAAAAAGAGAGCCTTCATGTAGTGCGCTTGAAAATTTGCTTCTTCTTTGCTCAGATGACCTTCACCGACAGAATGTTGCACTAAATCAAGAGATCGACTTGATGAGGACCAAACTAAAACAATTCAGCCAAGTTCAGGAGCTGGCCAGCATGTTGCAAGAGAGTCATAAGTGAGTTGTTGTGTTCTGGGCAATCCGTTGTTTGATTTTGCGTACTTTGTCTTTTCTCTGCATGACCAAATGGCCATTATATCTTTTTCTTTTCTCTGTGTAGCTCTAGTCGGATGAATCATCAGTTCAACCATATCTTTTTCTTAAAGACCTAGCTCTAATGATAATTATTTCTACATTGTGTTTCTGCCCTGTCTTTTTACAGCACAACATATTTGTTAGTTTTATCCCTGAAATGTGAATTTATTTTTAAGATTTGCCATTTTTGATCGGCCATGCTGTAGTTACTTTTTAAAAACATGTTTTTAAAGTGTTTCAGATCTTTTTCTTCCATATCCTTTCTTTAGAAGATATTTGCAATTTATTAGGTAGTTAGCCTAGAGAAATTTTGCAATGTTTATTTGATAGTAGTAGCCTACCATTGATTTTTGACATTTGTTATTAACATTTTCTCCATGTGTGAGTCTTTTATTTGTCTCCCTGCACAGATCTCTGGTGGAAACAAACGATCACCTGCTGAAAGAACTTCAAGAAACGAAACACAAACACCATAAGGAAATTGAGCAGATGCACTGGAGCTATGACCAACTCAAGTCCACTCTTGCATATTCCTCTGTCTCCAGGTCGCACAATTTTAGCGGCAGTGGCAACACCAACAACAGTCAATCCTTGTCCAACCACTACAGCGATAGTCTTGATATGAAAGACAGCTGAGAAATGTGAAATATGTGTTGCATGTACAAATGTGAATATGTAGAAACTTGCTCTCGTCTTCCTCTATATTTATAGTTTTTAAGCTACAGCATTTCCAACACCACCATTAGTTGGTCTAGAATAGTTCAGGCATGAATTTATACCTCTGAGAAATCTTTTTTCTTTTTTTCATCTTGATTTGTTCAGAATTTAGCGCCTATATCACTCTGACATATGCTTCTTCTTCACATACCTCCCTCAGATTGCAATGTTTATCCTCCCATTTCGACAGGTCAAAATTTGGACGCTCATTTTAAATTGGATGTTTTGACATTTTGAGTACCATGAACTTTGTGTACGACTGAGAGTTTAAAAGTGATAAACACAAAATGTGTTTTCAGGTCAATGTGGTACAAGTACAAGTACAAGTGTAATCCATTTGTATATTTTGTTTCAAGAGCTGGTGAAACTGTCCTTAGTCCTGTCAATTTCTTCCTGTGGAAGAACAGTATAATTGCCTTCTGTATTTTCTCTTTCTACTGCTACAGAAGCAGCCATTATAATTGGTTCCTCGATGTCAGAAAATTTAAGCAACCGTTCGAGATCATTTTTCAGCAGAATCATACATTTTTTTAAACTCACTGTGCTCACTCTTTGCTCGTAAACCAGAGATGACCCACTAGCATACATTATGCTTCTTCTTTCCTTATTTTTTTCAAAGTCTTTTAAAGTATCAAAGATGATACTGTAGGCCCCTACCTACCTAAGTCGCATCATCAAGAGCTTTCCTGCAGAGTCTTGTGAGGACACAAGTGGTCTTGAGGTTGAATGGTCTTGTCCTTGATGAATGATCAAGCTTTGGGCCTGCTTTGTTTTTAAAAGATGGCAGTGATCTCCTCTGACTATGATTTGCCATATATATGATATATTGGTCATAGCTGCTTTGCTCTATTTCTTGCCCCTTGCATCGTATGTCCATGTAACATATTGAAAGGGGTCAGCAGAGAGACAAATTTGTTATACCAGTAATATTGTTTATTTATGAATTTGAAATTCATTTAGAAGGAAATGCTAATAAAACTCAAAAATACATGCCAATGGTATTTTAATTTTATGCAAATTGTTGAAATCAGAGATTCCAAAAATTATTAATTGATGTCTAACAGTAGTACAGTGGGAACCATAATAACAGGCCACGTAATAACAGGGATTTTTTTAGTTCCCTTTTTTTCCTACTCTTTGTCTCTATTAAAAGTTATTGGCAATAACAGAGCCTTGTTGGAGCCCAATCGGTAATAGCAGGGACAAAGGCTCGTTAACAATGTGTAAAAAATAAGAGAGAGAGAGTAACACAGTGATGGAGCAAGCCCCCGCAAGCCGCGCCACTGCAAGCACACGCAGTGGGTGAAGCGAGAGAGGGCTGCGGTATGCTGCAGACTTCGATCTAGCCCTTAGCCTAGCTACCCGCACGCACACGCGCGATGTGTCAAGCACAGGCCAGCCACCAGGTGCTTGTGGCAAGGGAAACTACCCAGGAATAAATACAGCTGGATTAGTCCTCAAATGCTTTCTTCCTTTGCATTTCTGATTTAACAGGGATCTGAGCAGCACTTTTTCTCTGGTCCCACCATCCCTGTAATCATATGATATCAGGTTTCCTCACTACCATGAAATACTGTGGAATTCGGATTCAACGAGAACTCGGATTCAACAAGAGATGGATTCAACGAACACTTAAATCCGCAAGCTCGGGAATCAACGAGGTTGCTTCCAGGGTGAACAGCGCCTGCTGACGTGGCTTTAATTTTGCTAATTAATCTCCCACAACAAACTTTTTTATATTCCCGGAAACCATCCATTGAACCCGCATCATGAACCATTATTCACTTACCCGATTGCATGCAAATAATCAGTGGCCTTCTTTCATACCAACACATGCATTGTTGGCACGCACACGTATCTACTCCAGCGTGTGTCAGTGTCCGGGTCCGATGGGTGGCCTGCACATGTGTGACAGTGTGTGCGTGTCGGGGGGGGGGGGGGCACCAGCAGTCAGTGCGTGGAACATCGCAGATACTGTAACTATAACGCGTCAGTCTTTTTTCTCTCGGCAACTAATCATTATTACAATTTTACAATAAGCTAGTCTTGACGTAGATCTACGTAATGAATTGTGTGCTGTCTATGGAATCAAAAGTTGCTGTATGCTAGGCTCTACACAGCAACACAACTTTTTGGCAAACAATTGAGATGACACAGGCATGCATTTGAACGAATTGGGTTTTTTTCAGTTCATAATATGGAGGCATTTCAGGCACCACTTGTTACTTCTCTTTATACATTACTTGCTCAAAGCCTGTAATTATCTACACAAAACCTCATGTTTGCTCTAACGCACACTCGGATTCAACGAGATTTTAGATCAGGACTGGCGACCTTGTTGAATCTGAGTTCCACTGTATTGCTTTCCTTCATTAAACATAATACCAATAAATTAAATAGCTCTCAAAATACATTGAATGAAGTAAAGAGACAGAATCAGTATTATTTCTGTTTTCTGTAAAACAAGCCTGTGACCAATACTGTCTACTTTTTGAACAGTGGAATTTTGGGTTGTTGTTGTCATACCCTTCAACACTTGTTGTCACCCCGTTGATAAAAATCTGATCAGCTGAGAGTCATTTGATTTCTACCTTGAACATGAATGAAAGTGAAAGACTCTTTTTGTGGAAAAATTGAAGTAAAAGTCTGAAACCAATTATAAATTATAGCTAACCTACATAATGAAAAAAAAACGTTCATGTTCTCAGCAGATTGTGAACATAAAATGCACTTTTTGTCCGAGAGATTTTTTCAATGTAAGGTGCCATTGGAAAAGTACTGTGGTATAAAACTCAATAGATTTAGTGTCTGCATTTTATGCAATACCCGTGTTTCATATTTTGCTCGAAGTAATACATTAATTGAAAACGGTGATATAATAATGATTTTGGATACCTGAATGGTAATCATTTCCTTGCCCTTCCATTTCTTCACTTTCATACTTCTGTCTTTCACTCAATGTGATATATATATATCTCTTTTAAAGTGAGCTTCGATACGAATAGTGCAAATGTATAAAACTGGTCTTGTTTAAATGTTATGGTCTGTACTTTTCTTTCAGTTTTTAGTTAGTGTTCTACGGCACTTGGAACACAATAAAGTCATATAAGTACCGATGATTAGAGGTGTTACAAGAGAGTAACAAACATAAAAAAGAAGGAGGAGAGACAATGTTTGATAGGAAAGAAGAAGCAAACCACACCAGAGCACCCGCCAACTACTCACTTTACTTTTCTTTCCCCACAAGCATGAATTATATTGAACACAAAAGAAGGCCTACATCTGTTATTTAATGGAACAGGATCATGATGTGAACACATTTTCCTACCTTCTGTTTTTGTCTTGTGATTGTAATATTAGCACTGCTAGGGAAAGCTTGCATTTTTCTAGCCTGTTGGAGAACTGAACTCATCTGATCTTTGGAAGTCTCCAAGATGAAAATTATAAATCTATCCCTTACTTGTGTGGCTGATGAACTAATGTCATTTGTATTGTGAAAATCTTCAACCAAGACCACCTCCATAGCATTTGAACTTTTTCTTTTGTTATATTAGCACTATTTTTGGTCATCATATTTCCACTATTTTCTCACTTAGGCAATATTGGATATGAATTATTACCAAGTTTTGCAGCAGAACCTTTCCTGTGATGTTAGCTCCGACCCTGTTCCAATGATTATATTTTACCACTAGTATCTGGGATGAAACATATTTTGCTGAAGTTGATATAATGAAGTTAAACTAAGTTTACCAAAATTATATATAATTTTCTGTGACGTATTAAATTAATTATGACAGGGGCGGAGACAGAGTAGATTTTCATTTTAAAACAGAGTATGAACCAAGTTTTAACAGATTTTTAGAAAGTTTTGCCCAGTGTTTGAGTGAATGGCCCTTATTGTTGTGTAGTCCTGATGTTTTATGTGGAGAGGACACTTTGTGTTGTTTGAAAAAAAACGATTTAATGGTAAAAGAATATAGTGATGAAATATTGAGAAATCTAGTCTGCCACATCTCATTGCATAGAAAAAACTCTCTGCCTATCATATAGTATATAGTGGGTGTCATGAACTCTAAGATGTGTATTATAACAGAAGCAAAACTTCTAGTACATCTAGTACCAAACATCAGTGAAGACTTTCAGATGTTCCACAAAGATCAGCGGGTGTGAGTTTTAACAAAGAGAATTTCTATTATGTTCTTGTGCAATATAATACCGTACTAGCATTTTCAAAGCATATATAATATATATATATGTTGCACTGGTTCTTTTTTTCTCTACTTACATTTTACTCTTTCACATGCTAACACATTTCTCCCTCTCACCCACGTTATCAACAAACATTTAAGTCGAGCGCACACAGACATGCTCTCAACTTTCAGACATGATAGGCTACATGTGCACCTACACCACATAGCAGCATGAAAGTTCAATTCACTCGAGTGCCTGTTTGAGTGAACAGAGAAACACACACACACACACACACATTAAAAACTCTCAGATGGACACAGCATTTGTACATAAGAAGTTATATATTTATATTGAAGGAAAATACTGTGTAATGTCTTGACTGATAAACTTATACTTATATAATCCTTTTGTTGTGTCTTGCTATAATACAAATGTAACCTTTACTTTAATCATCTTTTTCTCTTGACAGTTATTAATTTATTTTTATAGCAATGTTGCAGGAAAATATTCTGTCCTGACTGAGTGTAGATACTGTATAACAAAAAAATACAATTTAGCCTTGCCAATAACATGAATATGATGGAATTCAGAGTGTTTTATTTTTCATATTTAGTCCTTTTCTTTTTAAATTCCGAGTTACACTCTGAGAGCTCAGACTATGTGGATTCAATGACCTTGAGCAGTGCACCCTGATGCTGAAATTTGTTCAGCCCATAAACCGATTTTCCTGACTTGTTAAGAAGCCTTTACTCTTTAAGCAGCTCTACTATTTTTTAAGGCACTCTTAACAATTTCAACCACATTGAGTAGATTTATCATCAACAATTAAAAGCAGCACCTTGTGACTTTTTGGGCTGACCTTTATTACTTAACAGGGGTTGTTTCTTATTGGTGACGTTAATAAATCTGCTCTATATGTTGAAATTGTTAAGAGTAGGCTACCTTTATGAAGACACTTAAATATCTTTTCTTTTTTTTTTATAGTAGAGGGTTTTACGGCACTCGTAACTGCATAAGGTCATATGAGCGCCAAGGGGTGGGTGTCAACAGAGAAGTCTAAACTTTACAGGGAATCTGACTTATTTTGCTCACCTCTCTAGCTTCAACAGCACAAGGTCTGCTTCGACTATCAAGGCACCCCAAAAATAGCAAGTCACAAGAGAGTGACAAACATACAAAAGAAGTAGAGGAAAAATGACAAAAGTAAGGATTAGGAAAGAAAAAGCAGCAGTTCCCTGTTGTAGATCAGGCACAGTTATGAGCGTGACAGGAATCAGCCCATTTACAATTCTTTCTACTGTGCTTGAACGAGAAATGTCCCTATTCAGGAAAGGCCTAAAGACACTACAGTCAGTGGCACTGCCCCGGGGGGTGACAAATATCTTTAAAAATTGAGGAGAGTGAGAAAGGAGTAAGATGTCTAACCCCATCCCCCTCCCAGGACAGCCCCAGGGAGCTAGAATAGGTGACAAAAGCTAGAAAATAAAAATGAATTAAATAAGTACAGTAGAACATGACGACAGTGGCACCTGCCGCAGTGGGATGTTACCGGAATCCCCCCCTTTTTTTTCTATGTAAACTCAATTAACTGTTCTCAACGGGGCAAGGAAAGGCCCGAACTTGGATACAGCGGGGGAGATCAAGCAAGCTTTAGCTGGGGGAAAGGCAGTCAGTATGAGTTGAGTCAGCAGTGTGGAGTTGTGATACTGATTGGCCAGTCCAGTGATGAGTTAGGTGGGGCAGGTGGCAAAGGGAGATGGTGCGGAGAGACGCGTTACATGAGCCACTCAAAATATGTCTAGGCCAAAAAGACAATAAAAGAAGAAAAGAGCGTGTAGTGTGTGATTTTTCGGTACCATAATTCCCCTTTGCATTCCTATAGTGGGAACTTGGATTTTTCTTCTGGAAATAAAAGTCCCGCTATAGCCATGTCCTACTGTAATGAGATACTAACAAATAGATCTAATCACTGTTGTTCATATTCTCTTTTGTTTTATCTTAATGTTGAAATGTAATGTACTTACTCACATTTCACAGTCACAGTCAATGATGGGTCTAATATAAATGAGATCACTAATATGGCAATTAAATAAGGACCAAAATCTATATTGAGCAGATATTAACAAATTTTTATGGAGCAGTGAACTTTCAGGAGTCTGCTTTTTTTCTCTCAACTACCAAATGTCTCTTTGACGTGCATAATGCTCGCCCAAAATTTGACAACTGGATGGTCAATTACATTCCTCTTACTCTTAGAGCTCAGACTGTGTGGAACAATAACTATTATAACCTATATAGCAAATCTTGCAGTCCACAATAGGCTTACTACATATCCTGTGTTTCAGTGTGCATGTTGTTAACAATTTTTCTTAAATAACATCAAAGCAAGAAAAAACAAAAAGATCTAGGAAACCAATTTAATAAAGTGTTAACAAGGCCGCTGTTTAGAAAGACTCAGCAGAAATACATGAATCCAATGAGTGTACCTGTACAGTTAACAAACATGAACATGAGCTCCAGGTGATGATAACAATCTATCCATGGCACTTGTCAGACCTTGATCTACAGATAAAAACTGAATGCAGTCACAATTGTAAATGCATGTTGTAGTATTTTGGCAACAAGAAATCAGATCCCTTCAAGTGAAATGTTCTATCTTTAATGATGACATTGCTCTTTAAATGAAGTTTAGCACTGACTTCTGGAGTCTGGATAAGTCTGAGATCCGCTGTGGAATATTTGATCTGTTTCACACGCCCTAGCAAAGTATGGTACACACCAACAAAGAGTTCTTTATCAGCATTGAAATAGATTCTTGTGAGATAATAGCGGGCAATCCAATTGAAAACTCCTACACTGACCACAGAAATTCCAAACACAGAGACAAGAGCGAACACATCCCATCCTTCCATCATGCCGGAGTAGGTCAAAAGAGCGTACACTGATCCACCAGCTGAAGCAAGTCCAGCAACAGTGGAGAGCAATCGGCAAGGTCCAAGGATGTGCTTCAGAGCATTTTCATATACCAGGTCATAAGTTTTCTCCACTTTGTCTCGTGCATACTGGGGCTTAAACGTCTGTCGTCGGGTCAAGGTGATGAGACAGCGTTGTGGGGTGGCTTGCGCCTGGTAACAATTTCGCAGTAGCACAGAACTGCATCTCTGAAAAAAGACCAGGAGTTATCATCCTGAACAGAATCCAGAGGGTCCAAAAATAAAACTGTACAGAACCAAAGATTCTTTATCAGACAGAAGGTCTACAAAATAGTTTTTAAAATATTGTTCATGAGTCTCTGAGTCAGTCTGTATTCAAAGGATTACATATAGTGCACATTTTTTTAAAATGTAATTATTTTTTAAAATTTTAATATGTGGCAGGTTAGTTTATATTTTTACAAGTTCATCTATCCTTTTTCAATTGCAGTTATTAATCTATTCTTATGCTTCAAAGTAGAAAAAAAATTTGGTGAACCAACTTCTTTGTTATGAATTCATGAAAAACAAAACAAATGTAGATCCATGAAATCTGCAACCCACTAAATCAAATTTTCAAAGTAAAATACCAATACCATACAAAAGCAAAAAAAAAGTAAGTCTTTCACGAATGTCTTGTCTCATAATTGATAAGATGTGCAATTTTTGGGTTCGAACTGAAAACATCACTTCGGGGGCTATTGTGGTTCAGAGGTACGGTGTTCGCCTCTCCTTCAACAAGTCCCGGATTCGAAACCTGACCACTGACAGCAATGGAAAATTTTCTTCTTTAAAATGTTCTCCTTTCACCCCTTTCCTGCTCTCTAATCATGTTCCGTCATCTGCTTTTATCTCCACTTTCTGCGTCCCCCCCCCCCTTCTCTGGGCTCCTGACCCTTTCTACTGCTACTCTCCAGGCTCCTTCTTACTGCTATCTTTCAGCAACGCCCCTGATCTTAGAGTTGGTATGATCGAACAATTAGCCTTCTTGGATAAGGGTGAAAAAATCTCAGAGGTCCCATGTGCAAATTGTGCACATTAATTAAAGATCCTTTGGTGATCCAAATATGAATAAGAGTAGGCTTTGGCCTCCACCCAAGCAATATTCAAAATAAATTCCTACCAAACTGAAAATGCTTAATGTGTCATATGACCTTACGCAGTTGCAAGCACCGTAAAACACTTACCAAAAAAAAGTTTAAAACCCCAACCACAACAGGTTTTTCTTGCCAAATATTTTGGCATGCTCTGTTGCACTAAAGTGAAAAAATTATTTTTTATACTTACGCTGCCATTAAATCAGCACAATCGGCATTAAACGCAAGAATCTAGCCACTGCACAACACTAGCTGGGTTTCTTAAACACCCCCCCCCCTAACTCTATTACCCAAACGAATATCATGCATTATACGTTTCTTTTTTAATAAAAAGAAAAGTTTAGTTGTGAATTACAGCATAAATTAAGCAATAGAATTGTTTATCACCCCACTCCTAATCGACATTTCACAGACAACAAGCTTACTTGGTGACCCGCCAAGCATTTCTGGCTGAAGGATCTGTGGATGCTGTGCAAAAAATTCAATCTGATCATATTTCTCCAGCCTCTTTTGACACTTGTACAGAGAGAGAGAGACTACAGAGAACCGTATAATAATAATATTAGCACATCACATCTTTCATTTCGTTTCACTCAGTCGACTTCTTGAGTAACCTGCAAAGAAACCAAAACATTGTAGTTGTAGTAAACATTTTTACTTTAATTACTCACTTCAATTTCCACACACACATCTTCCCTCCCAAAATTTGTCTAATATTGTGTTATATATTGTGCTGAATGAAATAGAATGTGAGCCTGTAGAGTTTGGGTTTTTAAAAATGTAAAATGGGTCGACAAATTAAATTTCTGCAGGGCAGCATTTAGAAATGAGCAAACTGTAGCCAACAGAAAGAAAGAACCCCTTGAAATGGGCTTGGAGCAGTTGGAAAGGAACTGTGATAGAGAAAAGCACTGGATGGCATTTCACAAAACGTACAGTATAACACAAATAGCTCGAATTCGTCTGGACCGGCCTCAATAGTTTGAGAGATCCGTAGTTCAAGGAATATCATTAAAAAATAAAGAAGAAGAAAAAGGGACCGAAAGCAGTTCGACAGAAGCGTGATTTCGAGTCTTCTGTGTTCGACTTATCTGTGTTATACTTATCTGTGTTATACTGCATTTTGTTAACAGCCTGGATTTGAATCTAAGCCATCTCTATCAATACAGAGGACTTCTAGACACATTTTTTTTCACAAGGGGCACCACAAACATATGAAGTGAAAAAAACAAGACATTAAATGGTCAATGGAGATGGTACAAAAAGGAGTGAAGCTAAGATTGACAGAAAGAAGAGAAAAGAAGAAGGCTGAGGAATATAGTAGTGATAAAAGAAGAGAATGAAAAGCAAAGCAAAGAAGAAAGAAAAGAAGAATCAGAGAAAGGAGGACTCAGAGGATTACTTATTACACAAGTGTGGATGAGACTGAAATGGTGCTTGAAGATGATGATGACGTCTTTTTTGTCTCCCATTGTTTTCTGTCTATTATTTGTGCGTGTGCCTGAAGAAAGGTACCAAAATTCAGATTTTAACCATTTTGAGTTAGGGTTGTACCTAACAGGAAATTAAATGCTGAACACAGTGTTTTTCTAATCAGAGTGGCTAGTCGTCCGATCTCGGTTGAGTAGGCTGACGCTACTGGCCCGCACGGATTTCTGCGCATGTTTCGGGCGAACAAATTTGGTCGATTTTCTGCATGCTATACACAAGTTTGGTTATTTCGGCTATTATGTGTGGTCTAAATAAGGTGTGGTGGGGGTTCGCGTTACTTAAGTTATATTACAGGCCATGTCATACATGTGGCTTTTTCTTTATATATTATTTTTTGTTAAAACGCCTTCCCCCCATCTACCTAACTTTTCTTCCAGTTTATCAGGGGCATTCACCGGATCTATTGACACCAAATATGACTGGATTTTCATTCTCTTTCTTCCTGAATACATCTACAAAGAGAACGGTACCTCAGAAAGACAAACTTTTAGGAAAGGCTCATAGATCTAGATAGATCTAATAGTCTTGTCAGATTGTTACTGGTTACATTACTAACGTGAAAGTTTGACTCTCAATGATCTGACCAAAATTGACAATATTATAATACATGAATAATGTATGAAGATGGGACGGGCCATAATGTGTACAATAATAACTGTATTGCACCGGGTCAGCTTGTGAACCGAGGCAGAGAGAAATGACAGGAATCAGTAATTCAAATAACCACCCCCCCCCCCCCTTCCTTTCCCCTCTCTCTCTCTTTCTCTCTCTCCCTTTCTCGTATTCACTCACTCTTTCTTTCTCTCTCCCCCCCCTCCCTCTCTCTCTCTGCCCGCAGACAAAATTTCTCGCTTTCAACTCAGCGCTGGAATGTTTGTTTACTACTAGTATCACGGGCCATCACATGCTATGACGAGGTAGATCTAGTGCCCAAGTCTCGTTCTGACGCGAGATTGGGCAACTGAAACATCTTGGTAGTAGTTAGACAATCTTTAATAACATCACGACGCTGCATTTCTATTTGATAGTAGTAACTTTGTCACCGGCATTCCGATGAATGATAATAATTAATAATAAAGGGTGATAGATCTAAGGGAACTAGTCAACCCGCGAGGGAAACTTCGGGAGACAACAAAAAAAAGATAGCGGAAAAACATATGATCTATTTGGGGGCCAATCACAGAGGTGTGCTAGGTGCTCTCAATAGGTTCATGTCACTCGAAAGGCTGCGAGGCCGTGTTTACGCTACTTAATATAGGGTGCCCACTACGGATAGGATCGGCCAATCGCCTGACTCGGTCGCCTCAAAAACAAACTTGTTTGTTTTCAGTTTCAGGCGATCGAGTCAGGCAATCGATCCGATCCAGCCATAGTGGGCACCCTGTATAAGACTAAGACTAGATCTAGGTGACCGGCTACGGATGGGCAGAAAATGCTAGCCACCCAAGGTCGCAGAAATCCCCACGGGCCAGTAGTGTCAGGCTACTCGACCGCATTCAGTCTACTAGCCTGACGCTAGCCACCCGAGATCGGGCGACTAGCACCGCCTTAAAAATTTTTTTTTAGATCTCAAGTAGTTTTTGAGATATTGCACATTTTGCGAGGTAGGGTATAATGATCTAATTTTGAGAAAATTAGATTTTAAGTTTACAACACATACAAACTTTTAAAAAAATAATAATTCAATTGTTTCTAATGTATTTTTTCAAGTAAAATTCATTTCCAATTTGACATTCAGTTGACATCAATGTCATGATAAGAATTCAATGGTGAAACATAGCGGGGAAGAGAAAACGTGCATCAAGAATAGATTTTAGTACCTTTAAAAAGTAGTTTTCATTATCTTTTAAAAAAATACACTACCCTCAAAATAATTCAAAATTAAATATTTAGAAGTCAAATCAATGAAAACCCTTTTAATTTTAACACATTGTTAAAAAATGGTGGAACTATCATTTTTTAATGGAAACACATTTTGGTCAAAAAAGTGATTTTTTGTCATTATCAGCTTGCCCCCCCCCCCCGCCCCCCCCCCCTCCTTGTTACAATGGTGTAAGTTGTTTATATGTCCGATTATTAGAAGCTGGAGAATCGCCGAGGAAAGCGAAGCCCCTCGCGGTCGGAATGCGTGGTCGGCCGGTTAAAAAATTGACACATGTGCATTCAAATGCTTCGCGGAACGTGGGATGATTAAATACCGTCTTTTCATTGGCGGTGAACTGTAGAGCTTTAAACAGGCTTTCCCGCTGTATATTTTTGGCCTTTGGCGTTTAAATAGAAAGCCTTTAAAAAGACCGTCAAAATTTTCAAAGATTTTTGTTTACACGAAATATGTAAAATACTTGCTCACAAAAGGTGTCAATTAAAAGATCAGTTTATTTCCTATAAGAATGAAAGTAATTAGCTTGGAATTATTTTGCATCAATCCTTCCGCCAGACTCGGAAAACATGTGACCCCCGCACGACACTTCAGTATAAAGCCGACTCGCTCGCCGGGGGGGCCGGTGGGGCGCCAGCTGTGTCAAAGCTCTGTGTTTTTGTCGAAATAACGACAGATCATCATGTTTGAGGCCATAAAATACTGACTTGTAATGATCTCACAGTCTTGAAAAAAATTAGGCTCCGTTATAGAGTGATTGTACTCTGTTAATGTGGAGACGTTTAGTGCACTTGGTACTCTTATAGGCAATTGTTTACTTTCTCGCATTAAATTCCAGCCGCGCCTAGATCTAGACAAGACTCTATGCTTCCCCGACTGGCTGGATATTCAAAACTTTGAGCGGGGATTAAGAATATGTAAACCACAGCAGTTTCATCATTTGTAGGTAGATCTAAATCTAAGTCTTGTAACATACTGGCTTTAGTCTAAATTTTAGCGAAGTGACTATTTCTCCGAACGTTCGGAGAAATAGTGCCGATCTTTATTTCTCCGAACGGTTTCCGGCTTCCGGTCTCGTGATTTTTTGTCTATTTATTGCGAGAGTTCGGCGCCAACTTTCATTCTGCCTCTGGCCTCTGGTCTGGGAAGGAACACCGCATGGCAAGCCCGCCTACAGACAACCTTCAGTAACACCCACCACACACCCACCACCATCATGCACATGTACACACACTAACTAAACATGACCAGTGGGCAACTTTTGAACGTATGACGAGCTGAGCTGTGGACGGAGAGACAGTGTGAGTGAAAGAGCGGGTGAAAGGAAGAATGTGCGAGTGTATCCACAGGCGACAGCAACTACAAGACAAGACGACGACACCGACCCCCTGGCCTGGTCCACAGCTCACGAAAGAAAGGAATGCAGCTCAGGCAGTGTTTTGCCTATATTATTGTCCATGGTTCGCAGGGTGCAAAGGAAAGAATGATAGTTTCTTTGTGTGTGCCTGGAGGGAGGGGGTGGGGTATGAAGAAAGTCATGCGGACAGGGATGAGCCGCGGGAGAGAACACGGGAATTGAATGAATGAGGGAAACTGAAAGAGACGAACGACTCATGAGCCCTGGAGTGAATGGATCCTGTGTTTCTATTTTTGTATACTTTGAACTGTTACTGAATACAGGCTGAAATAAAGCCCGAAAACACACACACACACACACACACACACACACACACACACACACACACACACACACACACACTCCTCACTCTCCACTTACTACCACACACAGACACACACACACACGCACATACATACACACACACACACACACACACAGGAGCAAATTTTTGGGTCTATATCTATTTCAATTTTCAAGAGCTAGTCTAGAAATTTTTAGATGAGTGTAAAAACGTGAAAAAGAAAGGTTTCACAACAGAAAGAAATCAAAATTAGAACAGCCCATAAACAACAACAAACATTAACAAATAAGGGCGTGTGTCCACCTGTCCGAAGAAGATGGGCTGTTTTAACCCTAAATGTGCGTAATTTTAAAAAAAAAGGACAGGATATTACATGTAAATTATGGAATCACACACATTAAGGGGCTTTGCCAGTGTCAGTACATTGGTCGCAGCAGTGACAAACGCAGATGCCAGTTCTATGTGTCGTTATCAATAACCCTCCGTAGATCTAGATCTAGATCTAGACAGCACACGAGTGAACACAACACATTACGTTTAAGAGCAGCACCCTTCATAGGCAACACGCCATATCTGTAGCGAAAAACTGTTTGGAACTGTAGCATTTCTTTATATAAATATTTACTGCGGACATTTTTTGGACCGCTTGAACCATATATTGTATACGAACAATCTTTGGTAAGCTTATACTATAATTATAGATCTATATAATATCCGAAATTTGGGAGAAAGGATGTGATTTCAGAGTGTTCGGAGAAATAGTGCCCAGCTTTATTTTCCCGAACGTTCGGAGAAATAGTGCCTAGCTTTATTTTCCCGAACGTTCGGAGAAATAGTGCCCAGCTTTATTTTCCCGAACGTTCGGAGAAATAGTGCCCAGCTTTATTTTCCCGAACGTTCTGAGAAATAGTGCCGGCCAAATTTTAGACCTTCCGTACTGATTTTGATGGCCATTGATATTCATAGAGTTCAGAGTGGTCCCTCATTACGGAAATCCTCCCCAGGATTTAAACGCAAGAGAGTAAACAATTACCCTCTTTTATTATCTGTCAAACATGGGGTTGCAGCCAGTGACTGACTTTAACAAATTTGATCAAATTTTAAACAATTAGCATTTTCTTAAAAATTAACTGAGAGGTTAAAAAACGGTACCAAAATGCTCACTGGATATAGATCTAGGCCTTTCAGATGGAACAGATAAATTTGGCATACAGCTAGATCTAGATCTACTTTGAAAATTTAGTTTCTGATCTAAAACTAAATAGATATCTACTCAATACTGTCATCAAGATTATTGGCTGAGTCCTGTCCTAAACCTAAACTTTAAAGTCATCCAGTCCTTTCTATTTCTATAAAATTAATCTTACCTTTCAAACCCCAAACAACATGACCTTTCGTTGAAACGGGCACAGTCCGCATAAAGAGTAAGACTCGTCTGAAATTGAAGAAAGCTATAGATCTTGTAACATTAAGACCACAGCTAAAAAGCAAAAGTAAAGTCTATGAATTCGTCCTCCGGCACACCTCCAAACAACTTCCTGTGTATCAGAGTCGTCAGAGTCTCATGGTCTCATCTCCCCTGCTACTACTTCGTTGTTAAATGAGTTCGTTAATTTTTTAATTCTTTTTTCCTGTCATGGCAATTGTAGCACTTTTGGCTTTATGTGCTGGGGTAGAAATTTAACGTCTCAAAAAAGGGGGAAATGAAAACCCTGATAAGATAAACCCAAACAGATAACAAAATGCGTCCTCCCAATGGAAGAAAAACTCTACAGGCCTATAATCTATATCAAAATGCGTTCAGCTAAAACTGAAAAAAAAAAAGCTTAAACTTAAATGATGACCGACACTACTGAGGGGATAATACAAAATATAATTTTTGCGATCAGACAGACTACTTTCGAAATATACACGCACATAAAATCAAGGATGAAAAAAAATAATTAATTCCAACATTTATAGGAATCCAAGAACCAGAACGGAAATATTTTTTAAAGCCCCTATTCTTCTATTTATCTACAACTACAACCATCTTATTCTATAAATCTTGACTAGATTAACATAATTTCTTAGCAGTTTGATAGTCTAGTGTTGTCATAATTATGATACATGTAATAACAAGTACATGTGTACCGGTACCCTAGGCCAAGATGGCGGGTGTTGGAGAGGAGGGAGCGCGCACGGCACGTGTATATCATGTGTGTGTGTGTGTGTGTGTGTGTGTGTGTGTGTGTGTGTGTGTGTGTGTGTGTGTGTGTGTGCGCATGTACACAATACTACTCCAATTCAGACATTTGTACAAATACTCCATTGCTGATCGCCACTGTTCAGCATTCTGATTCTAGAGCTAGTGTTATCCTGACTTTCTCAAGAACCCACCCCAGTGACCACCCATCTGCAAGAACAGACACTATATATGGAAATTCATTCGTACCAACTGCAGGTTACTGAACACACAGTCCTATAAATGAACAAAGACAGATAGATAGATAGATAGATAGATAGATAGATAGATAGATAGATAGATAGATAGATAGATAGATAGATAGATAGATAGATAGATAGATAGA
>NW_004797297.1:1833162-1840245 GCF_000002075.1 Aplysia californica | reverse complement strand
CAAAGTCTCGAGTCAGTTCATCTTTGTTGACTACATAGCCTATGTATAGGCCTCCATTAATTATTTTTTAAAAATAAAAATAATAATATGTAGCTTATTTGAATAGATTTATATCTAGAAAGAATATCTTGCAAAGGAAAATTATTAAGTATCTTCTGGTCTGTAGTAGTAACTGTAATATAGATTACCGATATACATGTAGGCCCTAGGTAGTAATACATGTATCTGATTTTTTCCTCTGTCCTTGACCAGTCAACTGCTAATTAATGTAAACTGTTTAACCTCATTTCAGAGAGCCAGGCTAACACTCTCTTCACTCTCTCCTAATTTCAATTTTGCTTTACTTTAACTGGATCTAAATGTCAATGTGGTTATACAATGCACTTTTTAAAGAATCGAGACCTAACGTATATGAAGCATCATGCCGAGAATATTAACCTTATTAAATATTTTAGCTCTTTCTTTCTTGGCCCCCTCTTCTCTCTCTCTCTTTCTCTCTCTCTCTCTCTCTCTCTCTCCCTCTCGCTCTCTGTGTCTCTTTCTCTCTCTCTCTCTCTCTCTCTCTGTGTGTGTGTGTGTGTGTGTCTCTCTCTACTACTACTACTTACACTACTACCACCCATTTCTCTTTATCCTTCTAGATACATGATACATGTATTATCTACGTGTGGAGCACATTTAATTGATGGTACTTAATAATACATGTCGCTTTGGAGCTGGGTTTCTTTGTTACGATTATATCATTATTAATTATCGGTTAACCATCTGCAAGTACTGGTGATAGTACTGATAGGAGAGTGATTTATCGAGGATATCGGCAATCCCATGCTTCCCGTTTTCTGCATTACTGGTAGGTAGGCTACATGTACCGCAATAGAAAGCTAAAACGACAATTTATAGGACCTACATGACCGCTTCATTACGTGAAGTACATGTATCCTGATTTTTTAAATTTTAATTTGCATTCTCTTTCTCAATACCATGTGGTTATTCATGATGTTGTACTCAACTTTCCGCAGGAATTTGACAAGTTTACTATTTTCTTTCTTTCTTTTTTGCGCCTTTATTCCATCCATCAATGTTACGTAGACGTAGACGTTCTTGTCGGACACGGGTTTTCCCCTCCTCACAGTAGTTCTATCTACTCCATTTTAACGAAAGAGCCCGTGCTATGACTACGATGACGTATGTGTATTATTACATTCATTCTTAATATTTTATTTGTTTTTGTATGTCATGCGGTTTTGGCGGTGTAGTCTGACATTTCTTTCTGGAAGCATGAAGCACTATTTTCCTACTGCAATATGGTCTCTACCACTATTTTCTACAAAAATATTCTACTGATAATTTCTTCAACAGTCCTCTGATTCTGAATGAATTTATCCATCGCCTCCTGGGGGGGGGGGGGGGGCTCTATTTATATCGCCCGATACATACCGTAGTTCGTAGTTGCAAAACTAGATCTACATAGAATCAACAAAAAAAGTTGTCATTTTCCCAGATATAAAATTGGAAGAAAGAAAATGTGGCATCTTACTTAAACTATACTGACTACCCATGGCAGACCTCGCCACTCAAACTCCTGTAAGGAATCCAAGTCCAAGGCAGCGAACATGAGTTTATTAACCAGGGAAAAAAAGGAGGGAGGGAGGGCAAGAAGAACACATGAAGAATAAAAACACCTCCTTACTCTTAGCAGTCTTAGTATGAGTATGAGGAGAACCAGTTGCATGTTTAAAATCCTGATTAAACAGCTGCAGCACACTCAACATGGGAACAGACAAGTAATACTTTTCATTTTCAGCGCAGGTCACAGCAGGCTGAATGTGCTTGGGTACGTCAGGAAGCTAACGATTGGTCAGACAGAGATGTGCCCGTACAAATACAACCCGGAACCGCACACCATCTGCTTGAGAAATGTCCAATACGAGACAATCCCAGGGCAGCCATATTATGGTCAGAGCAGGTGTCACTTTCTTCAGACAAGCTTTCTGTGATTCCATGGCAACCTGGAGTGTGGTACATTGACAGCCTGCTGCATAAATGAGGTCAGAGGACATCTGGTGTTGTGTGAAAAACGAAGATTGGAAGAGTAAAAAGTTGAATGGCTTTCAGATTTTTGAAAGAACTGTCGCCTCCTCTTTCCTGCCTCTTCCTCCAAGCCTTCAGCCTCTACTTTTTTTTGGTCCTGTCATTAAAAAATGGGTGACCTTATTTAGGCCACACTGTGGCCTAAATAAGCTAAACCCTCCTCCCTTACCTTATTTAGGCCATATGTGGCCTAAATAAGCACTCCCTTAAAAAATTCCTTCATCACGTATTATTTTCCATGTCAATGTATTGATCTTTTGTTTCTTAGCTATGAAATCATGTATGTTCACGTAGTGTAATTTCTATGGAGATATATGTGAAAGTTTGATTTCTTGAAGAAAGGTTGTGTTTATAACTTTGTGTGTTACTCAGTTATTTCCTGTGTTGTGGTTCAGGCTTCCCCCCAGTCCAAATATTTTTGTCTTGTCTCAAGTGTTCTGTTTAGAATAAAAGGTCTATGATATCACCCCTCTCTTTTTTTCAATGCCAATGATTTGTTATATTATTACAGTACAGATTATTTGAATTAATTTGACAGGAATAGGAGCATTGGGTGAGAAAAAAAAATGATCTAAAGCCGTAAATGGAACAAATCGTGTTTCACTAGTTACATCACGGCCAGATGACATCATGGCTCACACGTGAGCTTTTAAAAGTTTTATGTGAGCCATGATGTTTTGTTGGCATCTTGCAGAATGACCCTGTTGTGCTCCCCAAGTGGAGCATTCTTGAACTCCCATGTTTCAGAACTAAAAAATAACAAAACAGAAAAAAAAGCAGCAACTGTTGGGTAGTGATTTAGTGCTTTGCCTTCATACACAGAAGACACGAGTTCAATTCCTTTGTGGGGAGGGTTTTTAAATTAAGTATCTCTGCCTGTTTGCAGGAACATCGCATCTCTCTCAGCTCAGGTCAAAGCAGTCCACCTCCTAAATAATCTAACTGTGTTGATGGGGATGTAAAACTACATCTTATGAAACAGAATACGACGTTATAATTCTTCCATAGTTTGACTGTTGTACTTTGACTTTTTCTTAAGGAACAGAATGTATGTGGTTAAGGAATATAATATCCATCGGAACAGAGTACACTATAGCTTCTCATTAAAAGAAAAGGCAGTCCCCCATCCCTCCAAACCGAAATAATTAAAAAAATCAAGAGAAAATTCTGATCCAAATCAGGATCTGATTTCTACAAGTCCAATCCATGACCAATCCTGAGGCAGCATTTGGCACAAAATGCTGCTCCATAAAAATATAAACTACAAGGGCAGGTGGTCTGGTTTGGTTTGCTCCTTCTTTCTTATCAAACGTCTATTGTCCTTATACTCCCTTTTTGTGTTCATTACTTTCTTGTAACACTATGACCTCTGATCTCCGGCACTAACATGACTAAATTATGACCATGTTGCAAGTGTTATAAAATTCTTACTAAAACAAAATTATAAGGGCAAGCATTCAAACCCAATCCTCCAGTCAGGCTGCTTACTACTCCGACTTACTGAAGCCCAAAGCAACAAAAAAGACAACTCACGACAGATATTTATATTAATGAAATGTATTTTATTTTCAATGTTAATGTGCAATATCACAATGCTGTGCAAACATTCTATCATAGAAAAAGACTACAAACAAGGATGCAACTACGATCATTCGTCCAGCGTTTTCGATTTCAATCTTGAGTCAAATCGTTCTTGGATTTTCTGTTTCTTACTAGTTTTCACATCCATGTAGTGTGTCTGTGCAAACTTCATCTCCTCCACCAACTGAACAACCTTTTTCTGAGGAGAAAAAAAACAACAACAAAAATGTCTTCATAAACAGACAGAGACCCCCATCACGCCATCTTCCCAAAGGAAAAATACTCCTTTCTAATATATATATCCACTGAAAATGTTGACAGAAAAAAATGGATGACTAAACTTTTCCTACACGTATCTGGTTCACAAATTCCATATATCAGTATGTAGGGCATAATGAAAAAGTCTTGTTATTGGACTAGACGTTACACAATACATGGATGTGGTGCCCACATTATTGTTGCTCCTGTAAAATGCCCAGACAGACATAATAATATATGTACAGTAAATGACGCAACCCCTCAACTTGCTCAAATTCCTACCACCATGAATGATAAAACGATGACCCTATAAATAATTAAGTTAATTAAGCATAATCAATACCCCCCCCCCTCACCTTCCTCCCAATACATGCAGAATAACAATTCTTGCTTTTCATGAAGTACTGCTATAAACTTATATGCAACAGAAAAAGAAACTAAGTTAGCCACAAAAAAAGGGGTCACTCAGAACAGTTAATTAATAAAACTGCTATGAGACTTGAAGATGCATGCTTATGAGTCACCACTAGTGCTGTTGAATAAAAAAGTTTTCAAAATCTGCATACAATATATTCATTTGTTCATTGAAGTCAACCTATATGTAACAACACGACGGAATCAGGCGCATGTCAATTTTCAGGCATATGGAGTATCATTGGTACAGTCAAAAAACCTGTTTATCTTGAATAGGAGTCCAGATATTATCAATTGAAGGAATGTGAGTCACCTGGTGTCAGATGTAAAATTAGCTAGAAAATGGTCGTCAAAACCTAGTGACTTCCAAAGCTTGACTGTTCTTGGAAACTGCACATTTACATTTTTTGGCGTCTTTGCTTAATATTTTTCAGTAAAACCACACAGAGATGTGTTTTTAAAAGGACACAAAAGGAGATAAGCCAAACCAAAAATGTTTTTGAAAAATTTGTTTTCTTTATCCTCATTGTTTGACGAGCGTCAGATTTCACTACGATATATATATCTATATATATATATATCGTAGTGAAATCTGACGCTCGTCAAACAATGAGGATAAAGAAAACAAATTTTTCAAAAACATTTTTGGTTTGGCTTATATATATAAACGGTAATACTGGGCCAAGAGTTATAATCAGCTGAAAAGACAATAACAAAAGCATTGTTTTATGGTTTTAAAGGTATTCTAAAACAATTTCTCACAGAAGCACTATAAAAAAAACCAACTTTGAAAGCAGCATCCCAGAGCTCGATACAATGAAATGATAGAGGCCACAGAATACAAATAGGAGTCGTGACCCCTTATAAGGTAAAACAATTTTACATTAACACAGGTCCAATCCTGAAAACTTGACACAGGGCACTGTGTGGTCAACCCTTATGACTGTGAATGTTGGACAATTACCATCATAGAGAGAGTGAAAATAAAAGAGAAGCAACAGAAATTTGTTTTTTTCTTAGGAGACTTTTGAGAATTTCAGAGAAGGAAAAGAAATAAAATAAGGCAGAACTGAAAGAAGCTCATAGGGTTCACTCACTAATAAGAACAATAAGGAAGCAACAAATGTAGTTTCTAGGACACTTGAATCAACATAAAGGCTTTGAACATCTTGCTCTCACTGGAAAAATAGAATGCATGGGTAGACCCAGAGCTGCTTATTATGAAAGCCTGAACAGATTGGTTACCACAAACACCAGGATAATATATGTTTTTTGAGAGCACAGGAGTGGGGAAACGAATGGAGAACCATTATCCCTGATGTCTGTTTCAGATCAGGCACTTTATGATGAACACAGGCGATAAGTGGTTATGTGAAGGATGCTACACAAACACATAATTTTAGTGCAACATCTTTGCAAATCTTTCCTTCCTTCATTATACCTGTACCCAGTTTGCAGTGTTAAGTGCTCCAAGTTTGTTATGACAAATGGATATTTTTGTATTAAGTGGAAGGGTGTCTTCATACTCACCCCCCCCCAAGCAAAATCAAATCCAAACTTTCTTTTCAATTACACAGAGGAAACTTTGATTATAGTTCAATAAAAACTTACTGCCATGGAGTAGTTGCGTTGCTGTCTCGACTGTTGACCCAACATCAATTCTGTTGCCCGACCATCTGATCATATGAGATAACAAAATGTGTTTGAGCAAGGGACAGTACATTATTAATAATTATTATGTTTTATATATATGAATATAACGCTCTTCAAGTATCTGTGAAAAGTAATAAATCAGCCAAATTCTTTAAAAGTGATGGCATGAACTTGTTAGAATGTCTGAACTTTATAAAAGGATTTAATTGAAAACTACATGCTGACACCCTGTGTGTTCCAAAGAGATTGCCCACATGATACAGTTGGGAACAGATAACACAAACACTAAATAGTCGAATCACATAGAGCTTGTACAATTTGGCATTCCCCGACTTAAATCTCTTTCATGGTTCCATCAGTATAGCTGAATAATGAATGAGCCGAACACACTTGTCAATCTCCGACTTATCTGGATTATGCCTACACGACTGTCTATAAAAGCAACCATACTAAGGAATCCACACTTCTCTCAAACAGTCTGGATCTTTCTTACTATTTCAGTTCAGACACTGGTCACAAAAACTAGCTCTTGACAATTGGTTTGGTGCAAATGGAAAGCATAAAACACATGCTCTGGTAATGATCTCTGTATAACATTGAGCTTCTGATTCAAATTATATCAAACCTTGTGACAAATTATGTATTTTACAATACAAAAATTCTTGTTTCAACCCTTCAGTTTAGTTTTAGCTTTAGTTGAGTTTTTACGGCGCTCGCAACTCCATAAGGTCATATGAGCGCCAAGGGGTGGATGTCAACAGAGAAATCCAAACAGGGAATCAAGCTTACTCTGCTCACCTCAGTAGCTTCAACAGCACAAAGTCTGATGCGACTATCAAGGAACCCCGGAAATAGCGGGTCACAAGAGAGTGACAAACATACAAAAGAAGTAGAGGAAAATGACGATAGTAAGGATTAGGAAAGAAAAAGCAGCAGTTCCCCGTATGCAGTTCAGGCACAGTTATGAACATGACATTGATCAATCAGCCCATTTACAATTCTACTGAGCATAAGAACATGTTAATGTCCCCCCTTTGGAATAGCCTAAAGACACTTCAGTCAGTAGTCAGTAGCACTGCCCTGGGG
>NW_004797297.1:1829028-1833062 GCF_000002075.1 Aplysia californica | reverse complement strand
GGGGGGTGACTTCAATCTTTGTGGGCAAAAATATCTGAAAAATGAATGTGAACATGATAAGTATATGAGCAACCTCCTCCACATTGATCTATCTTATAAAAACAGCATGACAGGCATCAGACTTAGAAAGGCATGGCATGCAATCTTTACAGTATAGTCGATACTCATGGTTGAGCAAGTAAATAGGCATACACTGACAAGCACGTCTGCAAGTTGACTTACTTACCAATATAAGAGTAATCTGGCAATTCTACAAGCTGTGTGTTTCTGTGTTTAAGAGTTTTCTCGTGGTCTCTGCGGAGAACAAAAATTGTAGTGCAAACCAGTTGAATCAACACAGTAAAAATAACAGTTACACTATGATTTATAATACAGAAGTATAAACTGGTGACTCTGCTGGGAATAATGCTCAGCTGCAGCTGATTTTTCCTTTTCACAGCACGGCCTTTTTGACTTTAAGTGTTCTTCTTTTAGGCAATCCTGGTATAACTGAGAAGTTTCGGGAGATTTCATAAATATGCAAACGAACCAGAGTTTCAGCAGTTTAAGACTGTGACTAGATCTGAGAAATAGTAAAACAATACATTTTTGACACTCATACAGAGAAAAAAAAAGCTTCTCAAAGGTGTTAGTTGAGTACACTCCGGAAACAAAATTCTTCCCATAGATAAAAAACAAAACAAATTCCAAACCTCCTCTTTAAAAAAAAAAGAAATTTCCAACTACTGGTGAAAGAAAATCAAACATTTAACCACAAACCATTAACAGCTAAATGTAACAGATATTCTGCACTATCTCTCCTGCAAGTAATATATTGACACATGGCGAACGTGGAACAGACTTCAACAGAAAACTAGCCCTCCCTTGGTCGAAGAAAGACCATCATCTCCCGCAGAATCGACAAACTTGTGATAATTAAAGTTCCAGGTACATGGCAGTCTTTCCTTTCTCTGAAACAAAATTTTCTCCTGCTGAAACTAAAAATCCATAACACTGACAGGAGTATGCAGGAAATCATGGATTCTTGTGGATCCTTCTGCTCTAACCATATTGCAGATATCTACTGGCCATGAATGAACCAACTTACTGCAAGTAGCTCCACTTCTTATCAACAATTACAACATTGTGGTCAAGTATTAGACGATACATGGTCACACAGGAGTAAAAGGAAACAAGACAGCAGGCAACCTGGCTAAGGGTGATGCATGCCTTCCGCAACCCGAATACCCCGAGACACATGATATGGCTTTCCAGACGGTAAGATCAAACTGTAAAAAGCAATGCCTGAAGTACAAGGCAACAAGCACCACAAGTACTAGTACTTCTTTTATATTTCATTTGAGGTCTTTAATGTCAAGAGGATTAAAAATAATTATTTCTGCATCACTAATTAGAAAAAACAGAGAAGTCTCCTTAAACAGAACATGGTTGATCTGAAAAAGTGGTAGACCAAAAGAAAAGAAAATCCTAGATTTTGCTCTTCTGTTTGAGCACCCTCTCTAAACCAAAAAAAATCCTGTGGTCCCGCAGATCAGTTTAAGTGAACTCCACTACGTTCATTCATTATATCACTTAAAATAGAACACTGTTGCTAGAAAAATTACCTTGCTTTACAACAGTGTTGTCTAACTCAAATAGCTCAAGGGGCCAAAGTCAAAATACTCTTAAGGTTGCAGGCCAAACTAAATAAACAAAGGAAAACTAAATCTTATTTAAATTTAAACAATGATATGAATAAAAATAGATAAAAAGTTAAAATAAAAATAATAACAAATCAATGCATGCCAATTTTTTTATGCCAATTTGTCAGAGCAGGATGTGTGTATGACATATTTTCTTGGCAACAAATTTGTTTATGTCTGGAATGAAGTTCTGTGTTATGGAGATTCTTAGGATGGACTCCTAAAATTCTCTCGTGGGCACAATATAAGTGTTAGCCGGGCTGGATGCAGCCAATAGGCCTAGAATGTGACACCTGCATTTTACAGGGTGACTAAAATCATTGGAATTACGCATGTTTCTTGTGGCAGCAATATAATCCATAAGTTCACTTCATGAGCTTTAATAAAATGAGAGATTTTGTTTGTTTTTGTACAATTTCACAGACAGGAGAAGAGAGAAAAGAAAAAGAGCAAGGAAATGATGAGGTAAATATAACAAAAACCGTAGAGCATTGATACTTCCGAGGGCAGTCTTTCCAACACAGGGGTTATCCCTTGAGCCGGTATGCATTGGATATATATATTCATTAGCCTCCCTCCCTTTTGCAATTATGAATTATAATTATATATATAATTTATGTTACTCACCTATAATGAAGATGCTGCATAATATCTCTATCTTTCCTACGATCTACTTTCAGATGGCTGGAAGTGTGCAGCCTACAGTCAGCAGCAGACAGCCACTTTAAGCTTGACGATGATATAAGCTGACATATTCCAGGCCGATACAAAACACCTAGGAAATGAAACGACAAATTTAATCATGATTACTCAAAATATGACCTCAACCTCTGAAACTGGCTTACTTAAACCGGCAGTGGATGCTCTGTCTAAATGAAGCTTGAGTGCCGTGAACGTAGCTTCAACAGTGCCTGCAAACTGCATTCAGGGCGCCGTGAACGTAGCCTGCCAACTAGTCCTACATGTAAGCACGGTGGGTCCACCAAAGTTCAATCCGGTCAAAATAAATTTTTCTTACAAAAAAATATTACATATAGATCCACTGGCTAATGTGGTAAGGTTCACAGTAAAATTGAAGATTAGCAGACCACCTACCAGGAATACTTTTTTGGGGGGGCCACCACTATTCTCACCCGGAGTGAGAAAAGTGCAGGCGAGTCTTGTGGCTATTCTCACCGGGTGCGCGTTCACCAAATTTTGCGTCAACCCTAAACCACAGAATTCTACACTGTGACAGAAAAATTGTAGAATTCTGTGCCGTGAGCCAAGAGGACGCTGAAACTTTCCGAAATCACAAATTTTTTTTTCACATGAAGGATTTTAGTTTTGTACACACACAAAAAATAGTGACAAGTGCACACTCAGCCCATGCTGTCGGCGATGAAATCTAGATCTAAAGTTAGAAAGTCTGGTACTGCGATATATCGCAAGCAATCTTTTGTGGATATCTCTGGAAGTTTCAGGGGGATCTTCATGATTTTTTTCACCTGAAGAGTTAGAAAGAACTCCTCTATACGGTGTAGCCACCATACAAAACCCACCAGTTTAAAATTCCTGTTGTGGTGGTGTTTGTTTGGTAACGTGTCTGTTTAGGTGCAACATGGGCTGGTTGAGTGTGCAATAGTACCATGTTTACAGTTTGGTGGATTAGCAGCAATGAAGAAATATGGACCAAAAAAGACTAGTTTTCTCATTGGCAAATGCATTTTGTAATAATACAGGGAAAATATCATAGAACAATCAAAATTAGAACAGCCCATAAACACGTCTATCATATTACGCAGTGACATAACACACACACACACACACACAGCTGGCTTGCTATTTATATGAAGGAAAAAAAGTGTCTGCTCTCTCAGTTTTTAAGAACTCCACCGACGCAGTTTTTACAATAAAAGTAGGCCTTCGATAAAAGTAAGTCTTCATTCATCCTGGCAATGGCATCAGATGGCAAGCCGGAGCTGGTAGAGTGAAACCAGGCATCACAGAGGTCACTCTGGATCCATTTTGTGTCACCCTCCTCCTCGTTGCACTGCTTGCATCTCCTCTCATCAACACCAAGCTCCACGTCATTATCACTTTTCAATACCATACCTTCTTTTTCCCTGCTACTTTCCATTCCCCTCATTCATGCTATTACTATTTAGCAGTCTCTCCAATTGCTTCCTCTCCTGTGCCTCCTTTTTCTCCTGTTTCTTTGTCTCTCGCTCAACTCTAGCTCTTTCCTGACGCTCCATCTCCTGCTCTCTCCTTGCTTTTGCTTCCTCTTGATCTTTTTTCCTTCCGTCTTTCATCTTTCTGCATCCTGGCCTTGTCTTTCTTTTCTTGCTAGAAGTTCCTGTACTGATCTGA
>NW_004797297.1:1697602-1828928 GCF_000002075.1 Aplysia californica | reverse complement strand
GGAATCACACACATTAAGGGGCCTGCCAGAGTCAGTACACGTAGATCTAATCGGGTTTGGTGGAACGAACGCTCTAACATAACACATTTAAATCTGTATACATGTATATATGTATTTAGAATCTAATGAAAGTAGGAACATAAAATTAAATGATGTTACACTATACAACATCCGCACCCCCCCCCTCCCTCCCTTTTTCCCCAACAAAAAAAACTGATGAAAAAACAACACATCAGAACAATAACAAGAAAGAAAAAAATACACACTAACAAAATAAAACACCACAAAGAGGGAAAAAATAAAAGTAACTAACTTATTCAACAAATCAACGTGGTGACAACAAGTGAGAAAGAGATGAAGTGAAGCTATATACTATATGAACTTTCTTTCAAAAGTAAAGAGGTTCGGTTTCTTTCATTTTTTATTTTTTTAAAATTTGACTTTTATTCCCCGACTCGGGGACCAAAAAATGTCCAAAAATCGAGCCACAATTGATTGGTCGCGGCCGCGACAAACGCAGATGCTAGTTCTATGTGTCGTTATTTATAACCCTCCGTAGATCTAGATCTAGATAGCACCCGAGTGAACACAACACATTTATTAGGTTTAAGAGCAGCACCCTTCATAGGCAACACGTCATATATGTAGCGAAAAACTGCTTGGAACTGTAGCATTTCTTTATACAAATATTTACTGCGGACATTTTTTGGACCGATTGAACCATATTGTATACAAACAATCTTTGGTAGGCCTATACTATAATTATAGATCTATATAATATCCGAAATTTGCGGGAAAGGATGTGATTTCAGAGTGTTCGGAGAAATAGTGCCCAGCTTTACTTTCCCGAACGTTCGGAGAAATAGTGCCTAGCTTTATTTTCCCGAACGTTCGGAGAAATAGTGCCTAGCTTTATTTTCCCGAACGTTCGGAGAAATAGTGCCGGCCTTCTTTTTTTTGGCACCAAATGCTGTCGCAAACTAGGCCTAGCTAGATCTAGTTACTGTAAACTCTCTCTGATCTAGATCTATATTATTTTTAATTTTGTAAGTGACTTTAGCAGACATGCGACTACACGGAGGGCGTAAACCGGGCTACGATTGCCTGAACCTGTCACAAGTTGTAATGGAACGTTTGTTCACGGCACAGAATTCTACAATTTTTCCTCACAGTGTAGAATTCTATGGTTTAGGGTGAACGCAAAATTTGGTGAACGCGCACCGGGTGAGAATAGCCACAAGACTCGCCTGCACTATTCTCACTCCGGGTGAGAATAGAGGTGGCCATTAAAAAATGTAAACAAACGGGAAGGCAATTTGCATTTCCAAAGAGCCCCATTTCAATTGTAATTTAAGCAAATTTAGCTTTTAAAATCCTACAGTAACATGAAACAAATAAAGTGAGACCGAGAACTGTAGTTTTCTTTCCTACTCCTTCAGCTTTAGAAACTACATTCTATAGCCTCAGGCCTCTTAGGCTAAGGACAAACCTTGTCCCAAGGAGGCTGCCATCTTGACAGGAAGAGGAAGTAAGCATGGGCGAAGTCAAGTCGAGATTCGGAATTCGACGAATTCGTGGGGTCTGAGTCGGAGATCGAACATTGGGCAGGAGGACGAGTCCGAACACGAATTCCCGAACTAGGGCAGCCAAGGGGAAAATAGATCACGAGGAGCGAAAACATATTTAATTTGTTAAAAGCTGAATAATTTTACGCAAAACTGCACCCAAGAAACATTTTTGAACGCTCAAAAGTTAGATTTGAATGAATAAAAATGCATAAGTTTGAAAAGTATCATAAAACACGATGTCTTATTTCTATTTTCCCCTCGCTGTGTTCAGCAGGAAGCAGCGAGTTCGAATTGGACCGTCCCACGATTCCATCGACTCAATGAAAGTCACATGAGCTTTTAGAACGCGCTGATTTGCTAGCAGTTACAAATCCCTTCTGCTGGTGGTTATGCCCTAAGAGGCCAAGGTCAAATTTACGCACTACGGTGACGGACGAGCATTGCGTCTCTGATTGCACCAATCACAATTGCAAGCCATCTTCACGTCAAATTCAAATCCCGTGATTATCCCAACCTCCTTCTTTCTTTGGCTTTCACTACGATCACACACATTTCACTACTTTTCTTCTCTTCATTGTACTATCTACATGTATTTTCTTACGACCTGTCTGGCACTTACATTTACATTGTCACATTTCTCGTCATTACTCCATGTTTGTTTTCAACCTTGTATGTTTCATCTTGTCATAATAAATGTTGATTATGATATAAATCTAGATCTAGATCTATTACTGTTATTTTTTATAGACTTCTGTCTTGCTGACTGTTGCTTTGATTTGCATGGTCTGACTTTAGAGTTCGAGACTGCGGGATTTTATGCTTTGATTTTTATTATGACCTGTTTGCATCCATTATCCTCGCACATGAATGCGGCTGTACTGTCAACGAGGGGCAAATAACTTTCAAAACAAACTGGTGCCCTCCCCTGATGTCAATGAAAACATTGCCTGCCTCAATCCCGACCTCTGTGACCTCTTCCCTGCTCCTTCCCCCTCCCCCCTCCCCGCCCCCTTTGTCTACACTGGTCCGTGGAGTCGGGATTCTCTACAGCGTGTTCGACTCGACGGCTGTAGGGAGAACGACTTGACTTGACACGAATCCCACCGAATTGACCTTGCCTCTCCTCAAATTTGATTGGCTGCTATCTTGACCTGAATTCGAATTCGGAGTCGAAGTCGACGAATTCGCGCCCAAAAATGTTCGGAGTCGAAAGTTCGGAAGTTCTCGGAGTCGGCCCACCCTTAAGAGGAAGGAAGGAAGTGGGGGAACGACATACGCCAGACTTTCAAAAGTAGTTGCCAATTAAGCGATTATAGCCGGTCATGGGCACTCATGGCAATGCGCGATGGGCTCTGCGAGAGATGGAAACGTCGACGAACTTGGTTTTAAATTAAGCTAGCTAAGCAAATTTAATACATGAAATTAGGTCAACATGGGTCGAGTTTGACTGATGTATACCACTAGATTCCTCAGCATCATACACATCTATTTTCTTAAGGTGATTAACTGAGATAAGGTCTGAAATGCTTATTTTGATTTATTTCTGACCTGTTGTACCCTTCATTTTTTTTTTGTCTTCAAAAGTTTTGATTTTCCATCGCTTTACATTAATCTAACAGTTCTTCAAGTTTTTAAACTTCACAAAATAATTTTTTGTTTTTATTTTGTGAAAGTTTTCACACTATTTAACAAGTCCAACTTTAAAACTCGGCGTGCTTGAGGACCAAACGTGCCAAGACTGCATTTCTTAAAAGTTTATAAGAATACATATTATATAGATCTATATATGCCTTTTTAAGCTACTGATCCTATTTTTTTTCAGTTCGTGCTTTTTTCAAAATTTAAACTCATTTTCACCATAACTTCAGTTTTAGCCTAGAACCAGATACAAATCTTTGAAAGTTAAAGTGCAGAATACTAGGAGAGTCTCCCCAAAGATACGGTGGTAGCAAAAAGTGAAAACGCGCAGACGCGGACCCATTCTCAGTTGCTGCAGGTTGCCTCACATGTTGTTATTAACCTTTTATTCCTACACAATTTCCTTAAAACGTTTCACAAGTGATCAATTTACACAGTATACAGTTGACATATATATATAGCAAGACAGGCACTGAATGTTGTATGAATAGATTCTAGGCCTATCATTATTTTTTGTTTTGATATTTTTCGTTTTACTGTCTTCCATCCTTGCCATAATAATACACAATGTAGTAGCCTATCTGGCAAATACGTGGTTTCAGCTGTGTCAAAGGTGTAAACTCATAAAACGTCTTATTGTCTTTTAGAATTTTAAATTAATGTAATGCAATAAAAAGTTACCTGACAGTTAAGAGTAATTGTTGACTTATTAAAGCTTATCAAAAATACATCTTCATAGAAATGCATGACTCGATAGTCTAGTCTTAGAATGGATTTCAGTTTGCTTCAATGGCCAATGCCTCTTTTTCAGTTTACTCACGGAAAATCAATTTGTTTCACAGAAAAGTGAACATTACAGTTTTAAAAATCTTTTTTCTTGCGCCTTTGGAACAGTTCAGCAAAGTTTCTGATCTCTGCATTATTTTGTACTATTTTATTGTTATAATTGTTTATTCGAGAAGGGAAATAACAAACTGACATGTGCTGGAAGGGTCGATGAACTTGGCCTACAAACTTTTTGCTGGATAAAAATGAAACAAACACCTGGGGAAACCTGGCATACTCTATCTTAGTTTAGCAATCTTAGCTGGCCAGTGACTGGCCACTAGAGCATGTGTACTTCTCACTTCTCAAAACAAGATGGCGAGATGTAGAATGCAAAGTTGAGTCGCTTCTGAGAAAATTATTGTGCATTGTCCATCTCACTGTAAAATGATAATTTGAGCAACATGGCAAGTAATTCTGAGGTAAGAGTTATCTTTTTTCTCAACGCAACTTGTTTTCCTTTTTCATGACTGAATCAACATTGTAATCTGAAATATGACCTCGTTGTCGTTAGGAGTTCGTAGTTCTTGACACTTTCACTTCTCATATGTCCTGACCTGGCTTGTTTAGATTCTAGATCGATCTAAAATCTAGATCTAAAACTAGACTCTAGTTTGTCCAACAGACACTTATTACGTTGGTTTTTCTGCAACTGTTTCTTGCAATTCCCAGCCACCGTGCCGTGCTGATAAGGACTGTTTGTGATATTCAATGAAATGATGATGTTACAGTAACAGTGGTAAGACGTTCAGTTCAGAGATATATGCAACGCTCTGTCTTTGTTATGATGAGAGTGCATCTCTAGAGAAGTGATTTAGTTCTCATTCACATCTTTCCGTTGCCGACCTAGGCTATATTATTGGTTTATTATTACGAAGTGGAGGTGTATACAGACCCGGTAACCGGGAACAAAGTCACGAAGTATACAGGCCCGGTAGGGGAACTCTTTTTTTTGCGATTTCAGAAAGTTTCAGCGCCCAGACCCGGTAGCGTGTGTGTGTGTGTGTGTGAGTGAGTGACTGAGAGAGAGAGAGGAGAGAGCAGAGGGAAGTGCTAGCAAAATGTATGACAAAGTTGGCAGGAGGGAACGAGAGAAAGATAGAGAGTGGGAAACGAGGGGAGAAAGAAAGACAGAGACAAACAAAAAAAAGAGAATGCAAGCGATACACAGAGACAGAGGAAGGAGAGAGAGAGAGGGGGGGGGGGTGACTGCTCGATTTAAATTATGACATTGTTCTTTTCTTCAAATTGTGATTCCTCCAACTCCAAAACGGGGGAAAAACGATCGTTCATCGAAAAGACATCCGCAATCTTCATTTAGATCTAGATTCTAGGTCTCTAGATTCTAGACCTAGGCCATAGTTCAAGATGAACCTAGTTTTACCCTGAGCCAAGAGGGCGCTGGAACTTTCCGAAATCACAAAAGTTAAAAGAGTTCCCCTACCGGGTCTATATACTTTGTGATTTTGTTCCCGGTTACCGGGTCTGTATACACTCCCTTATTATTATTTCTCGGAACGGTTTCCGTTCTCGAGAGAAGTGTAAATACAGACCCGGTAACCGGGAACAAAGTCACGAAGTATACAGACCCAGTAGGGGAACTCTTTTGTGATTTCGGAAAGTTTCAGCGCCCAGACCCGGTTATGTATGTGAATGTGTGTGTGAGAGAAAGAGAGAGAGGTGCTAGCAGTAGCAAAGTGTATATGACATGCCCCACAGTTGGCAGGAGGGAACGAGAGAAAGACAGTTCAGTAGAAAATAGGTGGAGAGAAAGAAAGACATAGACAAACAAAGAAAAAGAAAAAGCGAGCAATACAGAGAGAGGGGGAGACAGACAGACAGTAGGGCTGGGTCACGAGCGCGAGAACTGAACTGAATCGCCACTCTTTCCTGCGGAACGCGGAACAGTATCGCCAAACTATTCCCGATTCACTCCCCTGTCACCGAGTCACGAGCGCAAGAACGGAACACGGAACGGAACACTGACTTAGTATGGCTCCCCTTATTTGACAAAATATGGTATACTCCAACCCCCCTATCAAAACAAAACGAACGGGGTCCAACCAATAGACAGAAGGAATTTTATGGAGCCATTGTTTTAGCGAATGGTGGGGTTGGGGGGGGGGGAATTTATGGGGGTCACTAATTGAGGTCAGTTGATAGAGCAGCGCAAACAAAGGGTGTGGGGCGGAGAGGATGGCGGAACAACAATAGTGGGACTCGCGCTCGCCAAGAGGCGTTGATATGACACTGTTCCGTTTCAGTCAGTGTTCCGCCACAGCTCCACGAGCGCTCGCGTACTCGCGATTCATTGAAGCCGACTGAATCGCGAATCACCACTCTCAAATTTGACGAGCAGGATCCAGCCCTAACAGACAGAGAGAGAGGCAGAGAAATAGAGAGGGTGACTGCTTGATTGAAATTAAATGACATTGTTCTTTTCTTCAAATTGTAATTCCTCCAACTCTAAAACGGAGGAAAAACGATCGTTCACCAAAAAACAATCCGCAATCTTCATTTAGATCTAGAATCTAGATCTAGACTAACCTCGAAACTAGATCAATGATTTATGTCTGTCTGTCTAGATCTAGACCAAGGCCATCGATCTAGAAGAATAACCTGGATTCTAGGTCTACCCTGAGCCACAGAATTCTACACTTGTGTAGAATTCTGTGGCCCTGAGCCAAGAGGACGCTGAAACTTTCCGAAATCACAAATTTTTTTTTCACATGAAGGATTTTAGTTTTGTACACACACAAAAAATAGTGACAAGTGCACACTCAGCCCATGCTGTCGGCGATGAAATCTAGATCTAAAGTTAGAAAGTCTGGTACTGCGATATATCGCAAGCAATCTTTTGTGGATATCTCTGGAAGTTTCAGGGGGATCTTCATGATTTTTTTCACCTGAAGAGTTAGAAAGAACTCCTCTATACGGTGTAGCCACCATACAAAACCCACCAGTTTAAAATTCCTGTTGTGGTGGTGTTTGTTTGGTAACGTGTCTGTTTAGGTGCAACATGGGCTGGTTGAGTGTGCAATAGTACCATGTTTACAGTTTGGTGGATTAGCAGCAATGAAGAAATATGGACCAAAAAAGACTAGTTTTCTCATTGGCAAATGCATTTTGTAATAATACAGGGAAAATATCATAGAACAATAAAAATTAAAACTGCACACAAACACGTCTATCATATTACGCAGTGACATAACACATACTCACACAAATACAGCTGGCTTGCTATTTATATGAAGGAAAAAAAGTGTCTGCTCTCTCAGTTTTTAAGAACTCCACCGACGCAGTTTTTACAATAAAAGTAGGCCTTCGATAAAAGTAAGTCTTCATTCATCCTGGCAATGGCATCAGATGGCAAGCCGGAGCTGGTAGAGTGAAACCAGGCATCACAGAGGTCACTCTGGATCCATTTTGTGTCACCCTCCTCCTCGTTGCACTGCTTGCATCTCCTCTCATCAACACCAAGCTCCACGTCATTATCACTTTTCAATACCATACCTTCTTTTTCCCTGCTACTTTCCATTCCCCTCATTCATGCTATTACTATTTAGCAGTCTCTCCAATTGCTTCCTCTCCTGTGCCTCCTTTTTCTCCTGTTTCTTTGTCTCTCGCTCAACTCTAGCTCTTTCCTGACGCTCCATCTCCTGCTCTCTCCTTGCTTTTGCTTCCTCTTGATCTTTTTTCCTTCCGTCTTTCATCTTTCTGCATCCTGGCCTTGTCTTTCTTTTCTTGCTAGAAGTTCCTGTACTGATCTGAACTGAAGTCCATGGTCAATGAGATGTTCTTTTTGGAAGCTGTGCCCCCCCTGTTCTTTGGGAGTTGGGGTGGGGCAAATAGGTCATCCAAGCTTTTGCGGCTTTCAAGAGGGAACAGATGAGGCTGGGATGCCCTGGTCTTGAGCCTCAAGTACATCTGCTGCCACCAGTACCCTTTGAAATTCTTTGTCCTCCAAACTTCTTTCCTTTCTTCATCAGCATCTCCAGATAGCTTTCATATCTGGTGATGCCTACTGGGGCAAAACTTACAGACACCGTAGAATCACGTGTGTTGAACAGGGACCTCCAAAAAGAAAGTAAAATGAGAAGAAAGTAAAATGAGCTGCTTTCTGTGCATGCCCACAGAAAAGGATACCGTTTCCGCTGTTCTTATCCAAAACAAAGCAGGAGACCAGGGGGTTACACACCCGAACAGACACTCTGTGAACCGAACTAACTCTACTGACATAGCCCTTCGCGCGTCAAGTGGCAAAGCGGGCCCGCCACGGTGAGATCTAGTCAACTTGCGAGGGAAGCCCCGAAAGACGATAAAAATAGCTAGCTGAAATACGTCATCTATATTTGGGCCAATTACAAAGGTGTGTTAGGTGCTCGCTGCCGTTGCATGTGAGTAATATCCATTTTATTCTCACCTGCTCTGAGAATACAACTACGGGACTAGGCTATCGCATTGTAGTGCTGTTATTCTTTCATTTTCAACCAAAAATTACCTCAAAATGAGCGATTTAGAGGATAGTTTTGCTGAAACCGTAAAGAAGAAATTTCCGGTGAAGAGGTCAATATCTAGATCTATGTGATTTCTGTCGAAATGTGTTTGAATTTTTAACTGGTGTAGGCTGTGCACAAGGCTTTGAGGCTCTGTTAGGGATTTGGTTGAAGACTGAAAAAGGTTTTGGATACTGCTTGAAGGCAAAAAAACATTTTTTCAAGGATTTTTTAATGAGTTAAATCTGGAATCTAGACAGATGATCAGTTTTGAATCCGAACATCCCATAATTTCTGTGGTAAACTCTCAAAACCTAAACGAAATAAAAAGGGCGGAAACGAAGAACCCGACTGAGATGTGGAGCGGGGTGAGAATACTGACACCGTTGCATTATATATTCTGCATGCATTTGCAACTTTTGTAGGTGCAAAGATGGGTTCTAGCTCATAATACAAAGAGTCATATAGAGTGATGTGGTAGACCACACGGTATCTTTTGTTTACACTTCTGACTTCACTTGTTTGTGACTGGTAACTACTTAAATTGCTAAGTACTATAATAGTATTAAAAGTAGAAACATTTACACAAACAATTCTGTTTGCCATTTGTTAACACTATCAAGATCTTGAGATTCTATGTTAGATGTAGGCCTCACCTTCGAAGTAAAAGATAATAATGAATAGGCCTAATGTCTATTATGACGACTATGTGCCGGGGGGGGGGGGCAAGTCCTGTCTCAGTAATTTTCCACATTTATATTCAACCTTTATCGGTTGCTAGCGATTCTTTTAAAATTTTGGAAAATATATCTTTGTCTTTTTAAAAATAATCTAATTAGACTCAGATCAGATCTCATTGCTGTAGCTCCTCAGGCATTTCACTGGTAGACAGTCACCTTTAACTGGAGACGAAAATATCATAATAGACTGAAATACTTAAGTCAAACAAGGCCCCAATGCGACACTGTGAACACTAACATGTTGTTGACTGGATACATGTATATTGTCAAATTATTGTACTCCTTTTTTTCGAGCTGGTGAGCTAGTAATTTTTATTTCAGGTAGTATTGCTGGACACCCTGAACATTTTACTAGTTGGTCGGTCGGTCGTGGGGAATACACATTCTCCCCTGAAAATACTCATTTTCATATTTCCCAATACTCTTTTCGGTTTTCTGTGGTTGGCATCTCTGGGGTGGTCGCTCGTTACGGAAGTCCTTCCCCTTCAACAACTCTAGAGACTACTTGACCGACTGTAAAAAGTATAATCCCTCAGACTTGATGTGCGCTGCTTTTTGGGGGCCAAGCACGTGACCTCTGAAACTTTCACAAATCAATTGTTTTCAAGAAAATCTCAAACCTAAAATAATTACATTAAGGCCTACATAGTATATAGGGAGTGTCTGTGTACACTGTAATCGGGCACGTAGTCTCAGTGTCTGCGTACACGGTAACCAAAAGGTCCCCCATTGTTCTACACAGAAGTATTGTGTTTTGTGACTTGCCGTTTTATGCGTGCACTGTGTGAACTCCGACCATAGGCTATGGCTCCTGTATACTCTGATCTGACCCTAGACTAATGACTCCTACATTCTCCGATGTGTTCTTTGTGATTGTGTGAGACCATGTTGTTTGACAATGGCCATTTCAGCTGCCTTTTTTTGGTCTAAGTTCGAGGTCATAAACACCTTGTGTAGATCTAGATGCACGACCAAAGATGACCTTCAAAGTTAGGCTTTTGTGAGCCTATTTTTTACTACTTATGAAACTACGTTCCTCGTACAGTAGAACATGACTATAGCGGCACCCGCGACTTTACCGGATCCCCCTTTTTTTCTTTGTAAACTCAACTACTTATGCTTGGGTTTAGCTGGGCAAGAAAAGTCCCGAACTTGGGTACAGCGGGAGAGATCAAGCGAGCTCTAGCTAGGGGAAGGAGGTTGGGCGATGGGCGGGCTCCAAACAGGCAGACAGTAAGTGGTGTGGCACTGTGATTGGCCAGTCTGGTGATGAGTAGGGTGGGGCATGCGGCAGAGAGAGATGGTGTGGAGAGACGCGTTATGTGAACTACTCCGAAATTGATGTGCCATAGGCCAAGGTCCAGGCTGCAAGGCCAAACTGTAAAAAAAAAAGAGGAGAGCTTGTAGTTTGTGATTCCTGATTCAATGAATTGCGATCGTTGATGCTCAGGCATACGCACACACCCACTTCACCAGTTCTATGGAAAGCTTACCGGTACAATAGACAGCACAAGCAACAATAACGAGGAAAAGATGGCTTCCATCAAAGACAAAAGTTATTCTGTTGTTATTTTTTAGATCGAAACCAAAAATAATAGGAAACAGGCCATAGAACGGTCTTGTTGTGCTTACTGCTTACTTACATTCCACTCATAACATTTTAAAAAACGCGGGGGGGGGGTGATTCAAGGTCATGAGAGGGCGAAGCAGTGCTGTGCACCTAGCTCAAGGGGCCCTAAAAACTAAGTGCCCAGTTACCATGGACGCAGATACTTACTTAGACTCATCACTATGTGCCCGGTTACCGTGTACATAGACACTCCCTAGTATATGAAGTATGGCATAAAGCTATGATGAAATACAGAAATCACACACACACACACACATACACACACACACACCACCCCGCATCTGTTCTTAAACGGGCACACCCTTCTCCCCCTGAAGAACCTCCAGATAAAAAAACAACTAGATATTACTACTACATAATTAGGCTTATTGTAATTTAGTGTAGATGAAAATATTGAATGTTTCAAAAACTGATACTTCTGAGTTTGGAACTGTTATATTGTACAATTATTGAACCTGTATTAGTCATAATTAGACAACCACCCATTGTTGAGGAGAAAAGGGGCCATCTTGTGCAAGACTGATAAAGAGGAAGAAAACAAACATTCCTTTCTGAGGTCCTAAATCTGAGCATTGTCTTTGTCCTAGAGTAATGCAACAGTACCATTTTTAAATCAGATGATTTTATCAATTTCAAGAGCTGTTGCAAATTCAGCTTGAACTGAAATTTGCTGTTTTCCTTGCATTTTGTACCATGATTAAAAATAAATTATTATTCGGCTTTATTTTTTGCTTTGCTGTCATTACAGGTCTAATTTTTGTTGGATTGTTTTTCTTTCTTTTCTTTTTTTCCCTTTCCTTTTTTTGATGCTTAAAACTATTTGCTAATCTTGTGTTCCATGTAGCGGGGTGTTCACCCCAGCAAAGGATTGTCATTCATTGACTGGGAAAGTTTGGATGAAGAAGAATATGTCAAGTTGAACCGGATCATCAATGCACCACATCAAGGATCAAGTGTGCAGGTTAGTGTTAAAGTAATCTTGTTAATTTGCCAAAAGTTGAGGCAGGTAAAAAACCTTTTTACTGTTAAGGTGGTCAACTATTGTAGTTAGCTCCAGCTGAATCTGTCATGGTGGAGTATCCCCCTTGTCGAATTATTCTTTTAATATATGTCGATGGCGGAGAATGGTTTGCTCACTCAGCTTTGTTTCGAAGCAACAGCTCTTATTTAAGTCTGGTTCCACCCACTCTAACCGTTTAAGTAACGTCGCCAGGAGAAGTTGGGCTGTCCCTGTTCATGTGAACCCTGACCAGCACAGATGGTCAGAGTGGCATGGGTGTGAAATCTGACCGCTGCTTGTTTTCAAAGTGCTGAAGTGGTGTGCTAGCACACTGGGTAGCCAGGGGTATAAATTTGACCACTGCCTATAGCCATGTTCATTTGACCAGGTGGGTAAAAAGTTCCCATAGTTGTTACATAGCCTAATATACACAATAGTCATGTTGTTTTTTTTCTTTACTTTAATAAGTTCAGCACATTACAAGTGATGAAAAGATTTTTTAGAAATTGATTTCCTGTCCTAGAATGAACATGGCAATTGGGAGTGGTGGCATTGGTGATTATGTTTATGACATTGATGGGTAAGGTAAGGGTGGAAATAGAGGAGACTTTCAATCGTTTGTGTTTTTCATTTGGTCAAGCATTAGTTGCACTGAGATACAAGCACTGGTGGCACTGGATCAATAAGACCTGCACATGCCATTATCAGAGCATTTTTATATAAAGGGCCGCCCATCTTAATTTCCCTAATCAAGGCAGAATTTTTTTTTGGGGGGGGGGGGGTTCCGACTTCATTGCAATATAATTCTTTCTTGGATAGGTTTCAATGTATTTTCTTTTGCACTCATTTTTGGTCTTGGAAGATCTGAAAAAAGTGTACTTACATTTTTGGGGGCAAAATCAAAGTTCAACATCCATTGTGGGAATGTTCTAATCTTAACGACAAAATAAATGTTCCACTGTCATATTTCTTGTTGGCTTTGTGTTTATGGCAAATGTAAGGAGATGACAAGTTCACAACAAGAGACAGATAGTACGATGCTTTTGTTTTATAAAGTAAAGATCTGAAAAAGTGTTAAGGGGAGACCCGAGTTGGCGATCCCAGAGAATAGCAAAGATTTTATTTTTTTTGCTGGAAAAACATCCTTTGACATCTGCTCTATCGAGTCACAATAGCTAAACTGTTGACAAAATCACCATAAATGACCTAAAAGGGCATCTGAAATGTTCGTATTGAATTTAAAATTATTTTAAAAATTCCTGCTTTTTTCTGTTTTTCTCAAAGTATCCTTTTTGGCATATGTGACCTCCTTGGTGCCCGAAGTTTTCAAAAACTACTGAAGCTAGAAGCTTCAAATTTTACATACAAGTGCTTTAAGATTGTTCTAGGGATCTGTGTGAGAAGTAACTTGTGGAAATATTCAAATTTTTTGTAACATATGCTCCTCTGTTTCGTCAACTGACTTTGGTGTCTCTTTTTTAAATTTGTAATAGGTCAAAATCCTCATAGATCCATAGTCCAAATAGGTTTGCACTTTTGTTCCAAATTTCAGGCTGTAGTTTCAATCTTTTCTGTGAAATTGTTCAGCACTAAGACTCTGGTTTGAAAATCCAAGATGGCCTTCACAGATACCTATTTTTCTGAAAAAAATCAACTAATTCGTCCTTAGTACGTCCTATTTACCTATTAACTTCTTGTACAATTACATGGAAGTGAATAACCATCATTCGTTTGGGTTCTTTTTTCGGGAGTGTACTTCTCCCCTTTAATATAATGTACAGCCCAAAAAGTTGTCTTTGCTAGACTGCTGCAATGTGAGAAGTTAGTTAATTTTCAAGTTCATTTTCATGTCTGCTAATTTTTTGTATCGTTCTTCTCATTTTACAGTTTCCATTTCCTCGCGGCACAGATCAATCAGGTCAGTTGCTGTGTACTTTTATTGTGTGTGTATCTTGAAAATACATCCAGGAAAGGGATAGAAGCAGAAACTAAAGATATGCATGTTCATTGTGTTTGAAATATTTTGGGTAAACTTTTGCTTTAATTGTTTTCAGCGAAGTGGTTTCTTGTGTGATTATGACATTGAATTGATTTTCAGTTTGAAGGTGAATAGTATCAAGAAATCTACGACCCTTGAAAGTTTGTCTTGTCAGTATCTTTAGTTGGGTTGGGTTTTTTTCTTTTTCATTTTTTTGTTCCACCACTCTTCTTTAAAAAAAAAATTATTATATGTTTTATTAATTGCTGAAATCATCTTAATCATCATTGCCTTTCTCACCCTGGATCAGGATATAGGCCTCGAGCAAACTGCTTAAATACTTATTAAAATTTGATGAGTTTGTGTTTGATGAGTTTTTATGAATGTTGATTGGTGTTTTTGTTTGGATTTTGAACTTTCAGTGTCCTCCAAGCAACAGCAAGGTGTTTCTCATGCCCCTGTTTTCCAGCCTAGCGTTCCCCCACCCTCCATGGTGGGTTTCCCAATTCCTGTCCACTGGCCTCCTGGGAATCCAGGGCTTGCCAGCCACGGTGGAGGCCCATATCCAATCACCATGCACAGTGGTTACGTTTTCCCCAACCCCGCTCTTTCTGCCGGCCACGAAGGTACAGTTGCTTTTGTTACTGCCATCAGTAATGGCCACCCAATGTATGCCATCCCAGGAGTTGGACACCCAATCTCAGCCCACTTTCAGGGGGCTCCGATCCCTCCAAGGGAGGGCATGCCCTTGACTGTTCCCATCACCGCTCATGGGAATGAGACAGTGATGGCTACAATGCCTGCAGGCCAAGGAGTATTGCCACCGCACACCCTGCCTCCAGTCCCGTCTCACATTGCCCTTGGTGAGCCAGGGGCTGTGCCAGTGACTCTGGCACAAGCAGGGGTACAAATGCCCCTTACACAGCCCCCTGTGGTTCCTGTGACCTTGACGCAATCTGGGGTACCGGTCACACTCACACAACCACCTGTTATGCCGGTTACTCTTACGCAACCCCCAGGTGTCCCCACCAGCCTGCCACCACCACCTGTGCCCATGACTCCGCAGGCTCCACAACCACAAATGGTATGTATCCCAACCTCTCAAGAGGATCCTCAGCCGGCTATGCCTGAGGAATCGTGCAAAGAGGCAAAACAACCTTCTGCCCCTTCACCTCAACCCCCGGCAGTGACCGGTCTCCCGATAAAACCGCAAGCCTCCAGCATTGAGTTTGGTGGACCAGTCGTCTATAAGCATCACACTGACACCCGTGCTCAAACGGAGCCAAATAATAACAAATTTACTACCCCAGAAAAGACTGGCGTCGCACAGGAGGTGGTTATAGACATAGAAAACTTGAACACTTCAGAATCAAACCTGCCAAGTGCCAATAATATTCCAGGTGGCATAAAAGCAGTTGCCCCATGTCCTACTGCTGCTGCCCGGGCTTCTGCTGGGGCTCAGAATGACACAAGAGAGACTCCTGCAGTTTCTTCCCCAAATGGTAGTGTAGAGAAAAGTCTAAAGACGGCAGACGCTGCTTCGAGTGTGCCCCCACCATCACCAGTGCCACAACAAACTGTCAAAAGTTGGAGCAGTTTATTTGCTACCAAATCTCAGGGTGTTAAGACTAGCTCAGTGAATAGTGTTAACAACACAGTTTCTCAGCCGCTGTCGAACATTGATGCTGCATCTTTTCCTGCTATTGGAGACACACAGAAGGAAGAAGCCAGCAGTAAGGGAGAGAAGCCACAGTATGTGCCTCTAGAGAAAGTGACAGCAGTGGGTGTGCACAGTGATCCACTAGCCCACAGGATACAAAGTGAGTACAAAACTATGTACCAACTTCTGTTGGTTGCTTTGGTTTTTTTTAATGGTTTCGTCCTTCCCTCTCTATCTTTCATGATAAGAATCTTGTTGTACATGTTTGTTATGTCCCTTGTTTCTTTTAATTTCAAGTGACTTTAATGTCTCAAAAGCAAATAATGAATATACCTGTATGATCTTTCGTTTATGCATATTTTTTTAGTCTTCGTCGTACGCCTATAATAGAAGTGCTTGGTTATAATTGGTCTGATCACTGGTTAAAATAAGGGGACAAGAAGAAAGAAACAAAGCCAAATAAAGCAAAACGATGTCCAACGGGGAAAGCAATTTGCACTGACATGACCTATAGTGAATAATATATCTGCACACTTCATGACTTGTCATTTCACATACCCAGGGCAGGGAAGTTGATACCTTTGCTTTCGCTGCTGTGTTAGAGAATTGTTAGTTGACCCCCAGTAGATTTTCATCTCTGAGTGTCAACATCAAAAAGAGTGGTGAGGATAAGATAATGGAAACAGTTCAACAACAGTAACAAACAAGCACTAACAATTCACTGTTCTTTATTCTATTCTATTTTTCTTTTCTTTTTTTCTTCTTTCTTTCTTTTTTTGTTTGTTTGTTTGTTGTTGTTTGTTGGTTTGTTTGTTTGTTAGTTAGTTCTGTGAATTCTCTCTTACTGCAGCTAAAAATATTTGTACATTCAGTTTTGTCTACTAAACAGTAAAGCTTCATTTGATAGACTAGGGCAAGGACAAACACACACACACACCCTGAATTTTTAATTTTTTTTATTATGTGGGGGGAAGATACAAAGTGCAATTAAAATGTAACTGCACTTGACCCTTGACTACTGCAGCATTGCCTGTGAGAGGTGAGGGCTTAGGAAAGCAATTGATGAGGACAACTCCATGGAAGAGACCAGATTTTAATGGCATGCAAGAAATCTTTGGACGGAGTACGAGATAACATTATCTGATCTTAAGAGGAGTTACTCGTTTTCAGACCAGAGCTTCTTCCCTACATTTACGACTAACTTTGACAGACTGATGAGGGGGGGCTCTCGTGGCCTGGAGGTTAAGAGGTTGGCCTCTCATTCAAAGGTCCCGGGTAGCGACCGAAAATTTTTCTTCTATAAAATTGTCTCCTTTCACCTCCTTTCCTGCTCTCTAGCAATGTTCTGTTGTCTGTTTTCATTTCCACTTTCTGCCCTCACCTCCTTTGCCCCCTCCTCTGGGTTCCTGACTCTTCTGCAGCCTTTCTACTGCTACTCCTTGGCTCCTCCTTACTGCTGTCTTTCTGCCACACCCCCTGATCTTTGGGTAAGAAAGATCTACACCTAGCCTTCTCGGACAAGGGCGAAAAATCTCGGAGGGCCCGTGTGCAAGCTGCGCACGTTAAAGATCCCTTGGTGGTCTAAAATCGATAAGAGTAGGCTTCGGCCGCCACCCGGGCAAAATTCTAAATTTTCTACCAACTGAAAAATATTAGGTGTGTCCCGCGCGCTCATATAACCTTATACAGTAGCGAGCGCCGTGAAACACTTTACAAAAACAAAACAAGACTGATGAGGAAAAAGCATCAAGTGTGCTGCCACCAACAAACACCCAGTTTAAAGAAGATGACTCTGAAATAATTCCAGTGGTGCTAAGCCACAGGGTCCTTGAAGCCTTAAAAACCCTGCGACAGTACATGTTGCAACAAGATATGATATGGCTCCCTTGAACATTGTAAAAAACTAAAAAGCTTGATCAGCTTCTTTTCTACGTAATTTTGTTTTGGGGTTCTAAGAATCAATTTGTCAGTGGCTGATCAAAGGGCTCTGGGTGGATGATATAATTTTAGAAATTGTTTTAGATAAATAGGTGCAGTACCATTATGACATTTAAAACAGAAAATGACAGTTTTGTATTTGATCCTTTCTTTTACTGGCAGCCAGTGTGGTTCTTGCAGAATTGGTGTTACATGCGCTGATTTCTTTTGCTTCTTTTTATCAATTTTGTTGCTTTCTTTTGGAGTACTTATAGCTTTGACTGTTTGTTTTTTTTTTTTTGGGGGGGGGGGTTTGGCCATCAAATCATTGACAGGTATCTCAAGTGATCACACCTTTTTCCATCAATGGCTGGTAGTAAAACTTCCCCATTAATTGTTTACTCTTGTTTGCTGTCCAGTTTGGGTGTTTTATTTTCCATCAGTGCAATTTAGATAAATTAGGATGTGGGCTTCGACCCTGTCTGTCTAGGCCAGCGTGAGGTGAAAGTAATACAATGTAACAACATCGCAGCAGAAAGACTTGAGATGCTCAATGAAAATTCTTTCCTCATTGGAATTGAAGTCTGATCTTCTATGTGCAACTGCAAAGCACCTAACTGCTACACCACAGGCGTAGGTTTTGTGTCAACAAGATTCAGCTATAACAGGGACAGCATGTCAGTCCTGTTATAGCAAGGGCCCACTGCATTTGTGTTTTTATGGAGTCTGATGTTTGACACACCTTACTAGCTGCATCTTTCAAGGAATTGTAACTAGGCATGGACATCTGTATTTTCTCCTGTGAACTTCATTTCTTTCTTTGCTCTTTAGTAAATTCATGTTGGTAATAAATTGTTTTAAGTAATAGTTTTCCTCTTGCAACTTTTCTTCTTGGGTGAAGTAGCCCTAATCAGTTTTGCATATTTTCTTCCTCAGGTCAACTCAGCGATTTGCAAATTATACATGCACCTATAGTGATTCAGCCTCGAGGTCTTAAAAATGGACAGAATACTTGTTTCTTGAATGCTGTAAGTAGTATTATGTGTATGGATTGTTGTTGTTGTAAGAGTGGAAAATGTAATAAGTGGAAGTTGTATGTTTTCCCTTTCCAGCTGTTCTTTGGCTTTACACCTATGACTTAAAATATTTTCTTCATACATCATGTTGTGTTCATAAATTCTATCCTGTTGGTAATATCAAATCATGTCCTGCTTTATGAATAGGTTGCTTATTTAAGATGGTGACATGAATTTTGTTTGATATAGATTTATCCCTGAAACTGGGTCTTACTGACTTCTTTTATTTCAGCCTTTACAAGTCTTGATGGGGTGCCCTCCGTTTGTCCATATGTTCAGGTCTTTCAAACATTTGCCAACCAGAGCTGGCAGTCAGTCTTCAACGCCCATACTGGACTCATTGTAAGTTGTCTTTCAGAAATGGGGATTTACATTTTTATTTCAAGAGAAAGTTAAGATGCAGGTCGGAGGGAGCTGGTTAAAAATCTATACGTTCTTTGCCATATCAATAGGCCGAAGGGCCCGAACTCAGATGGCTACTGGATTGGAAAAGTAAAGTTTAGGTCAGAGGATCTTGTTGTCATACCCACAACCTGGTCACTAGTTGATAGTTTACCGTATCTGATATCAAGTTGGACTTTTCACTTTTACTCCAAAGGAGTTGGTATAGTAAGAGATCTGTGGCCATTTTAAAATTCATATTGATGTACAGTAATTGTTTAGTAGAGAGAAGATATGTATCAATTTTGCTTGTTTGAAATAATGTGACATTGTATACAAGTGATCATTAATTGTTCTATATTTTTCCTCTTCCAGAGTTCAATTTGTAAACTCATTCCAAAATGGTCAACGGATGAGAAATCCAGGTTTGTTTGTTTCCTTTTTTTTCTTCTCATTTTTTGCCAGGTTGTAACCCATGCCTTTATGTACAGTATACATTTGTCTTAAAGATTTTTGGTGAAAATTTGATTTTCCTTAAACGTGACCGATCCTGCTTTTGTTGTAGGTTGTTTGGAATAGCCCGAAACTAGTGTTTTTATGCAGTCTTCTCTTAAACTAAGCATAGTGAATTTGAAGACTGTTGTAAATTGAAAGACAATAGAATCCCTTCTTCTTTTGTTTTAATTTACTGAAATAATGCTCCTATTTCTATAACGAAACAAATTTTGGGGGTTGTGTCATCTAAATCTTCATTAGCCATCTTCAAGTAACGCTAATCATCTAGTCTTGTGTGTTTTAAGATAATGAAACAGAAGAGGCAAGAGAAGGCACTGGTGTTGATTGTGGGCCAGAGAGATGCATTTTTTAGTGCATTTTTTGCCTCTGTTTATCACACACATCAACAGTCATTATGCCTATGCGGGGATAGCAACTGTACTTCTGATGTTCGACCTTTGGTTGGTCATGGCCTAGGCTACTGTCTCTACGAAGTTAGTTCACCTACTCGTGCGCATGTTACATCAATGCCATTGGGCGTTCTTTTGTCTAATGACAGTACAGTGTGCTAATCTACTCTTTCATTGGTCTGTTTGACAGATTAAGTTTGCTGACAATATGGAAGAGATAGCACAATGTTTACTGACTGCAGCTCAGGTTACAGTTACTGAAAGATGTAGATGAGAAGAGAAAAAACCTTTAAAAAAGTAAAATTTACCGCAAGCATAGCATTCCTTGCTCTAAGCTGTTGGCAATCATCACTTTTTTTTTTTAGGATATCTCTTGAAACTATAACTGAAGAAAATTTGGCATTTCTGTAGATTTTGGATTAAGCAAACTCCTTTATATTTTATACATTGTTTTTGGGATTGTATTGAATTGTTCACTTTCAGTGTGATTGGTATAAAATTGTAGAACACAGGCTTTTAAAGTGGTATGTGACTAATATGCCAAGGACACTTTCTAGTCGGAGAGTATTTTTACCATAAAGAGTTCTAATTAGATCAGTTTTGTTTATCTGTAATGCATTTTCATCAGAGCTTTGGATTTTTTTCTCCCCCCCCCTGAAGTTGGGTGTCTCTTCTCTCCCCCCACCCCCCCTTACACACACACACACACTTTGGGGGGGGGGGGGGTGAGGAGGTTTTTTTGTTTGCACCAGATTTATGCCATTCATTCACAAAGTCAAATATTGTCCATTAACATTCTAGATGAAATTTCTAGCGAAGTACAAAACATGTTAATAGTTAAATCTTGGGGATTCTGTTTGGTCTATGAACTGATGTATGTTATTGCAAAAAGTATAATTTCCTCTTGTGTTTTCAGGGTCTCGTAACAAAAAGGGAGGAAATCTTGACTTGAATGTTGGTCAACCCTTTATACCGCATCCACTTTTGAGCGTTGCACAAAACATTCTTGGCTTGCACGTGAGTTGGTCTTTGCTTTCATACACATTAATTTTGTTTTGGCAATTTTGAAGCTACTGTGCAGGGACTTGGGGGGTCATATTCATTGAGGTGGTGTTCTGTGTGTTTCTTTCATTGGATTATTGAATGTAGATAGTTGCAGACACCTTTAGAATTTGCACCTGTGTGTAAAGGTAAAATGCTTGTCATTGCATGTATAAAATGTCCGTTTGTCTGTATGACCACATAGAGAAGTCTATTTTACCACTAGCCCGCTGGCCCCAGGTTGGCTTTGGCAGGCCATGTGGAATCAGCAGCCTCTTAAATGGCATTGTGTTAATGAGAATGAAAAACCATACAGTTGGAACTGCTCTAACGCCACTTGTTCGAACGGCCACGTCCTAATTCCCCATGGGCACTTTTTTGTCTCCCTTCATTGTATTGACACTGTCCAAGCCATCCACATAAAACAATCACTTTTCTCCTCGATGGTGGGTGGCTGTCTTAGACAAGTGTGGCTATACAATCATTTTCAGCTTCAATATTATCTTTGTGTGTGGAATAGTGATTCTTGGTCTGTAGTTGTTTTTAGCTCTAAAGCTTGTGATTTTACATTTCAGATGGGAGTGCAGCATGACGCAGAGGAGTTCCTCAGTCAGATCCTCAGTATTTGCCATGAGGAGATGGAGAACATCCTGCACATGGGAGATACCAATGGTATGTTTGTCTCTACTTCTTCGGTCGTTGTAAGAGACAGCAGTTATACATTTGTCTTAGTTGGAATAGAACTTGTTTTCAATGTCAAACATGATCATTTAAAATATATATTTTCTTTATTGTGAAATTCTATGGAAAAGTATTTTGGTTCTTGTACTAGAGCTTAAGTGTTCAATGTTCAATTCAGGGGGCTTACTGTTTGGTCTTTCTTAGGACCTAATTTTCGCACTGTTTACCATGAAAGAAAGTCGAGCAGCTTGTACACTAAATATTATTTTATAGTGTTTGGAATTATGACTTGCTCTATATTGTTTATTGCGCAGTGCGTTTCGAACTATTTTGGGAGGGGGGGGGGGTTGCACGTTTTTCACCTTTTTTCCAGGAATAAATATGGTTGCTTATATTGTAGGTTTGAAGAAACAAGGAGAAGTTGCTGTGAATGGCAATGACAATTCTCAGGAGAGCCTTAAAAGTATGGATGAAGAGGAGGACTCAGATGAAGCATGGCAACAAGTAGGGCCCAGGAATCATCATGTTGAGACGAATGTGGTACGGTACCTTGTTTTCTTTGTAATTTACTTGGGGGCTCTCGTGGTCTAGAGGTTACGGTGTTCGCCTCTCATTCAATAGGTCCCAGGTTCGGAACTGGCGGGTGCTCTTGTGTGGTTTGCTCTTTCTTTACTGTCAAACATCTGTCGTATGTTTGTTACTCTCATGTAACACCTCTAATCTTCTGGCGCTCATATGACCTTATGCAGTTGCAGGCGTCGTAAAACCTCTACTTTAAAATAAAAAATACTAAACAACAAACATCTGTCGTCTTCATCTCCCCTCCTTTTTTGTGTATGTTACTGTCTTGTAACATGTAATCTGTTCCTCGGCACTAACATTATGACCTTATAGTGTTGCACGCGCCTTAAAACTCTTACTAAAACTAAACTGACAGTGATGGAAAATTTTCTCCTACTTTTCTGCTCTCTAACCATCAGGGTCCCCCACGAGGTCGGGAAATCGGGGATAAGTCTGGAATTTTGTGATGGGTCTGGAAAAAAGTTGGGAATTTTGTGAAGTGTCAGGAAAAAGTTGGGAATTTTGTGAAGTGTCAGGAAGTCTGGAAAGGATTGGGCCTGTGCAATATTAGTAGTGTAGCTATCTAGACAATATGGTTTCTGAATCATGAAGAAGAACCATAATTGAACCGCTATGGCAGCAGGCGGAAGTGTAGGCCTATATGTGACAAAGAGACTCAATCGGGAAGAATCAAGATCTACTTTCGTTTTCGTTACCACACAGAAATTTTCCGGTAATAGTCTGATATATAACGCTACATTTGTAACATGCAGGTTGTGCATTACAAACACTGTGTTCCCATGAAAATAGATCAGTATTTGTCCTGTGCTGTCACTTGTAAAAAAAAAAAAGAAAAGAAAAGTAAGTTATACAAGCGTCTTGTCAGGCTCACCATCGTGACCGGTCAGTGAGCCTGCCAGTTCACATTTACGTGATAAGGCATCGTGTGAGTACCCGCGCGCGCGCGCGGGGGGGGGGTGTGTGGAGGCAATCCCAGAGGACAAAAACAGATCTTGGAAGCAAAATTTTAGTATTTAGAATTTTCATAACTGCTAAGAGCTCTCAGCAAAGCGTGCGTTGGTGCGGACCTTGTGTGGAATCGGGATCTGACATGCCATTGTGTTTGCGTTTCATTGAATGGGGTGATAGTAATTTATATCTATATTTTAGCTTTCTGTACAAGATTGGCAGATTTTCAGTGTCGCTGCATCTTGCCCTCCCTCAGTTCTTACACCTCTTACACTGAATATGTCTACCTGAGCCATTCAAGTTATTACTAATATTACTTTTCTTTTTGAGTTTGAGCAATATTTTTCGTTTTCACGTTTATTATATAATAATGACACCCAGACTGGTTATTGACAGTCGATATTCTGGTTCTAGGTCTTTTCTCAGGCTCAAAACAGGATTGATTTTTTATATAGTTTATGTAGGCTAATATGATGAGGGGAAAATATAAACCTAAGTCACACAAGACACTAGTGCCACACTGACATGTTGTTTTACTGGATATAATGTACCTACATGTATGTGTGTGTGTATTCACGAGCATATATTAGATATAAATGGAGCACGCTCTTTCATGTAACATGCCCCTGGAAAATGGGTGAGCTGGGTTGGCAGTAACCCAGCATTATAATCTATTGTTTGAAGACTACTACAAAATGTACATTTGCATTCCTTTAAAGACATTTTGACTTTTTATCATTGCTAGATGGGCTTTTTAGGGGATCATTCTTGACGCGCAGCAGCCTTATTTTCTTTCAAATTGGGGTCTTGAAAGAAAATTCCAGGAATTGGTGGGGGGCCCTGTTACCATGTTGTGTTGTCTGCTTTCGTCTCCACTTTTTGCCCCTCTTCTCGGCTCCTGACTTATTCTGCAGCCTTTCTACTGCTGTTCCTTGGCTCCTTCTTACTGCAGTCTTTCAGCCACACCCCTGATGTTATGGTAGGTAAGATTAATCCCCAAGCCTACTCGGATAAGGGTGAAAAATCTGAGGTCCAATGTGCAAGTTGGGCACATTAGAGATGGGTTAGAGTTGGAGGTCTTAAAATCGATAAGAGTAGGCTTCGGCTGCCACACTGGCAAAATTAAAAATTTCCTACCGACCAACTTAAAATGTTTAATGTATCCCATGCGCTCACATGACCTTATGCAGCTGCGAACATCATAAAACACTTGCAAGAACAAAAAAAAAATTATTTACCCAAGTTGATCTTTATAATATTCAATAATGATTTTATCTCATTAAAAGGTCTGACAGTTCACTTTCTGTGATTTCCTTAGCAATAAAAAATTTTTATTCTCTAAAATTAAAGCATTTGTTCTTCTTTCTGTTGGCTTAATGGGTTTGAGGTACAAATAGGTCTTCTTCACATCAGTGATAGATGCAGCCCTTTAAGAGTGAAATGTAGAGATGTCTTTGCTGATATGCACATGCACGGTATGTTGCAAGGTGGCCAGCCTGGTCCAATTGTATTTTTTTTAACGTTTCTGTCAAACTGATCTCTAGCTATAAAATTTCTTTAAATATGTTTCATAAATGTTTCTTTTTCTTTCAAGACAGTATTCCGGGTTTCAGAAATATTCCTTTTTGTAAATGTCTCCCATTTCTCTTGCTCCCTACAGAATGATTGTGGACAAACTCCGTTGTCCAGTATCTTTGCTGGTTTGAGCAGATCATGTCTAGTGAGGGAGTCTGGCAAGTCGAGTGATACCCTCGATTCTTTCTTTACTTTGAAACTGGACATTCAGGTAAGATGTGAGGTTGGTCCACTCTGATATCACTGGAACAAAAATTGTTAATTTTTAAATCAGTGAATATCTGTGAAGATCGTCAATAAACCTGCTATTTAAGAGAAAGTGAAAGGTTTTTAATGCCACATCTTGTGCAAAGATAGTGTTCGTTACTCTCTTGTAACTCCTTTAATCTTCAGCTCTAATATGGCCTTATTGTGTTGCAAGTGCCATATAACACTTACGAAAACAAAGATAGCGTTAAAAGGTTCTGGAGATGAAAGCTACCTTCTTTGGGACTTGGCTCATGGGATAATGCAAAAAGTTTACTATTTACCTGTTTGGTCAATTCATTTTGAGTGAGGGATGGTGTTTACGTTCATATGCCTCCTATGTTATGCTCATCAAGGTACTGACAGTTCTGTGTAATTTCCATAGTAAGTGACGAAAACCTTACCAAGACCTTGTCGAAATAACAAAACTACACCCTCAACCAACTTAACAAAGTGTTCTTTACAATCACTCTGTGGTCATTTCAGGCTGAGCCTGTACACTCTGTGAAGGACGCACTGCTGAGACTGAACACGACAGAAACTGTGCATGACGCCGACGGCAGAAGGGTAAGTTTCTATTGCTTGTCTTAAGTTTTTTCTGTTTTCTGAGCGATATGTAAACCGAATTTTCCTGTTCATATATTTCAGGGTTTTGGGTAAGTGTGCATGTTTGAAGAATTGACGTTTATCACAGAAAAAACATTTGAGGATTACCGTCTTTCTTTCATACGGACTACTGAATCTCCAGGTGCAATCTTCCTAGATATGTCACTAGTACATGGCTGCAGCCATTTCTGATGAAAATAGTATTGGGTGACACAATGGAATGAACGAAACAATAGAATTAAATACGAAGGGGAAAATTGTGACAATGGCATTTTTCCTTGTAATTTTCATGTATATTTGAGAGCAATTGTTGCTTGGCGTCAAGTTGTGGTACTTCACTGGGTACACGTTAAAATGGTTGCCCCATTGAATATTATAAAGTAGGCCATACCGGAGTACCCCCGTCTGCCTGCATGGAGATGGTTTTGTCAGAATGTCAGTCAGTTGAAAGTTTGAACAGATGGATTGTGTATGTTCAGCTGGGTCTGAATTATTTTAATTCATGTCAAAACTCTATTTCCTAACGTTTGAAATTTGATTATGTACTGATTTTAGTGGAAGCTCATGAATCTTATATTTTCAACAGGTCCATGGTCAACGTCGAATGTTCTTTGATGTTTTACCTCCTGTGCTCATCATGCATTTGAAACTGTTTGAATATTCAAATGGAAATGGCCAAAAAATACAGAAGAAAGTGACGTTTGATGTGGACTTACAGATCCCAAAAGGTAGGCCATTATGTTCTGCCCTCCCCCCCCCCCCCCCCCCCCCCCCTTTTTTTTTTTTTAAAATAAGGTTGTTGTTTTTTTTTTTTATAAGGGTAATAGCTTACCCCGCAGGGCGGTGCTACTGACTGAAGTGTCTGTAGGCCATTCCTAAAGTGGGGGACATTAATATCTCGAGTTCTTGTGCACAGTAGAATTGTAATTGTAAATGGGCTGATTAATCAATGCCACGCTCATAACTGTGCCTGAACTGCAACAGCGAACTGCTGGTTTTTCTGTCCTATTCCTTACTATCATCATTTACCTCTACTTCTTTTGTATGTTTGTCGCACTTTTGTGACCCGCTATTTCCGGGGTGCCTTCATAGTCGAAGTAGACTTTGTACTGTTGAAGCTAGAGAGGTGAGCAGAGTAAGCCTGATTCCCTGTAAGGACATCTCTGTTGACATCCACCCCTTGGCGCTCATATGACCTTATGCAGTTGCGAGTGCTGTAAAACTTCTACTAAAACAAACAAAAAGTAATTGCTGTTAAAAAATAAATGAGATTTGTGAAATGATAAAAAATCTCAGCGTTCAAATATATTTGTAGCCTTGATCCATTTAGATTCCCAATGTAATATGTGTCAACGTTTTCCTCTGTAGATGACTTTTCATGTAGTTTCAGGATTTCCCTGTGATTTGTCTTCTTTCTTTCCTCCCCCACCATCCCCCCCCAAAGCTTTTAATAAAGTTAGACATAGTGAGCTATTTAAAATATTTCATGGGCAAGACATAGGTGGAAATGATCTAAGGATTATTAGGAATTTGTAATAGGACCAAGAGGTTGCTTGTAAGAACGGATGAAGCTACAGCGAATCTAGACTAAGCAGATTAAAAGAAGTTGTTCTAGAATGCATTGTGTCACCAGTGAAACAATCCTTAGAAATATATAAGAATGTTCAGGTCTCAAAGTGAGTGGCATAAATATTTTTAAAAACTAAGCAAACAGAGAAAGACATGAAGTTTCTGGGACACTTAAAGAGACCTAAGGGCCTTGAACATCTCGCTCTCACCGGCAAAACTGAGGGGTAGAACCTACTGGGATAGACTAAACAGATGGATGACAGGAAAAGATCAGGGTAATTTAGCTTTGTTGAGAGCATCCGAACAAAGGTCAGTGTCTTGCAGATCTGGCACTTATTAAGTTAAGATGGTTTACTATGTTTTCAACCTGTTTTAATTTCAATTTTCTCTCCTTCCCCCCCATCAGAAATCATCTCGCGAGTTGGAAAGACAAAGTATGCATCGCCAAAGTCAAGAAATTACAAGCTCTTTGGAGGTGAGTACTTTCCCGATTTTTTTCCCTAAATCTCAAGCATCCTGATTTTGGCGATTTCGATATCCAGTATCCTGATTTTTTGCCGTTGTGTCTGTTGCGTCCGATTCTAAGAAAAAAATATTTAAATTTCTGCAATCTCTTTTGCTTGGAAGCGCCGATTGGATTTTTTATCGGCAGGAACTTGGAACGCTACTTTCTAAAGCATCTATGCTGAATCTAGTAGTTGACTCACGCTCGTTATTTCAACTAAAATCGACGTATCGATTTTGAATTCCGACATGGATACGCTCAAGATCTACTTTCGCTTTTATAACGCAGAATTCTCCGATGGTGTCCTGATTACTGTAGCAATTATGACATGGGCTTTAACTTACTTTCAGAGTAATCTATTCGTTGTTCTGCCGTTGCTTTATAAGCAAGCTTCGTCTGAGTTCTGCTTTTCTGGTTAGTCGGGCCCATCATCAAGACCTGTCAGTGGAACTTTCAAACGCTCATTCGCATCACGTGACATGACCTCGTACGTGTGAGTAGCACGTGTGTCGGGGACCGTCGGCTGTCGGGGTCAACAAAGTTCATTCACACCGGCCACATTGCTCGAGGTGTTTTTCGGGACTTAACCTGGGTGGGGGGGGGGGTATTTTTTTTTACACTTGGGCTGTGCGTGCCTTGATACATGTACTAATTGAGGATAAAGGAATAAGAAAAAAGAAAAGAAATGAACAGCCTTGGCGCGATCTTTTTTTCGGGGGGGGGGGGGGGTGCCTTGAGTGTATATGCGATGGAAGTCAGGCGTTGTTACTGTACGAAAGCGCGGGCTTTTTGCGTGGATGATTAGAGTTATGCGTCAGCTATTTTCAAAACTACGAGAGTTTCAGCTTTACTGCATCCTGTGCTCCCCCAGTCTATCCAACTCCGACCCGAGTAATGCTTTCTTTCAGTTTTCTCTCTATTTAGAGGCCCAAGCGTGAACTTCTTATTCCTGCAAAAGTTTTCTCTTGCATACTTGCCTCATAAAAGGGAACCTAGACACCCCCTCCTTCCCCAGTACCCCTTACGATTGATTTGCCGTTGGTCCCTATTTTTTTTCACCAGATCCTGATTTTTTTACTCTAAAATCCTGATTTTTAGATTTCATAGAGTGGCAGGTCTGCATCAGTACCAATGGTTTCTGCTGCTGGTCTTTTTACACTCTGTATTACTAATACCAGCTGCAGCTATTACATACCTGTCTGTTTCTCTTTCTTTTTTAAGTAGCAGTAGATCTGTCTCCCACTGGATAATCCTTCCCTCTTCTTCTTTCTCCTTTCCTTATGTAAAAAAAAAAAACATAACATGATTTTTACTGTCATTCCTGACAGTGGTCCTCTAACAGTATATTGACCAAGTGTGTGTCAATTTTGATTTTCCAGTGGTAAACCATCATGGCCGCAAGATGAATGATGGACACTATACATCGGACGTTTTCCTGCCAGTGGCGAGTGGATGGCTGAGATTTGATGACAGTGAAATCGTCCCCATTCAAGAAGCTGATGTTCTTTACTACAGTGATAGGAGCATGCCATATTTGCTCTTCTACAGGCGAATGGATGTTGCATAACTTGATCTATTGTTTCAAATATTCCTTTATCTTTGAGTATTATTCTTGAAGATGTTTTATTTTAGTTTGAACATGTGTATGTTATTTAATTTACCTGATAATGTCTGGAAATGTAAACAAGTTGAGAGAAGTTGATGCTTTCAATGAGTCTGCTGTTATGATGCCTGTCAAGTGGTTACAGTCGTTCCCTGATACCAAAATCTCCCCTCAAAAGAATCGGTGAGCTAGAGCAAAGTGATCCAGTGTTGTTACACTGTTGCTGTATGAGCCTCGGGTAGTCTGGATTCATTGCATGACCTATAAGTTTAATATAGAGTAAGAGTAATTTTTAAGTATAATGTCCCCAAAATCATTGTGTTTCACTTTACAGCACCTTTTTTTTTTTTTTTTTTTTTTTTTTGAACAGTACAAGTAGTATTATGAGGAATCTGAGAAGATTTGGCTTCCTTTAATTTTGGTTCTGTATTTGTGGTACAAAAATTTTTTTTGTACTGGCCTTCGGATCCTTTATTTCATGGTATCGAAATATTGCAGTGTACCAGATCGTATTATGTTGTCTACGCCTTCATAAATCAGGAACGCTGTCAGACTTCTTTGTGGCATGCTCTGGTATTTCATCACAAGTAAAGTTTTTGAAACTATGTGACGCTTTCTGCATTTATGGTGTTTTTATAGATATGATAACCTTGATGTGTTAATCTCTGACTAAATTATGCTTTTCCCCTTTGAACCATTCTGTTGTACATTAGTGTTGAACCAAAGACGAACACATTTGATATGAAGAAGTTTATGCCATGTATTTCTGATGTATATGACGTGCAGAAGATTTGTCATTCTATGGTGTTTTTAATCAATGAATTTTGGTCAAAAACTATATTTAGACTTGAGCCTTGACTCCGAGTCCTGATCGTTATCGGGGCCAGATTTGCCCATTTTTTAATACTATGAATATAGAACCAGTGTACTGGCCAGAATGCTCTTTTTAGTTAAAACCATGGTGGCATAGAATTTGTGCCAAATATTGTTGTGGGTTTTAGCGACAGACTCCACAATCTCTTCATTTTCATGGTACTCTGCAGAATTTCTCCGGAGCCTGAAGTTATTTGGAATTTTTATTTAAAAGTTTTGCTAATGTAAAAGATTTTGAATATAAAAATTCTGTGACGATTCTCCTCAGGCCCTTATCTTTTCTGGTTCATTAATTATGTGAATTTTAGAAATTTGCATAATTTATAAGGATGATTGATGGATGACTAAAAATAGGCATGGTTCAGTGTGTTTAAATGAGCATGTAAAGTTAATGCATTTATAATGTTTCCACCTTTGGTTGAATGCATCATTTGTTTTTTCTTGCATTCTGTGTGAACCCTTATCGTACTGGTTGCGACATATTTTGCACCCCACTGCTACCATTTTTTGTCTGTCGTGACATATATATATATGTGAGGCAGTGTGGTGAAATCAGGTGCTTGTCAAAATAACGAAAGTGAAGAAACTGGCTTTTTTCCACTGGTTTGGGAATTTTTATAGACTTTTTGTGTTTTGGCTCAACACCTTTCATGCCTCATTTCGGTGTGTATTTTACTGAACTCTATGTGCCCAAAAACTGACGAGCACCTAATTCCACCACGTCGTGACATATGTTTTTAAGGGGTGGGATATTCTGAAGTGGAAGGAAAATATCCAAATACAGCCTGTACCGTACCTGTTTTAATACTGCTGCTGCTTAGCGGACTCATTTAGCTGTAAAATTCAGGTGGTTTATTATTTCTAGCACTGATTTTTTAATAACTTTTTAAAATTGTTAGATAACATGCAGACAAATCATAGTTTTTCTGTTTGCGAGAGTCCACCCTTTCTCACGCTTACAAAAGTAGACTGAGAAATGTGTTTTTGTACTTAGAATCACTTATTTCAAAGCTCATCGGATGTATTTTGCCTAGAATCCACTTTTCAATTGCAGTTCTTATGCCTAAGTGTAGTTTTTGTTTTACTTTTCTTTTTTTTTTTGTCACAAGTCTGTCTCTTGACCTAGAACTAGAGGTGTCTGCTCTGCTTGCTTTAGAAATGTAGATCTGCTAGATTAAAGGCACTATTTGTGGCCTTTTCTCGCTTAATTTGCTCTAGAAATCAAACAAATAGTGATAACGAAAAAGAATTTTGGCCTGCAAACTTGCACATCATCTGGCCAGTAGATGTATAGTGGTCTAGAGCATTCTCAGCTATATTGCCAAGAAAGATGATCATTCGAAAATACCATGTGAAAAGACCAGTTTGCAATCAGGGCACTTTTATGCGATCATCAAGGGCACACTATGCGGCCATGGAACTTATCTCTTTAATCCCTGGGTTTTTTCCACCGTTTCACTGAGTTTTTTCTACAGTCACCTAAACCTAGTGCACTCCCAAAAGCTTGCCTCCAACTTCTAAATAGTGGAAACAAAGGCTTAGTCATTACTAAAAATCTTGGTTCAGAAATAGTTCCGAAAAACAAGCAAAAGCTATCACTTCTTAAAACGGTTAATTGTGATCACAAGGGGATATGTATGCCGCCAGGACCTCCCAACATGAGGTTGTAGTGTACTGTGGGTTTTTTATTTTTATTAAATTTTTTAAAGAAGTCATACCAGCAGGGTGGCCTCGTCGTTGACGGACTTTGGCCAAAAGGTTCGAATCCCGACCACTGGCCTAAAAATATATATATATATTAGGTCAGTGATCCCGACGGTGCGATATTCTTGAGCTTCGGCTTTTTTATTAGGATATTTTGATCTACCAAATTCTTCAAACAACTGCAACTCTCAAACTTTGCTGCCTATCAAGACCACCTGTGTTGTGAACATGTGATTCATGCCGATGCAGCACGGGTGCTTGGTTTCCGTTTGGAAAATGAAGCAAGACCTGAGTTATTTACTTTATAAGGGAAGTGGCCACATAGTTCGGCCGGCCGCAGACAGTGCCTTTATTCTAACTATTTTAAAAACCCGCCTAAATCTAAGTTCCAAATTCATCTAATTATATATTGATCTAGAATTCAGAAATACAAAACATCTGTCTTACTTGAAGACAGAAGATACAAATGTAGCTCACCTCATGAGACATTTGTTCATTGTCTTTTGTGTGTTTTGAACCTGTCTTGTCTGCTTAACATCTTGTTTCTTGCCATGTGTCACAGTATTTGAAATTTTACAGTGTAATGAATGCTGTTGTATATTTCTGCGGGTCATCAACATAACCTTCACTTGAGTGTGTAAGTGCTTTACCTGGAGGGGGGGAGGGTGTTGATACCCGTGCTGATGCTATGACACAACTCAAAAGTCGTGAAAGCTTACATGAATTAAACTTCTGTCATTCCCGAGTACAAATTAATATGGCTATCAATATCATTAGTAGACCTTTTGAAACAAATAGGGATTCTTTCTTTTTTCTTTTTTAAAAAATGTAACATGCCACCAAGAAACGCGAACAATGATCTCATTTTAAGGCCGCTGGGGAACACCGAGTGCTGCTTCACTTCCATAGTTAGAGTTCAGTGACAGCTGACTCTTGTGTGGGTGGTTCGTGGGTGCTCTAGTATGGCTTGCTTCTTTCCTATCAAACATCTGTTGTCCATATCTCTCTTCCTTCTTTTCTTTGCACATATATTACTCTCTAGTTACACCTCTAATCTCTGACACTCATATTATGACCTAAATGTGTTGCAAGTGCTGTAAAACTCGCATTTAAACTAAAGTAAGCCTACTCCGTTGTCAACAACCTTCACAGTAAGTTGATCAGTTAATCTGTATTTTAGAAACTTCCCCAATGTGTCCTTTGTGTGACTATGCATATGAGACAGTGGAACATAAGTTTTTCCACTGTACAGCCCTAAATGACATCAGAGCTACACTTCTCCCTCTGAGGCCTAACTTTGATAACGCACTCTACGGAACATTACAGCTACTTCAGCAAAACTGCACATATCACTACATGGCATTGGACAGAAGGGCGAGAGCCCAAATGTTGCTGGATCGATAACAACAACATCTGTATTTTAGAGCTTTCACAGTAATTTCATTTGTGCTGTTTTGATAAAAATTGATAGATTCATTCTTCTATTTCTCTAGTGCACGGTGCAAGAGTTGTGGAGACTGCTAATCTGTTAGGGTTACTGTACAGTGGACTTGATGTTTGGACTCTTTGTCTCCAACTAACATGCATACATGTTGCGCTATTCGGCAAAACCCCATAATGCTCTGTACTCCCTGCCTGTCATATTCATGTGGCTTGATAACCAAAATTTCAGGGGCAGGGCATCTCGGAAGGACATTGGGGAGTCTTGTGCTTCCTTGAAATGCACAAAGCTGTGGCCTGAAATTAAAGTTGAAAACTTCTTCGTGTATATCATTTCTAAAAATCATATCTTTAAGCACAGCATTTTGGCCTCCTTTGTACCTATGTTGAAAATTTTTTAAATGTTTTTCATTTCAAATCGTTTCCGTTGACTAAGTTATGTGTACTGCCAAGCAAAAGAAAGTGTTCTAGAATGCATGACTTCACAGTGACAAATACATCTGTAAAGTATTTATTTACCCTTCTTGTAAGTGATGATACAATTGTGAACAATGAGTTGTGCTAACTGAAATATGCCAGGTTTAGTTGAATTTAAGCTACCTTCTGTTTCTAGGGGCTTTTGTAGTTAGTTTTCATAGTGATTTTTCTAAATAGGGTGAAGTGGATGCTTGTCTTTTCATCAATTTGTATATTAATATGTTTTAGTCTAAAGCCATTTTTCAGGGCTCTTCTAATCTTTTGGCGGTGGGTGTTTGTTTTTCTTTGACAATTAGTTGGGTTTTTTTTGCTTTTTTTAAAACTTACTGTTTGACAACTGTTTGTGGTGTGTCTAGATTTAATGCGACTTTTACTAGCAGCCGTTTGGTTATGAGATTCAAGACAGCGTAAAGGGTTTTACATTTTAAGCTGGATTGCTTGCAAAAAAATCTTGTGTCATTTCACGGGAGTGCAGCTGTTAAAGTTAGTCAACCCCTTGACTATACATGTGTACATACATGTAGGAATACTTTAATTTAACACTTCGAATTGATATGTTATTTTGTAATCAGATATATTCCTTCGCTTGAAATGTTGTTGATATTGTTATTGGATTTGCGCTGTCTTTTAGAAATGGTTCTAAGAAGTTGTTCTAGCTCTGATAATTTTGTGCATAAATTTTTCTCTTCTTGCATGATTCTCTGTTCTGTTTCGAATTGGGATGTGCTTTCATTTTATAACAAAGCATGAGTTTTAAATTATTTCAAGCATAATCAAGCGCATCTTAAAACTTCACATAGCTGTTTCTTGTTGGGGGGGGGGGGTGAGTCTTTGTTAGGCTCAGTTTTGTTTGTCTTCCTATAATTTTTTTTCTTCGTCTTTTCCTCGCATTTTTAGTTGCGGATTTGGGGGGGGGGGGGGTTACTTTGTTTTCCCCTTTTCCCTTCTCAACATCAATGTTCACGTTTATCGTTTGTCAGAAGTTTAAATATTTCAAATGTACAGGTGCTAAGTTATTCAAGGAGTTGCATTTTGATTGTTGTGAGGACTTCACATTTGTTTACAAATGCTTCATTATTTAAAGATGTGCTTGATAGTTGGACTCCTGGGTGTAAAATTTTAAATGATGTACAATGTAATCTTCTTTTATATTGTTTTGATGTAGATTTTATGTGTTGGTATTTTAAAAAGTGTTTGCATTATCATTTTACTTATTAAGGAAACTTATATTCAGGGATGTCTTGTTTTGTTTGGGGGGGGGGGGGGATATTTAGTACAGTCCCAATATAATAAATAAAAGCCATGAAATGGGATGAAAGTTGCAATTAAATGAATTAAACTATATGGATAAATTTTTATAAAGAATTTATGTATGCTGTTGTCTATGGCCGTGCTTATAGGCCTGTTTCAATTCGTTTCAGCCTCTTAGAATTGGTTTAAAGTACTTTTCACATCCAGTTACAGTTTTCAGTGTTCTTTTGTAAGTTCCCTTGCTTGTATGTGCAGACCATCCATGTGGACAAATAGCCCTGATCTATGCAATTCCCTGGAGACTTGTGTTGATAAGGGGGCGGCATTCGTTTTCAATTTTTATTTTTGTGATTCAAATGTACATAAATCACTTAACATGTCTTCTCCGTCACTTCCATCTCTCCTGAGTCCAAGAAGAACTTTGTATGATCATTTCAGCATCCCGTTAAAGTGATGTATATAATTTCAAGAGCGCTTGTATTAAATTAATTTCCTTACCACTCCTTTGATGGATTTCATCAAAGCATGTCCATCTGTCATTTGAACCCAATTATGTTGTGTGTGAATTAATGAAGTAGATTTGTATATGACTTTTTCTCTGTAAGGTGTATTTTGCCATGCTTGGTCTTTCATCCTGATGGGATAAGTTCTGTCTTGAATTTGTGTGCTTCTCCGGCAACATTAGACTTCCTTCATCTTTGACCCATCTCTTCTGGTTTGTACCGTCTTTCATCTGTATATAGTCATACGCAAATGTATCTATGTGTTATCCTTCCATAGTGTGAAATGCCTAACTGGATTTTGTCTCATTTCTAGTACAATTGTAGCAGAACATGATTAATGAAATGTGGCTCCGGTGGCCAAAAAATAGCGTACACATTTGCCCGTTAGTCCGTCCTATCAGCTTTTTTTTTTTTTTTGGTCACGTAACTGTTGACTCAAAGCTGACCAGTAGTAAAGTAACAATTGGGTAGGGGAAATTTAAAGCATTACGAGGAGTGGCCATCAACCTCTTTCTTCTTGTTGCTTTGTGTGCAGGAAAGAAATTCTTAGTTTTTTCTCTTGGTAAATTTGTTGTTCATTTTTGGTCTGTGAACATCCGTTCTTTTATCGATTAGGGGCTTTGAGAATTAATTATTGGGTTTATGCTAAAAATAATGTTTTCATTTTCTTAATATCAGTAGTGTTTGTTGCATCTGTCCCTTTCCCCCCTTGCAATATCAAAGATTTTCATGAGAGGTGGCAGCACACTGCAGGAGACAATACTGTTACATTAGTTTTTTCATCCTCGCATTCTCTTGTATTTGAACTCATATTTTGAAGATGTCATTGGTGCTGAAGGCAGAGCTGTTGTTCTGATCTTACTGTTAGGTCTTGACTCTGGTCATATCCTTGTACATACAATTGTTTGGTCAAGCCTCGTCTTTCTTTATCTCTGTTGTATACATCATAAGGCCTATTGTGTTGACTGAAGAAGAGCTGCTAATGATGAAAACTGTCCCTTTTAACTCTTGTTCGTCTGTTGGTGTGAAGTGATTTTGATTGTATTGCTCTTCCTGTTTTGTAATACTCCTCAGTTCATATCTTTGGAAGGGAATAGCGTGACCGTAGGCCTACTGCAAACATACCAGAGTGTTTCATACTCAGTGAAAGAAATAGTATTAGTGACTCTTGATCTGGTTTTTATGCCGTAGTTTTTTCCAGTCTCGGGAAGAAGATCATAAGAGGGGGGAGATCATGTGTGTCTGTAGCCTCCCTGGACCTCATGACATTCAGATGAGATCGTACTGTCAAAACTATAATTCTCCATTGTTTCATAGTAATCAGAAAGGATTTTTTGATTTAGCTAGTCATTATGATCTTTCAATCATGAGGATGCCATGAATGGAAATGGGGTCTCTCCAGTGAGTTGACTGAGACAAAACCTTTCATGAAGCAAATTGTTGTGCACATTTTGTGAACTTGATAAAAGGGTTTAATGGAGGTCTTTACAAGAAATTCACCCCTGAAGCTTTTGTTTCGAAGTGTCAGGGCACTCACTGTATTACTGTATTGTGTGATTCATTATTATGTGTGGCATTTAAATGGACATTTTGTGCTTCCAAATATGCGTGTGTGTACAAAAAATCCTGTTTTTATCAATATTTGTATTTGCTTACATGGCTGACTGGGGAACCACCTGACAGACATTGGATACCAGGTTCCAATGCCTTTCTCATTTTGTCAATATAGACTGACACATTTTTGTTGTTTAAATATAGTGTTTCACGTGCATGAACATGTACAATGTTCAGAGATCTCCTTTTTTTTTTTTTTATTCCCTAAAAATTTTTGCAGTTTCAATAGAGTGAGAGTTCCTTTAATAAATAAGTTTTTGTCAAATTTTGAATGCGAAAGCTAACTTTATGCCCCTCCCATGTTATTTTGGTTATATGCAACTGTTTTTATTAAAATTATGTTTTCCTTTGCTGTCATGGGCTTTTGCGCTTTGTTACTTTTACCTAGAGGAATGCCACTAAGTGCTACTTGTGTGGCCTTAGACCTGCACACTGAAGATGCTTTCAATAGTGTGTGACCATAGTGCACATTTTTTTTAAGATTGGGGGGAGGGATTGTTAATGTTATGCACGAAACAAACGATGCTTGGTCAAATAGCTCAAAAGCTAGTAGATTTAGCATGTGAGCGTGTCAGAAAAACTTTCGATTGTTCCTTTTGATTTTAATATGGGGTCTACCATCATTGCTTCGCATTGTGGATGTGAAAGGGATTTTCTGTCGAACAGTGGAAGTGAAGGTCTTTGACTTTTAAAAAAAATTACTTATATATTTCATTTTCTGTGGAGTTTTCTTTCCTCATAGTTTATTCGGTTTATGGAGAAACTTGTCATGTGCAGTGAGCGTCTATTTGCTGAGTTATCGAAGTGAATTCCAGCTTCCTTTCCTGTGTGTGGTGAATTAAACCCATTTGAGTTGCACCCCATTCCCTCTTGTCAGAATAATATCAATATTCTCAAATCACTATAATAATTGCTATCAAAGAAAAATTCATGGACTGGTTTCTGGTGAACTTGTTCTGGGTCAGAATAATGTGAATAGCCTTTTGTTAATATTGGCATAGACAGTATTTGTACAGTATAAGTACGAGAGACTTGAACAGTTTTTAACTTTAAAAAAGAACTGCTATAAACATCATCTGTAGGTTGTTCTCATACGGTGCACTTATTCTAAAAATGTTATTGTTCCTGTTTTGGGCGTTTGAAATATATGGTTTGTCATGACGATAAATTTGCCCACTGATCTTTTCTGTCTGTTTCTGATCTTCAATGACGTTTGCCTTTACTGTCCAGGGCATTTTTCTTAAGATGGAAGGGAGGTTAATATCCCTAACACACTGCTGATCAGTGAGTGCCACTGTGCTTTTAATTGATGCTAAATTTCTTGCTTCCTTTGCTACTTTGCTTTTACCTTTTCTTGGTATCTGACAAGAGGAAAAAGAAAATAAACCTAAACCGTTAAAAGATTATAGTTATAGGGTGCCTTGATATACTCAGCTGTTTAACTGTCTGTGTGGTGATCTATTTTGAATAGAAAATAAGTACATTGAAATTTTTAAAAACTTCTATAACAATGAAGTCCTCTTCACACAAGTTTCACTTCGTTCTTCTGAAAGAGCTGTTTATAGTAGTGAACAATAGTCTTTGTTCTGTCAGATCCATTTTATGGGTTTCTGTTACCCTGTAAACTATAAATGGGGGGGGGGGGGGGGGGGGACAAATAGTGGGTGACTGAATGTTTTCGGACATATCCAGACTGCAGTAGTCAAGTGTTATGACACATTCAACGTACTTGATGTTGTTGATAATTATTGACGAATTGCAATAGATGTGTGCAGCATAATTTGTCTTAATTAAGTCAGATGTACATAAGATTAGATTTTATGTGATTGCAATTTCTCAAGTGTTCTCCATTTTCAGCCCCATAAATGGAAGTCTAATTTTAAAATTAGGTCTAGAGTATGTGTCATTGTATTGTCGAGATACAAAGATAAGGAGAGAGAGAGCAGTTCAATCTGAACAAAAATATGCGTTGACTCTGTTTGATTTGTCAAAGTAGGACTAGAGAGTGTCTGAGTGATGGATAGTGTATGCTGGTTGGAAGTGCTTGATGAGAACTTTGATATTTGATTGATCCCTTGTGCAGCTCTAGGCTCATCTTGGAATGTGAATAAACTTTGATCATTTATAATACTTCTGCAGTTTTGTTTACTTCCTTAATATTTTCACATCATATCCGTAGTAGCAAAATTTCACATCCATTAACTGAAAAATGACCAGTGAGTTGTCAATGTTACATCCGTGTTCTGCGATTTGATTAGTTGCTTTAAATTGTAAACTTTAGATTATTGGGAAGGATGTCCTGAAATCAGTGAGAAAGTGAATAGTTGGCGGGCGCTCTGGTGTGGTTTGCTCCTTCTTTCTTATAAAAAAAATCATCTCTCTCTCCCCTCCTTCTTTTTTGTGTTTGTTACTCTCTTGTTACACCTCTTATCTTCGCCAAACATCCCCCCCGGGGCTGTGCTACTGACTGAAGTGTCTTTAGGTCATTCTCAAAGGGGGGACATTACCATGTTCTGTTTCACTGCAGAATTGTAAATGAGCTGATTCATCTATGTCATGCTCATAACCGGGCCGGAATTGCAACTGGGAACTGCTGCTTTTTCTTTAGTCTTCTTTACTATCGTCATTTTCCTCTACTTCTTTTGTATGTTTGTCACTCTCTTGTGACCCCCTATTTCTGGGGTGCCTTGATAGCCGAAGTAGACTTTGTGCTGTTGAAGGTAGTGAGGTGAGCAGAGTAAGTCTGATGCCCTGTAAGTACTTCTCTGTTGACATCCACCCCTTGGCGCTCATATCACCTTATGGTCGTAAAACCTCAACTAAAAAAAAAAAAAATAACAATCTTCGGCTCTTACTCTTAGGCCTATAGTATATTTGTATCCTAAATTCTTATTTTGTTGCAAATGCCGTTAAACTTACTAAAACCAAAAACGGTGAGAAATCGATCAAAAGTTCCCTTCAGATTGCTCTTGGTTGAGAACCATTACACTTACTGTTTGCTGCATGGGTGCTGTTGAGCTGTGGCAATTGTACCGAGTAATTGTTTTGATTTAGATCCGTGCTTGATTTTAGGCTCACCCTATCGAATATCGGTATCAAATGAGTGACATCGGTCTTGTGTATGGGAATAGTATCGCTCTTTTTCCCAAGTTGTCAGCGGCTATGGTAACTTAAACTGTTGGCAGAGAGCTGAGAAATGCAGGAGGTGATTCAAATTTAAGTTCAATTTTATTTTAATAGTTTTCATGAACTTCAAGGTAAGACACTCGAGTTTAAGTTAAGATCTTTCGTAAAATCAATAATTTTGTGTTGTGATTTATTGTTTATAAAGCCCATCTTGCTTTCCTGATTATCAAACGATGAAATTTATTGCACAATTTATTGGGGGTTTTACGCGTAATTTGACTTGATGCTGACGCTTCATTTTCTCGTTCTTCCTGGGGTGTTCTTTTTTATGCTCAGTCTGCAAATGTCTCACTTTTAGAATTGTCAGGCACAACAAATATTTGATCCAGTATATGTGTCCCTGTTCGGAAATCAGCGTAAACAGTTGGTCATGGTTTCATAGACAGACAAGGGCTTTGTGTCTGAAAAAGTACGGCTCCAGGCAAGTCTGGTGTATTCATATTAAGGGTAGTACCATAATTTGACTAATGTGCCATTTCAAGTATACATGACAGGTCAGTTTATTTTTGTGTCGAACCTCTTCCGACGGAAGAATCACACTGCTTCACGATAAACTCAAGAGATCCTATTGTCTGCCCTCATCTGTCTGTTCCAAGTTGGGTAGGATTAATAACAACAGTATAGCTCGTTCGACACAAAAACATCATAGTTTTTTGTGAATAACTTTTGAATCCAATTATTATATTGAGCCTTTACCTTTTACATTTACAGCGAAACTCTGTTTCAACGAAGAAAACACGGATTAAACGAAGGGGGTTGGTGGATTCCCCATTTTTTAAATTCATGTTGTTGTTTTCAAATCCCTTTAGCTGCGAGCATTTCGCTCTTTGCTGCGCCATGCCTCCCTCGTGTAACCAAATGTCCTTGTCATCCTGTGAACGCCAGAGTAGAGCAAGCTTTGTAAGTCTGTAGGTGCGTGTAGGAGCCTGCGTCGAAGAATTGCCAGGTTTGGGCAATGAAGGAGATGTTCAACGGTCTCCTCGTGGTAGTCACAGTGTCTGACTGCAATTGGGTTCCCACATGGGATTAATTCTGTTTATGTGCTTGTTTGTGTGTAAGTGTCCTGTGCGCGTTCTGAAGATCAAAATCTGATCAGCTCTACATAAGAGATTCGATGGGTCGTTGGGGTTGGGTTTGCCCACTTGCCCGAAGAGAAATCTTCCTGTTTCTGCGTTGGCCCATCTGTTTAGCCACTCGTCTGCTTTTGGCTTGGGTGATCCCAGAGACACTAAAATATACTGTAGGCCTGTAAAGAGGCAGCTGTGTCTGTCTGGGGCAGGCTTGCTCCAGTCTTTAATAGCTGGTCTGCAGTATCATTCCCTGGTACTCCAGAATGGCCAGGCAACCACTGCATTGTGCCTCGGACGCCATAAGGTAGTGCCCATCTGTTTTACAATTTTTAATTCATAAAGATCAATAAAAATAGCTCGGGTTCAACGGACACAACAATGAGTAGGCTCGGATTCAACGAAGTTGCATGCAGGGTGAACAGCCCCCACTGGCGTTGCTTCGCTCATTTTTCACCCCAACAAACCTTATGTAAGTTATCATATATATGTTCCTGGAAACCATACTTGGCATCTGCATAGTGAACCATTATTCGCTTAGGCTTTTGTTTAGATATATCTCATGTGACCAATCAGCTGCCTTCTTTCACACCAACACACGCTTTGTTAGCACGCATACAGGCCTTAGCTACTGTCTCGAACATTTATAAACAAAATCGGATAACGTCTTTGGGTTCATTTTTGCCGGTCGCGATTGTGATATCATTCGGCTTTTCCCAGTCTGAGAGTAGGTTTCACGAGAATGGGCGGCTATGGCGGCAAGCGGAAGGGAATCTGATACCAAAGCTCGATCTACTTTCACCTTCGTTACCACCCAGAAATTTGCCGGTAGCAGTCAGATTAGCGAAACATTTGTAAAGGGCAGGTTGTTGCCATCGCCTTGAAAATAAATCAATACTAGTCCTCTGCTGTAACTTGCGGGGGGAAAAAAGAAAGTTATACAAGCGTCTTGTCGGGCTCGCCGTCGTGACCGGTCAGTGAACCTGTGAGTCTGCATCACATTGTTAGTACCGGTGATCATTGGGGTCATCAAAGTTCATTCACAGTCTGAGCGCTGCGAAGTATAGGGCTCCGGAAAGGGGGGATTCTTGACTTCTTTTTTTTTTTTAAAGATACAGTCGGGGGAGAGAGGTGGGGTTGATGTTGACGGCAACACCGGATGACAAAAACTGAACTTGGAAGCAAGTTTAAGTTTTAGTATTTAGAATTTTTATTATTACTAGAGCTTTCTGCAAATCGCGCATTGGTGCAGGCCTTGTGTGGAATTGGGATCCGTCATACTCATACCTTGTATGTAAGCCGTGTTTCTTAACCAAAAGGTTCGCGTTTCATTGGATGGGTGATAGAATCTAGATCTAGTACGTTTGTTTCATTGTCTTTATTTTGGGGTTGTTGTTTTTTTAGAGAAGTGTGACCTCCTCAACTGCACACTTTTTTTATTCTCTCTCTCTCTCTCTCTCTCTCTCTCTCTCTCTCTCTCTCTCTCTCGTGACAGTAAATTACATGTATTATCTATATTTTAGCTTTCTGTTCAAGATTCGCAGATTCTCATTCTCAGTGTCACTGCATCTTGCCCTCCCACAGTTCTTACACCTCTTGCGCTGAACTTCAGCCATTCAAGTTATTACTCTACTTTGAGTTTGAGCAATATATTTTTTTTTTTCACGTTTATTAGGCCTAAATGAATCTTGACACTCAAGCTGGTTCTTACCAGTCGATATTCTGGTTCTATGCCTTTTCTCAGGCTCAAAACAAGATTCAGTTTTATAAAGTTTATATTGGCGAATATGATGAGGGGAAAATAATATAAATAAGTAAGAACAGACTGAAATACTTGTCACACAGTATCCCAGTGCCACGCCGACATGTTGCTGACTGGATATAATGTACCTACATGCGCGCGCGCATAATGTACCTACATGCGCGCGCGTGTGTGTGTATGTATAAATGGAGCATGCGCTGTCGTTGTTATGTAACATGCCCCTGAGAAATGGATCAGCCCCCCTGGAAAATTGAGAAGCCTGATTGGCAGTCAGCCTTTCAATATTTATTACAATGATAAGCTAGTCTAAACATAGATCTATTTCAATTTATTGCGTTTTAGACTGTGGAATCCAATGTTGCCATATGCTAGACTCTACACAGCGCCATAACCTGTCCGGCAAATAATGCTTTTATAGGGATGGTAGACGGTGCCTCTCATTTGAAACCAAACTGTTTTAGATTAGATTGAGAAAGTCGAATAGATTAAACATACCTTGCTAGGTGCCTGAAGTTATCTACGCAAAAACGCCATATTTGCTATAGGCCTAACGAACACTCGGATTCAACGAAATTGAATGTCATGACCGACGACTTCGTTGAATCTGAGTTCCACTGTATAACAATCCTGGTGTCTTTTCAAACAATTATTTTCATCAATTTCATAAGTTGAAATCAATGGGTAGGCTACTTGTCGTCAGCAAGGAATGCCCTTTTCTGGGCGTCCAACTGCGGTTGAAAATAAACATATTATTTCCTGTAGTACAATTCGTGATCATATCAACAAAGATCCTACACAATCAGCGTCATTGCCTTTCTCACCCTAAAACAAACATTGTGGGTGGTTGGCGGGTGCTCTGGTGTAATTTGCCTCTTCTTTCCTATCAAACATCTATCATCCTTATCTCTCCTTTTTCTTGTTTGTGTTTGTTATTCTCCTAAGTGTCTTGTAAAACCTCTAATCTTCGGCATTTATATAACCTTATGCCTTATTGTGTTGCAAGTGCCGTAAAACACTTACAAAAACAAACGTTTTCCACCTTCCCCTACCTATCTCTGTGCTAGCCGCTTGATGTTACCTCATGTCATCCCACTTTTCTGTACATTTATTTCTGTCGTGACTCTTCTCCAGGTTCCAAGTGGTATTCCTGACTCTTGGCATGTGCAACCAGAAGAGACGTGTAATGTTCGACAGAGGTTTCGGGTCATAAGAATCCTATTGGTCTTGTCTTCTGTCCTTCATTGTTGTTCCTGCCTGACGCAGAATAGAAGCTCCCGTCTCCCAAGATGGAAAATAAGGCGTGTTTGTTCGTGTTTCTGTAACTTTTTGTTGTTACTGGGTCGGGTAGTTGGCCCTCCGCAAACTGGCACTTTTCAGGAGACCAGAACCTACGTACCTTTAGTCGCCTCTTACGACACACAGCATCACCGCAGGTGTTATTCCTTGCTCCCCCGATAGTCTCCCACCTGCAGGGGCGATCCTAATCCTATACAATTGTGGTTAAAAAACCCACTTTTCTTCATAAACGAAATAACCAGATCTATCTTGTATAATAAGACACTACAAATCTCCAAGTTGCAGGAAAATGGGAGTGTTTACAGCACTTCCAGCTCTTCACACACATTTTACGTATGTATGTGGCCTACGTGACAGCTTACCAATAACACGTACTTGCAGGGGCGGCTCGTTCGTGGGGCTAAAAAGTGGACGTGCACAATTAAGCTATCGCAGGCTGAAGATAGTTAAGGGCAGAGTAACATAATGAGATGGTGTATACTTTAGGATCTTTGGGTTGGTGAGGACCCTATGCTTTTACTTTAGTTCTTTTTACCTGTCGCTTTGATTTCTATAACTAAATTTGTTTGTTAGCTAAACATCAATTTCGTTCATTTTGGCATTGGAACTGAACACTCAAGCAATAACTCTCACCACTCCACTACAAAACCATTGAAAGGCACAGCTCATAGGACGGTGACCTAAGTATGTCACGTTCACCCCCCACCCCCGCCCCCTTTCAGGTTCACGGCCACCACAGAGTCACTTAAAACGGTGGCAAGACAATAAACCAATCACGATTCACTTGAGCACTCTGCTGGATTTCTCCGGGGCTCCCATAATTTTGGCCAGTTTTGGCTTAGAATAAGAATAGCATACAGTCTATCGTGTTTATTTTTAGACTACTGTGGGCTGTGTTTGGGCGCTATTCGATAGGAGCAAAATTATTGAGATGTGCCGTCTTATTAATATTAATGTACCGCCAAACTCGCTACATGTGTCGTCATCGCTTGTGTTATCCTAAAGAGCGATTTATTTATAGGTCAGGTTACCGCTGTTGAATATCCTATTATTACTATTATGTAGAGTTAATAAAGCGAGTGGACTTTGGCAGGGCATGTATAGTAGTAGAATCAGATGTTTAACGGCGCTCTATAAACACATAAATGACAGTTACGGCGCCAGTGAAGACCTAGTTTTAATATAATATTTGGCTAGGGTTTGTTTCTTGCTTTTAAAATTTTTATTATTGTGGGTGCTTTGCGTAATGGCGTAATATGAAAATTCCAAAGCTTATAAGCAAAACAAACCTTTCGAAAGAAATGAAAGGAATAAGCACAAGGGTGTGATTAGCTGTAGCGTTGTAAACTTATGAATTCCTTTACAGCAAACCTCGTATCCACCGATAGTGGACTCCCAGTAATAATAATAATAATAATAATAATAATAATAATTGCATTTATATAGCACATATCCACGCTCAAGAGCATGCTCTATGCGCTTTACAACCAGTAAAGAGAAGGGGTTCAACAGAATATTTCCTATTCATGTCAGCAAACCACAGGCCTCGGCAAAAACAGGATCGCCGGGACTGATGTGATATCACTGTTATGACTGAATCCTGTTATAGACGGAAATGAAGTTTTTGTATCCTGTAACTAATGATTAACGAATGGGGAAATTTTTCTTTAAAAAAAAAAAAGACTACCCACTATCTATTATTTATCAAGTGTATCCCTTTTCTTTCCGAGTGATATCCCCCGCCCTCCATCTTTTTCTTCTTTTTTTCTAGCTTCACAGTTTCATAGAGATTGGGTAAACATGATTTGAGATGCACATGACATAGATATGCGGTAGATCTAACGAGCGGAGCCTACTTTTCATTCAATCTTATTCCCCCTAAAACAAGTCTCTCAACCGCATGAGGAGATAAGATGACGATGTGGTACCAGACTAAGGACATGCGAAGACACTGACTGAATTTTCATAAACACCAAAGTGCATCCAGCTTCCCCCCCCCCCCAACACACACACACACACACACACACACACACACACACACACACACACACACACACACACACACACACACACACACACACACATTGTACATGCACACGGTATGACACATCATGAATTGTTTCACAATCAATTTAGCCTACCCTAGGTCACGTAAGTCCAGTTCACCGTAAATGTTATCTGTTGCCTTGCTATATTTGCTTTTACCTGCCCTTTTTTCGATTTGTTTTAGTTGGGATTGTGTCAATGATTGGGCCGCTGTTATAGCCGAACATGTCTGTCCGAAAGCTTGCTATAAATAACTTTTTATTATAGATTATAAAAGGTCGGATTTATGGATTTCCTGCCATGGCCGGAATCCTTTTATATAATTAGACTGATATAAATGGGGGCCACCTTACCTCGTCTTTATCAAACAAACATGCGAGGGACTCGGGTCCAACGTAACCAGTTTGCCCTGTCATCTGGCCCAAACGTTGATTCTTAGCAGTTTTCACACATGAATGAACCCAACCTAATCTTATCGAAGCATCTGACGATCGGTCGACAGGGTCAGGTGTGAGGGTTTGGGCTGGGGGAAATGCGTTTTGTACTCGTACATCATTCTCTGCTATTGCTTATGGAATGTCACCTATCAGATACACTGCTTCATTTTGGGTACCCAATCACCGACCCTTGTACAGAAACCAATACACCAATACCAGCTTCTGCTCGAGATGAATATACATATATATATACAAACATGTATATGTGTGTGTGTGTGTGTGTGTGTGTGTGTGTGTGTGTGTGTGTGTGTGTGTGTGGTTCCGTTTCTGGGCTGGGTGACGCAAGTTGCTGCTTAGAAAAACTAATAATAGCGAAGTCTAAAGAGAGATGAACATGCCTCATAACAAGAACAAAATAGCTTGTCCTGCAAGCAGCCCCAATGCAGTATCGTCGAAATTCATATCACACCAATGGAGCACTCATAGTCATAGTGTTAGTGAGCTAGACAGGAAGCGCTTTAATGAAGGAGAGAAAGAAAAGAGGGAGTGGAGGGGCACTAAATTCTCTCCATTTCCCTCTCACTTTTCCCCCCTGTCTCTTTTTCCAACTCATCTCTCTATTCCCCCCCCCCCCCTCACTCTCTCTCTCTCTCTCTCTCTATTTCTCTCTTTTCTGTCTCCCTCTGGGTGTGTATATGTGTGTGAGTGTGTGTGTGTGTGTGAGTGTGTGTCTCATTTCGAGATATTGTATATGCATAATTATATTCAAACACAAAAAAGAAAGATGATATATATAATGGGTGATAGACGTTGGATAGGAAAGAAGGAGCTCACCTAACCAGAGCACCCACCAACAACCCACTAAAGAGAGAGCGAGATAGAGAGAGAAACAGAAAGAGAGAGAGAGAGAAACAGAAAGAGAGAGAGAAACAGAAAGAGAGAGAGAGAGAGAGAGAGAGAGAGAGAGAGAGAGAGAGAGAGAGAGATTTGGTGTTATCTCGGTATGTGTTACTGGACGATTTACCTATTTCCATATATTACTTATAATATATTGGCACAGGCGTCTGAAATGCTTTGGGGGCCGAAAATCTTGTACGTTGGACTCGACAGATTCGCTACATTCAACACGTACGAGGCTCACTGTTTCTCTTTTTCTTGTTAACAATCCATAATCCTCTCCATTCTTGTAATTATATGTACATGTATTTTAATGCAGCTCGTTATATGCACTCTTGTTGACTAGTAAAAGGTATTGTTTTTATTCCGCAACGTATGTGTTCCTCACCGTGTCAACAATGACTAAACGTCCAAAATGCAACATACAGACAGACTGTTTACAAAAAGCTTGCTATTACCAAAAATATGATAGACCATGCTTGTCCGACAGTCCCACTCCTGCTGGACATCCTACTTATTTATCATCGTCATCGATACTTTAGGACGCTCTTTCGTCCCTAAAGTTACAGCAAGTGCGAAAATTCTCGATGAAATCATCTTTCTGATACGGAAGCTAACTCGCGTCTTCAGCTTGCAAAGCGAAATGCTTTGCTAATCAATACCAATTATGCATAAGTGATCGGACCTGAATCGGATTTTAAGCTTAAACTGTCGGCATTATCGGGTATGTTACCAGTCATCTACCTCAGCTAACAGAAGTGGGGCATTTGTTTGGTTTCAGTGATGACACTGTCTAGAGTCAAAGCCGGTTACTTTTGGTTGGAAGTTCAAGATAATTATATTTTAGGAAGAAAAAAAATACACATAACAGCTTGCACAAATTTTATCCTGAAAAATCCCACCTGTTCAAAAATGCACTTCAGTGTTTAGAAGTGTATCTCTTATCGTTTTACTATTCTGAATAAAGTATGACTATGATTGCCCTGTTTCAAGCTTTGGGATAACTTTGTTCCCCTTTCCTTGTGCTATTCTCTAGAAATAAATGGTATTATTTCATCATTCCAAACTGTATTCTTATTTCATTTTACATAGTTCTATTCCAAACTGGGAGATCGGTATAGTGCAGTGGTAGATTCTGAAAAAGACGAAAACTACATTGATCTGTCTGCGGTTGTAAAAAATTAGAAAGGGAAGCAGTGATTATTTGATTATAGATCTATAGACGCTTCGCCCCTGCCCAAAAGTGTAAAAATTTGCCCGGATCGCAGAAGTAGAGGTCCATCTGACTACCTGAATAACGTACAAGACCCCCAAAGTCATATAAAATGCCCTTAAATGATTACTAAGTCTGTGGATAACGGCTTTTGTAAAAGGGTTCCCTTTGTAAAAAGCATGCTGGTCTTCCCTTAAGCAGTCTTGGCGACCAAGGCCTATCCTGGCCTAGCTGTTTGTCGAATATGCATGTCCAATTTGGCAAAACAGTAAGCACATACCAGATTGCATAACAGCTCTCTCTCTCTCTCTCTCTCTCTCTCTCTCTCTCTCTCAAATTATGTAGACATTAGGCCTACGCTTTTTTAAAACTCAGAGTACAGAGCTCACTATTTTGCTTTTCCATTTTAGAAGTTCGTAGACTAAAGGGGCATTTTTTTCAACTTTTTTTTCTCACCAAGATACATTTAAAGAAACTGTTGGTGTATAATACAGCTAATTACATGATTCATGGTCATCTTCGGCAACGAAGGACTAGGCCTACCGACACAGGGAATACTAGAACTATCTTCATTGCCTTGTCTGAATCCTATTTCTTTTGGCCGTGGAAAAGTTTATGTGTGGTATTTTCCACAGCCTCAATGACAGCTTGTCGAACACAATTGATGGTTTTAATACATTATGTTAATGCTAATATTACGTCAAGAACAAAAGCGTTATGATACACTTGATTATTGTTTTAAAACTTTATAATTGTGCCTTTGTCCATGAACTGGCCTAGATCTGGCAACTTGTTTTCTGTCATCTGCCAACTTCCTACTTCCGAAATTCCCACATCGTTGATCCGCCATCTTGATCGTTGGATCATACGTCAGACACAACAGCAGGAATACATTTAATTTGCTGGTTTGTATTTATTGTTTGTATACTGTAAAGATTTGTTTTTTCGGACATACTTCAAGGGCAGAATCTTTTTCTGAAAAGAAATTATAGATCCAGATTTCTAGCTTAGATCTCTAAGGTTTAGAGGCCTCCTCTTGGCTTGGCTTGGGTCTTGGCAGTTTTGACCCTCATCTGGGCACTCCTGTACAATTATTGCGGTCCCGTTATATCTAGAATCTAGAATCTCTAGATCTAGATCTATATCTAGAATCTAGCACTAAACTACACAAACAAAGACTACTGGATATCGATACTGATTTTAAAATTCGGGGTATTATCGATGTTTTAATCGGTTGATCTAATCTAGATATAGAAATCTATAGATTTCTAGACTATAGAATTCTAGATCTAGATTTCTAGATCTAGATCTAGATCTAGATTTCTAGATTCTAGATCTAGATCTAGATCTAGAATCTAGATTCTAGATCTAGATCTAGATCTAGATGGCCACCTCTATTAATAGTGCAGGCGAGTCTTGTGGCTATTCTCACCCGGTAGTGGCGGGCGGATTTGCTACTTGGTTTTGGGATTTGCTGGTACTTAGTAGTGGTGGGCAGAATCCGGATAATTTATCCGAATAACCGGTTAATTCTCAATGAATCGTTATCCGGATTCAGACTCACTGACTCTCTTTCCTAACCCGTTTGTGAAAATGGTTCTAACCCATTTGCTGAAGCAGTTCATAACCCATTTGCAGAAGAGGATCAGACTCTCTTTCCAAACCCGTTTGCACAAATGGGTCGGACTCTCTTTCATAACTCGTTTGGGAGAGGTTGTTTCCCTTGTTTTAGACTTGTAATTCAGACCTTGGCATTGGTGTCAGCTTAGCCTATGTTTTTGTTAGTTGACCCCTTTCTCTGGGTTTAAAGGGAGCACACTGTATTTCTTCCCCCTGATCTGACATGACAAACTGTGGCTTACGGGGTTTCTAGACTAGACTAAAGGTCATATACACTGGGCCTAGCAGATGATAAACGTAGTGTAGTGATGAAGTTAATCACGACGCGTTGGGACACAAGACAACACTAGGATTGGCGGCACGTGTGATGTCTGCGACTCGCGCCTTTAAACTTTGAAGGCTGAGAAATCCTGTAGCACGTTGGGTGTCTTAGATCTAGATCTATTTGTACTTTGACTTTTGTAGCTTAGCAGCTTAGGCCACTGTTACGTTTTCATTGTTCAGTGATTTGGATCTATATATTTTTGGAGGTCGCTTTTAATGCGCGCGCGCGCGCGCGTGTGTGTGTGTGTGTGTGTGTGCGTGTGCGTGTGTGTGTCTGTGTAAGTATGTGTGTTTGTCTGTGTGTCTGTGTAAGTATGTGAGTTTGTGTGTGTGTGTGTGTGTGTGTGTGTGTGTGATTGGTGGGGGGGGGGGGGACGGGGTGCGGGCCGGCATGTACCTATGCAGTTAACAAAACAACAACAAAAACAAAACAAGAAACTAATCATAGAGTTGGTAAAATTACTAGATCTAGAATCTAGATCTATCACAGCTGCTTTCCTACCCGATGGGGAGGGCTCGGTGGTAGTGGTATTGTGAATGACGTCAGTCATCAACACCTCCACGCAAAGGCATGTTTGGGGAACGGGGGGGAAAAAGAGGGGCGGGGGAGGGGTTTGGGACCTTGACATGATTTGACGTCACATCCTGCCCGCGGTCGCTGTCGCCGGTACTGCGGTGGTGAATCAATTTACATACCACGTTTATTTTGTCCCAATGAATACTTTCTTCTCTCTCTAAACAGATGGGGGGGAAATAGCTGGCGCAGTTTCTTCTTACTGTTCACGTACATATATAACTAATGGATCTGTAACTTTGAGAGAATTCAGACTTTTGAGATGAGTCAATAATTGTAAACTAGGATATAAAAAGCAGGGTATCTTTTTTAGGTAGCGCCGACCGTTTCACAAGCGATTCACACCCACTTTGAAAAGCGACTCACACCAACTTTAGAATGGGGTGCAGAGGAAAATAGGGTTAAAATCCGGTTATTCGGATTTTCCTAATGGGGTGCACCAACATATCCGGATTTTCCTAAAGCGACTCATTGCCCACCACTAGTACTTAGTGTGAGTGAGACTACCCAAAACCTGGAACCCCAAATCCCAAATCTTTGAAAAGTACGAAACAAAACAAAGTTTTGAAATATATGCTTGCTTAATTTCTAAACTGAAATATCTCAAAATAATATTCAAATACTACAAAATCTTGTATGCAATAAGTAAACTAGTCCTTCAAAAAATGTACCATTAAATCGACTAAAAATTGATCACACGGACTTGTTTCCCCTCCTTATTCATTGGAATAAGCTGGAATCACCAACTTACGATGCAAGGACGAGTCCATTGTACTTTCTAAAGGGGGGACACTCCTACTCACTTGGCTGGTAACTGGTACTGGGATTTGGGATTTGCTCTGTGCACCCACTACTTGCACCAGAGCAGTTACCCAGGCCTAGGCCTTGTCGCCTCTCACTCTCCCACTACCAACTACCAGTACGAAAGCAAATTCTAAATCTACGGCTGGGGCGCTTGAGACGACAGGCTTATGACGTGAAGGGTGGGGGTGGTGTTGTTTGTATCGCTTTCGCTTGGGCTGGTGGGGAAACTAGATCTAGATCTAGACTAGATTAGGCTAGGCCTAGGCCTAATTGGATGAAGAAAGGGTGTTTGAAAGCAGCTGTCTAGTGTCTAGATATCTAAACCATGTGTTTGTTGTCTATGTCCTGCACTGTGGTGTCATGCCAGTGCCTGGCTTCTCTTCGTTATTGTTCTTCTTGTCATGTGGGACTAGATCATTGTTCTTAACAAAAACACACGTTTAGGATTAGGAATATTTTAAATTGTTTTCTTAGCTTTTGATCTTTGAATAAACAATTAAACCAACATATTAAAGCTGGGACCACGACCCCCCCTTCATTTCCTCCAAAACATAGATCTACATCATTTTAAAAAGCACCCGCCTAAATCCCTTCACGCGACTATTCTAATTCAAATAATAATGAATTTATTAGATCTAGATATGTACAACATAACCTAGCCCAGGGCCCAGAGCCCCCCCAGTGAACCAGTCCTCAAGTTGTGATGTTGTGATAGGCCAATTAATTCCAAAACCCGCACTATTGTAGGCCTAGGCAAGTTCTAATGTCGCACATCCGCCCGCACAGTGCACAGTCGCGCAGCGCGCAACGGGATTTCGTCTGCTAGGCCTAGGCGTACTGGTACTGGTAACTGGTAACTGGTAGTGGTACTGGATTTGCTCTGCTACTTGGTTTTGCTCCTGCTACTCAATGCAGCGCGACGGACTCAAGAAGGGGAGTATACTCTCTACTCATGAGTCCCAGGATTTGGGTTTGGTACTGGGATTTGGGAGTATCTACTGGATTTGGTACTGGGATTTGCTGTTACTCATTTCCGGCAAATTTGCCCCCCACTAATAGTGGCACTATCACCCGGTGCGCGTTCACCAAATTTTGCGTTCTCCCTAAACCACAGAATTCTACACTGTGATAACAGAAACATTTTATAATTCTGTGCCGTGAACAAACGTTCCATTACAACTGTAGCCTACTAAAAGCGTACAATTTTGTCTGTGGGCAGTGGAGAGAGAGAGAGAACAAAACAAAATGGCGACCCGCGTAGTTCGGCTCGATTCGAAAAGTTAAATAGCCGTAGCATCTTTGTAGACAACCAAATTAATTTACTTTTGTGTTTTAACATCATTTTTAAACTTTGTTTTGGTCAATTTGATCGTCCACACGGATAGACAGTATTCAGAAAGAGACAGAGAGAGAGAGAAGAGAGGAGGAGTTTATCTTGCGAGAACTTCCGGGCGGGTGAGAATAGCCACTTTCAATCTAGATCTAGATTAGATCTCTAGCCTACAAAATGAGCAGTAAAAAAATGCACTTGAATTTACAAGTACAAGCAAGGATAGGGAAGGGGGGCCAGCCTGCGATTAAAAGTAGAAAGACGCAAACTATTTTTAGGTAAGGCGCCCATCATGTTTTGACGTCAGACCAGGATGCCCGTCCGATCACGTGACTACATCTAGATCTAGATCTAAGTATAGACAACCGCATGGCACCAAAGATGGAAGTGTCTATGTATAGAGGCTAAATATGATGCTTAATCTACACCTTTCGGTGCTTTTTTGGTAGTTCCCACCCCCCTTATTTGAGCCTGACCTACATCTAGATCTAGACCTAGATCTATACGTTTGATTCGCGGTGAGCTAAGATATCAAACCTAACAACTGCAAAACATTAAATTATGGTAAAATCCCCCCTTCCTATTTTTGTTAGGTCAGGGGGGCAAGCCCCCCTGAAACCCCCCTACTCTTGTGGCCCAAACCCGTGAATAAAATTGCGGGGTGGGAACTAGATCTAGAATCTACCGAAAAAGCGCCCACCTTTCTCTCGGAAGTTCTGATAAACTTGTTTTTAAAAAAAATGTATTAGTGATTAAAAATGCAGGAGAGGGGGGGGGTGGTAGATCTTATCTAAATTTAGATATCTAATCTAAATCTAGATCTAGACATCTAGATCTAGTCCTCCTGCGTCTTTATGGCAATTTTCGTGCAGTCTTCCATCATGTCCAAGTAGGCCTTCTAAGTCTAGATCTAGATCTAGATTTAGATCTAGGAAATCCGAAATGTTACCCAAAACACGTCGTTCCATGTGGGTATCCCAGGAAGTGATGACATCACATAACTAAAATTAGCAGCCAATCAGAAAGAAGATGCGTCTTTTCTACATTTAACGGGATGTGGGCTTGCTGGTGCTTTTTGGGTAGTTCCCACCCCCCTTATATTTTGAGCCTGACCTACATCGAGATCTAGAAATCTAGATCTATACGTTTGATGCGAGCTAAGATATCAAACCTAACAAGTGCAAAACATCAAATTATGGTACCACCGGGCCCCACCACATTTTTATTAGGACAGGAGGGCTTGTGTTGCCCCCTCTCTTGAACCGGTGAATAACAATTACGGGGTGGGAACTACCAAAAAAGCGCTGGCCTGCCCCCCTGACCACCTAGCTAACAAAACATGGGGGGGGTTTCAGGGGGCATGCCCCCCTGAATTTGACCGCAATTTTAATTAAATGTTTTGCAAGTAGGTTTGATTGGCTATCTCTCCTTAGACTTAGGCCTATCGGCACGTGCATCAAAATGATATCGTTTAGAACCAGAAGTAATCGTTGGTGGGGTCAAAACGAGTAGGAGTAGGCTTTCCCTAAACTAAACGGTAGTAAACGGGACCACAATTGTACAGGAGTGCCCTCATCTGTGTGTGTGGACGCCGCTTTTTTTAAAGATCTTCTATCCTTCATGGTAGTGTCAATTGCCACCGAGTAAATTGTAGCTCTTTTGCGTTGGTGGGTAGATCTAGCTTATTGTGCTCGGTGTTGTGCGTTCGCCTCTCTGACCCCCTGTGTGTGTGTGTGTCTTTTCCTGACCCCCGTCCCCCGATTTATGTTCCCCGATAACGTGAATTTCTGCTTGAGTTTGTGTGCGTTTGTGACCTTCTACTTCTAGAATTGCCGGATTTAGAGAAAGGTAGCGTTAATTGCGACAAAGTGACGCTGTGACAATTAACCCTCGTCCTGCTGGGGCCGGGTTTATGTCGCCCGCTTATTTCGGCACCTCGCCTGTGTTCTGGTCTCGCATCAGTCTGGCCCCTGGCTCAGTGCCCGCGCGCCTAGCATCATCTCCTGTTCAATTCGGGTCCCACGCCGGATCTCCATTCACGCAGGTCACGTGTGTGTGCGTCAGTCTGCTTGAGTTAGTGTGCATTTGTGGCCTTCTTCTAAAACCGCCTGCGTTGGTTTGTAACCAAGGTATACGTCTCATTCAAAACACGCTAAGTTGGTAGCTCTAGATGTTTGTCCAATGAAATTATAGAAGAAATTGACCCACTTAGACACGAGGAGCTTGAAAGGATAGTCAGGACTTCCATTTTTCTTTACAAAATCTTTCAAATGAGCTTGATTTTGTATGAAATGATACTACCTGATAAAAAATAAGCTTGTTTGATAATTTTTAATCGAATAACATTGTGCGGGTACCAAGAACAATTTGAGTGCAAAACATTAGGAAATTGACCGATATTATCCCCTTTCGAACCCCAGGTCATTCATAACAACAAGAGCGTGTAGATCTAGTAAGGTTATTCGAATGGGGGTAACTACTTGAAATGTCTTGTTAGCTTGTGAGAGGGGGTTATAATTCATGTGTTTGTAACACTATATAAATAGAAAGCTATGAAAGGTAGAGCGTTATTTTCATCATCGATTTACACACTCCCACGTTATTCATGGCGAAAACACACGTTTCTCAGGGCGTGCGCTGTACACCAACAGCACACACTGAGTGACCCCAACGGCCTGCCCGGAACCTCCGATGTAATCGGTTGCTAATAAGATTCGCATCGCAGCACAGATGCAAGACAAGAGTTAATGCTGCGTTAATTGCAACAGAATAGTCTATGACAAAAAAAAAAGTTAAAAAGAAAAAAGAAAAACACACATGCACTCACCCTCTCTCACACACACACATAAATACACATACGCACACACACTCAGACACACATGCATGCACTCACACACACAAATGCTCAAATGCACACGCTTGTGATCTTACACGCACGCGCGCACACACACACACACACACACACACACACACACACACACACACACACACCAAACTAACAGACTATCTCATCTCTTTTCTTGTTGTTTTTGCTGTTGTTGCCCTTAGTGGCTTTTGTTGCTGTTGTATGCTGCTGATGTTTATTGTAATATTTGTTGCCTCAAAATTTTGGCTTTCTATAATGTGTACAGATAAAGTCAACTCTACTGTACGGAAAGTCTTTGTGGATTTTTGCCACACTCCGTAAGTTCACCTTCTCAACTGTTTCAGATGATTTCTTCCTAATGGCAACAAAATTTTCATCTTTAAATTTAGGAAAAGCTTTGTCAAATTCGTTGTAAGATTTGAATGCCTGCTCCAGAAAGCCTTCCTTGTCATTCAGAGATTAGACTAGAACCACTACGCTTGGAAGCGAAGCGGAAATGGTAGATCTAGAATATCTTAGATTCTAGGGCCTAATCATCAACGTAAAAGAGCTCCGTGTTCACTCTGTTGCAATTAGCACTGTGTTTGTTGTTGCAGCGCGACTCTGCCGCAATTAAAACTACCTTAGACAAAACCCAAGGCATTAGGCATTTCCAACTGACACAGAGCTGCCAACTATTCCAATTTTTTCGTAATCATTACGATTTTTTAGCCCCACTACGACATTCCGATCGTAAGGCGATTGATTACGATTTTTACTGTCAGCAGATTGTTGGCTTTATAAGAAATATTTTTGGCTCTTTTTTTTATTTTACAAGTCTTAGTGCAGACCTGTGAATCGTCTGCCAATAGTTGGAAAAACGCCAATCTCTAAATCAACCTCCCACCCCTCTAAAAAAAAAGAACAGCTGGCCCACTTCGCGCTAGTTAGCCTTGCCCACAATAATACCGCACACAGGTAATAGAAGCATCGCTGCTACGCTGCTGAGACCTAAGCAGTCTAAAAATAGATTTATCGATCGTCCAACCCATTTATTTAATTTTCGGTAAGCCCTTTTTTCCCATAATGAAGACATTTTTGTTCGTTGTAATATAGTAATATGAAAATGAGAGCACCGATTACTAATTTTTATGGGAAATTACAAATTTTCGTCATGGTCATTACTAAAAACCATGGAGATGGGTTGGCAGCCCTGCTGACATTTTGTTGTTCGGTGTCATTCGGACCCCAGGGGTTTTATTAATCAGATTATTATTCGGACCTCCCTTCTTTCCGGCTTCAGCATCCAGACCCCTGCTGTCCGGGTTCCGGTTGGAGCCAGTATCAGTCCAGCCCTCTTAGCTGAGAGCATGCGCACCAAGCATCATCGGTGTGCTGACAGTGAGTGTGCGTCAGTCTGCTTGAGTTTGTGGCCTACTTGTAGAACTGCCTGTGTTGGTTCATAACCGAGTCGTACGTCTCATTCAAAACACGCCAAGATTGGTTTATCCATTTAGACCTAGCCTACGTGTCAAATCATAGCCTGCAAATTACATTCAGGGTTTCGTGTACGTAACCTGCAAACTACACATTCAGGGCGCCGTGAATGTAGCCTGCAAACGAGATATCTATAGATAAACGTTCACGGCGCCGTAAGCGTAGTCACAGCGTTTTTCAAAAGGTAGATCTAGTGTTAATTGCGACAGAGTGACGCTGTGACAACTAACGCGGTGTTAATTGTGACAGACTGAACACGGAGCTCTTTGCGTTGATGATTAGATCTAGATAAAAAATCTACCATTTCCACTTCTCCCTGGGTGGTCCTAGTTATCTAGGCTAGTCTCCGCCTGACAAGATGGGGGGCTTTCAAATCTTATGACGAATTTGACAAAGTCAAAGCTTTTGCTAAATTTAAAGATGAAAATTTTGTTGCCTTCAGGAAGAAATCATCTGAAACTGAAACAGTTGAGAAGGCGGACTTAAAGAGTGGCAAAAATCCACAAAGACGTTCTGTACAGTAGAGTCAAGGCAACAAATATCACAACAAAACATCAGCAACATACAACAGCAACAAAAACCACTAGGGACAACAACAAGAAAAGAGTTGCGACTGTTTTTGTTTGTCTGTTAGTTTGGTGTGGTGTGTGTATGTGTGTATAAAAGGCCACAAGCATATGCGGTGTGCATGTGTATTTGTATGTGTGTGGGTGTGCGAGTGCATGTGTGTGTGTGTGTGTTTGTTTTTCTTTTAAAGTTCTTTCTTTTTTTTGTCTCAGACTCATTCACAATGGGTGGTTGGCGGGTACTCTGGTGTGGTTTGCTTTTCTTTCCTATCAAACATATATCGTCCTTATCTCCACTTCTTCTTTCTAATGTTTGTTACTCTCTTGTAACACCTCTAATGTTCTGGCGCAGATATGACCTTATGTAGTTGCGACCGCCGTAAAACGTCTACTAAAACTATTTAACTAAACAGACTCACTTTGTTGCAATTAATGCCGCATTAATTGTCAGAGTCACTCTGTCGCAATTAACGCTGTGTTGGTTGTCACAGCATTACTCTGTCGCAATTCATGCTGCCTTTTCAAAAACACTGAAATCAACTCGCTAATAACTTTTATGTCTCTTCACCCTGGGTGAGAATAAATAAATGCGTCCGGTATTACCTGGGGGTAAGAATAACAACCAGATTATTGGCACCCCTGGGTCCGAAGAATCGCTGCCTTTGTTGTTTGTATAGACTTAGGTAGCAGGATCCTAAAGAAGGCTATTTGGCACATTATTCAACCATGCTTGATTTTACCTATATATATATATATGTATGTGCTATACATCAATAAAGAATATTTTGGAGATGAGAAAAAAAATTAAATATGCAAATTGGGCTTTCAAAATGGCCACCGCAAGCAAAATATGTAGGGTTCACTTCAAACACTCTTGTTCGAATTAACTACTTATTGTTTTTTAATGGAACTTTCAAGAAAGCTTTTTTAATACCCCATTCGTATCCTGAATTAAAGAAACTAGATATTGCGGCAAAAGTTTTCTTTTTATTATAGGTTGAAATATAGCTTCTTTAAGAAATATGAGGAAAAAAAATGCTTATTGAATATGCATGACCTTCAGAAAAGGGTAAGTTAATATGATAAATCATTAATTAGAGTTTAAGGACTTTCAGCATTATTTCCCAAATAGGTATGCAAAATTTCAATGAGTTAACTCACAATCACGTTTGAAAAATGGCGTGTGGGCTGAAAATGTGAAACTGAGAAAATGAAGAAAAACGAAAAAGGTTAGTTTTAAATTCATGTTTTAAATGAATTATAAGTACTGCCTTCCTTCAATGGCCACCAGGATTGTATACATTTCCCTCTTTCCCCTTTGCACTGTCCTGAGAGCCTTTTCTGATGGACCTCAAAATCTTCCTCCTCTTTTTGGTGCTCCCTAAAGGGTCACATTCATCTCATGCTGCAGATACCCATCACGCATCTTTCTTGACAATGTCCCCCAGCTGTGGCTCCCAAGTTTTTCTATTGGTTTTTTTTTTTCACTCACTGAGTTAAAACCATCTTTCAGGTAGCTTAGAGCACTCTATGCAGCCTCTTTGACAGTGTATCTATCCTCAAAGTACTCTCTCACATTGTTTTGAATTTTCTGTCTTTTCTTCAAGTACGTTGTGTTGAACTTTGTTACAAAAATGTTGTGACCCATGGATATTATAAACAGTACTATTAGTAGACTGAGACTGCATTTAGCAAACATCCTTTCTTGAAAGTAAGGTCACCAGCGTCTGTATAGCAGTTAAGCGCTTCGCTGTTACACACAGGAGACCTGAATGGGGAGAAATTTTTAGTTTTTTTTTTTTTTCCTTTTTGCTGGAATGTTATTGACAGGTTCTGAAGCCCGCCTCCTGTATGATCTGTTGATAGGGTGTGTAGTGTAAAAACACCTACATTGTTTTTTAAGGTCTTTGCTCTTTACAATTGTCATTACTGAGCTGTGATTTAACACTATATCTATCGTTGTTGCAGATATCATCTGTGGCAAGACAAAAAGAACTCGGGATGGCTGATGAACTTGATGTTGAAGCTATGCTTGAGGCTCCATATAAGAAAGAGGTATGTTGGTCTTAAGTTGTGTTTTACACATTTGTCCATATTTTATTCTAAAAAAAAGAAAAGACTATAAATTTGTTTTTGTTTGTTGGTTGTTGTTTTTTTTTGGGGGGGGGAGGGGGTTCCCTTCCAGCAGACTTTCTATATTATTAGAACATTGTCAGTCTGCCAAACTTCACATTCATATTGGTTGATTTGGAAATACAGCTGAAATTGTCCCAGATGGCCACCCATTGTAACGAAGAAAAGTGGTTGACTTACTTGAAAGAAAGCCTTGGACAGTGTCATTTTAATTTTTATAATATTGAAAAATGCAAAGTGGGAAATGGGAAGCGGTTGTTTTACGGGTGATTGTCTTGGGCAGGTGGCCGTTCGAGCAGTTTCGACTGTATTCTCAGTTGTCACTTTTCTATAGAGCACTAATTTTAAAAAAAATAATTTTGTTTACACAAAGTGACTGAAGTTCTCTTTGGGATAATTAAGGTCTTATCTGTCTCAACTGTTATGAAGTGATGATGTATGTTATATTATGCTTTGAATGAAGAGTGAGAAAGTATTTGTTTTTAACTTCCCAATTAAGAAGTTGTATAGCTTTGTGGAAATGAAGATATTGTTGATTATTAAATTTTAAATGTGTGTATCTTTAGCATGTTCAAAAACATCTGCTTAGAGGAAAGATATTTTCTCAAGTACATTATATTTATCTTTCATGGAATGTATGTTGACGGGGTACAAGATATTTGTTTGTATGGGCACAGTTGCATTCATGACTCAGATTTGAGGATACTACTGTTTACTAGTATATCGAAACTCTTGGTGAATAAATGGTGAATAAATCGGATCACTGTCTCTTATTCACAGGTGGACTGTAGTATGATGCAAATTGCAGCAAATGGATGTGCATTTAATGTTTTCTTTAATGTTATAGTAAAAACAGTTCGTGTTTGTAATGTCTTTCAAACCAAATGAACTTTACTCCCTACTCTGCTCCTAGGCTGAGTCAAAGCAAAAGCTGACAGTTATCCAGCCTGATGACGATCATCACCACCAATGTCCAGAGAGTAATGCATATGCCTATCCGTACTCTTAACATGTTTAACCACCATTTCTTAATTTGTGTGTCTGTTGTAATTATCTATTCTGTTAAAAGCATTTTACCTTTTTATCTAAAGATTTTCTGAGAGATGCATCTAGTGTTGAAACTTACAATGTTTTGCATGGGAAACGGTATCAACCATCAATCTTTTGTTTAATTTGTGGGGTCATAGTCAGGGAAAGGGATGCTCAATAAACAGTGTATTTGGCTGTAAAAAAGCTACTGTACTGTTTGGTTGGTACCAAATAATATGTTCCTTATGTGTTTTTAATTTTCAGCATCAAGAATTTATGGATAGAATCAGTTGCTGTTTCAGAGTTCAATATGTGTATCAGAAAGACTAACTGGTTTCATCGTCATTTTTCTCTTACCCATCTCCCTTTTCCCTTGTATCCCTGTCGCTGTGTTCCTGATTACTTCATATGATGTTTTCGGATATTCAGGAAGAAGGAAAAGTTGAAAGATCTTCGTCTTCATCAAAGAAAGAGAAGAAGTAAGTGGGTGTACATGTCATTATTATCGGTATGATTCACACTGGCATGGCTTACTGTCTGTGAACTATGAGTAAAGTTTGGAGATACATTTTTTATATGCCAAGTAAAAATCAAATTAAAATCAAAATCGAAGGACCAATGTTTGATTCTGTTAAAAAGTAAAATTTTTGAGGTAAGTAAATTGCTTACTGTTTTTGGGTGAGGAGTGAATGGTTTCCGTGAGACTTTCCGTTTGTGAACCTGGTTCATGAAGTTTTGAAAACTTTTCACTGAAGTTTCCAAATTTTTTCATTTCAGGTGACGACAATAAGTGTAGTATTCAATCCAAGCTGTGATAAAGTCATGCGCAAACATATGCTTTCTATAATTATTTGTTTTTCTTTAGGCACGCCCCATGGTCTGAAGAGCAGGCGCGGTTTTTATATGGACATGCCGCAGTTCATTAAATGACTCAATATCTCTAATATGATCTCTTGTTATGTTGGCATAGGTGTCTCTTATTGGTCTCGTAATGGGGAACTTTGAAATAGACCTGACTTGAATGTGTGGCCAGGTATGTGATATTTATTAGCACCTCTTATAAGCAGGGGTGACATGCCAGAACTGTAATATTTTAAGTAGGAAGAGGTGTATAACCCAAGTTTACTGAATAAATAATTTATTAGTTAGTTACTGGCGTAGTTATTTATTTGTTTTGTTTGGGATTTTTTATTTGCTAATAAAGTAATTTTGTAGGAAAATATTTCTTTTGCAAGTGCCATAAAACTCACTAAAACCATTCTTCGAAAGTGGAATTTTATTCATAAATAACCAAAATTCTTTCTTTTGTATAACTGAAATATGTCAATTTCATGTGCATAGATGTATATATGTGAACATAGATTTTTTTCCATAGTTGGTTTTTGTTGATTGATTATGAATGTTTCACAATTTTTCTTTACTCTTTAGTTATTACAATTTTTAGGATACTTGATCATGTTTTCTGTCTGTTGTTGATGGCAGTGGTGTGTGGCAAGGGGGATATTTACTTGAGAAGGAAATAAACCTGCAGGTAAAGATAAATTTAAATTATTTTTAATTGTACTGTATTACTGAGCATGAAGATACATGGTTGGTTCAGTGTGTGATGCAAATATTGTTTTATGTCATAGTTACAAATGTGTCATTTTTATATATTTGTAAATTTTATTTTTTATCTAGAAAGAAGAGAAGCAGGAGCAGAGAAAGGAGCAAAGAGAGGAAAAGGTTTGTAGCATCTATTTAAAATTTTAAAAATATTTATAAAAATTGTTCACTGTCCTCCTGGTTTGTTGTAATGTTGATAAGCCTACATTTGATCAAATATGTACTTCTTCATTTTTCTCGATGGCAGTTAGTCAGTAAATCTGGTGGTGTACACAAACTGCAGTTTGCTTTAGATCCTTGGGGCTGTCATGCAAAATAAACATTCCCTTGGGTTTGCAATCATGGAATGAAATTTTTATATTCCTTTAGTGGATTATCCATTTATTGAAATATATTCAAGCAATATCACTGATCTAAACCAACATAAAGGAAGGATCTCTCCATAATTTATTTAAGATATTTGCCTATTTAAGTGAGCCAGAAACTTCAAATAGTGGCTCTATTTCTGAAAGACTGTTTGTAGAACATAATGATGAAAGTGTTTGAGGAGTGTTAGACCCTTCCAGTGAGCCACAGGTGGCTTAGAAACGTAAAAAAGCCCCATTTCAAGTTTGGGAGGGTTTAAGGTTTGGAAATACAGTAAAACACGGATAGCACGAGTTCGCTGGGACTAGCCTCGGTAGTTCGAGGAATCCATAGTTCTAGGGATATCTAGAAACGGGACTGCATGCACAGTTCAACAGGTGCATGATTTTGAGTTAACTGTGTTCGAGCTATCTATGTTGTACAGTAGTGAGAAAGGTAAAGCCAGAGTCGGGAAAAATGGACAGCAGATAGATCTTGAGGCTAATAGTCGGGAAGCTGGGCCCAGGGGTCCACACTTCAGGAGTTCAGATGTGCTATAATGCAAATAGGAGAAAGAGAATGGAAACACACCTCCAGTGTCCAGATTGTCTGGTGGAGTTGTGTGTGCGACAATGTTTCACAGATTACCATAGCAAGGAGTTGAGCTGGCCAACAATTACCCCTCTTGACAGCAAAATTGTTGTCCTTTAACCTTTTGGTTTTGTAGTGTAATCAAAGCAGCTGCTGTTCAATTATTTATAATTGTTATGATTTATTGTGATATTCATTCCTTCGTTTTGTTTTGTTGGGTGAATGTTATTGTTGATTTGAGTGATTTTTACCTCAATCTGTAAAAATTATCAGGGTTTTTTTTCTTGCAAGCATTCTTTATTATGCTGTCAAACAATGTTCCAAATGTCATGAGCCCGCATCAGTTAAAAGACGGTGATTTTTAAATATCTTTAAAAGGGCAACAACAGAGGGCATTACTTCCTTCAAAATGGATGGTAATTTGGGGGGGGGGGGGGGGGTGTTATGTAAAAACTTAACAAATAATCCTCAAAGAGAATAGTGAGATTAGGTCAGTATAATTCCTGTTTTGCTTGTCTTAGGTCTCGAAGTCGTGAGAAGACTTCAAAAGTGAAAGACAGACGGTCAAAAAGCCGTGAGAGAAGTCCAAAATACAGAGATAGGAGATCTCGGAGCAGAAGTAAGGACAGAAGACGAAGAGAAAAGGAAAGAGATCGCCGCAGGAGCCGAAGTAGAGACAGAGACCATGAACGTCGCAGGAGAAGCCGGTCCCCTCGGAGGAGAAGAAGCAGGAGTGCCCAAAGGTAACTGAAAAAATTTCGGTCACCCTTTCCATTTGTAGTGTCCCTATTTCTTATTTGTTTATTGTTGAAGTTCTTGTGTTTTTTAGTTTAAAAAAATCATGGGATCATGTTTCATCTTGGGGGAGAAGACTGGTTTAGAAAAAGTGTTGGTTTTTTTTTGTGGAACAAATATTTAGTCCTTGGACTCATTAAATACGTCCTGCCTACTTTTCTGACATTTTTATTTTTTCATTGCAGACATTTTATGTGGGTAGTTGGTGGGTGCTGTGGTGTTGCTTTTTCCATCTTTCGTATCAAACGTCTTTCATTTTTATCTCTCATCCTTCTTTTCTTTGTTTGCCTTGAAACTCATACTAAAACTTAGACATGTTACAAACCATATCAGGATTTTTAAAAATTTCAAATGGAGCAGCTGGAATTTTTTACTGTGTTTTGGTTAAATTTTTCCATCTCAAAGTATAGCTAATAAACCCGGTATTGTATCATTGGCACTTTTTTTGCAATGGCTCTGTTGGACTGCAGGACTTTGTTGTTGTTGTTGGGGGCGCATCGGGATTAACATTCATCTCTCCCCTCCCTGTGCTGTTCTTGTTTGGGTTTGGGGGGGGGGGGGTTGCGGGGTTTTTTTTTTGGGTCAAGCACAAGACCTTTAAAAACAAGTTGTGTTTCTCTTTTTCATTCGTACTTTCTTCTATGGTTGTACTCAAATATTTCTTCTTTTTTTTTTTGTGCCTTATATTATAGAATTAGTTTCTGATGGCCCTTAATGACAAGTGGTTCAGCTTTTGATATTGAAAAGAATGTAAGGGATGGATTTTTAAGATCAAAATTGAAATTTTTCCTGTCCGTGCTGAGATTTAAAAAAAAAATTATTTTCAATGTACTTAGTTTTGGGTGGCCTCAAACACAAAGGGTGGGTGGTTGGCAGGTGCTCTGGGGTGGTTTTCTCCTTCTTTCCAATCATACTATTGTCTTTTTCTCTCCTCCTTTTTTATGTTTGTTACTCTCTTGTAACTCCTCTAATCCACGGCACTTATATGACCTTATTACTAAAACTAAAAAACACAAAGGAATGATTAAGCTTACCCATTTTCTCAGGAGGTTTAAATTGCAGTGGGGGGGTTCATAGGTATATGGTTCAGTGAAAGATAGTGAGATCTAGTTTCCTTTGAGCTAATGTTTGAAATACATGATTCGACAGTGATGGATTAGGAATAGGGTTGATAAAATTTTCTTTCATTGCAGAACTGATCAACCACATGCTGATAAAGAGAGGTACCATCAGTAAGAATAAAGTGTATGATTAATGGGCAAAAAAAGTCACTAGATTTTATTTTAGAATATTTTGAATATAGGGACTATTTATGTCATTTGTGTGTGTATTGCAGCTGTGGCCTCACTTTTTTTTTTCAGCGTGATGGTCTCAATAGTATGTGACAGCTATTAAAAGATTTACTTTTGAAATACTTTAAACAGTAATGGTTGGGGGGGGGGGGCTTCTCTTTTGACTGACAGTCCTGTAAAATTTAATATTGTCCATAAATTTATATAGAGAAAAATGTTTTTGTACTCATGGTTATGCATACACGGTGAAAGACACAGGTAACTTCTTCTTTTAAAATTGTGATGTGCAAATTTTAGATAATCAGTGTGTTGAGTTGAAGAGGAAAGGCAGAATTGTGTTTTTATTTTTGTGACTTGCCTGATAAATATTCAGCTGAAGGGGGAAGGCATGACTATTTAATTTAGAGGGCTTTTGCTTAGGAAAATGTTTATATCTTATTATGCCTTCCTGCCTGTGTCTGCTGAATATAATAATAATAATAATAATATAATATAACATTTATATAGCGCATTTCCAAAAAAGTAGCTCAATGCGCTTTACATTGGAATACCCATTTTTCAAAAACCTTTCCTACTACTTCCTTTCTTCTCATGCAATATACATTAATGCACACACACACGCACACACGCACACACACACACACACACACACACACACACACACAGACTATTTTCATCCAGACATAGGAACAGAACAACTATAATGAAAGATAACGTTAAAAGCTTATGAAGGATAGGCCTGTAGGAACAGAAAATGTTTAAGATGTCTGTTGAAGCTATCAAGTGTTTTTATTTGTCTTAGTTTCATGGGTAATCTGTTCCACATAAATGGACCAAGATATGAGAAAAATCTCTCTCCAAATGATTGGTATGATTTTACAGGTGTCACAAGTAGGGTGTTATCGTTTGATGATCTTAGGTTTCTCCCTGGTTTATATATACGGATAAGTTCTTGTAGATAAAAATAACAGCAGCAGGAAAATTACAAGCATTTTAATAGTACCAGTAAGGTATCGGTTGGCTTTATTTGGTACTTTGGATTGTACTCTGGAAATAACCACCCTAAGAAGCTGCAGTTTATCTGGTGATTTATACTCAAAAGCTCTTGTCTTTCTAATAACTACTTGAGGTGATCTTTCTCTTTAATGTTCTTTGAACTCAAGGTGCTTTCCAAGAACAAATATTTCTGAAACAACAACCAAATAAGCCTCAAGAAGAAATGAATGAAAGTTAGAGAGGGAGGGATGAGAGGTTAAAAATTGGGTTATTTTCATGTATTCCACAGCGTTACAAAATATTGTTACAAACAACTTATCTTTCAGTTTTATTTTGATATGTATTAAAAATTTTATGTGTGGAGTAATGTCTTTGACGGGGGGGGGGGGGGGGGGTCATAATAATAATAATAGATAGCATTTGTACAGCACATATTCCCGCTCAACAACAGGCTCTATGCGATTTACACTATATTATGGCAAAGAAAATATTTGTCTTGGATTGTGCAGTGTAGAAAAGATACAGGGGTTGATAAATTTTTCTTTCGTTCCAGAACGGATCAACCTCATGCTGATAAAGGAAGGTACTTTTATGAGGATTTTGATTTTCTTTCATGTTTAGTAGCATTTGTCATTTTTAACCATAGGTTTTCATTCATGTTTGTGAGTGGTTTGGTGGATGCTTTTTTGAGATTTACTACTCCAAAATGTGTCATTATTTTGGTTTGCATCCTGGTGCCAATCATGTCCCTAAGGTACCAACCTTGGCCAGAAAAAGGTTTGCATAATTGAAGTAGTAACAGCTGATACAGCTTTTTATGCATGTGGCGCCCTGTAAAATTTTCGTTTATTATTGTTATTGATCTTGTGGGGGGGTTCAAGTTGATAGTCTTCATTCTTCTTTGATATGTTCTGAAGTCATCTGTCATGCTTTTGATTTAGTGCTGGTTGTGCCATCTTTCTCTTCCTGTTTGTATCATGAAATGCAGATGAATCAAAACATTCTTTGATGAGATATTATTTTCTTCTTTCTTATGCAGAGAGCCAGAGTTGACCCCAGAGGAAAGAGACATCCGTACTGTGTTCTGTATGCAGTTATCTGCTCGTATAAGGCCCAGAGATTTGGAGGAGTTTTTCTCTTCTGTTGGCAAGGTATGTATTACACGCAGGATTTCTCCCCCCGCAATGACTGATCTTTTTTGGTCAAATGTCATTTGGAACAGACTGACCGTCTTATTAATAACTCATTCACTTGTCTTCATTTTCCAGTTTGTTAAACAATTCGAAGTGGGGTCTGAGGCACAAGAAAAATAAAGTTATATAGATATTTTACTAACACGATGTGAAACATTGGGCAGAAGGCTAGTTTAAGTGCATGTCAAGCTGCAGAACAGATGGATTTAGGGCTTTTGTTCGCAATACCTCATGCCCCGCACTGGTAGTGCGGAAACGCGGTAGACTCTCCCCGGCCAGGGGTTAGCCCAGGAACATGCTTATTTATAACATTGTTCTTTGCATCAGCCCCATGTGTCATACATCAATACATGTGGGAGAAATTGGGGTATACGCTGAAAAACCACCCCCAGTGGGTCGGGGGGATATAAATAGACCCACTGCTTCGTCTGCAGAAGGTGCAACCCCTTCAAAGGCGGAGTGTCGCACACGGACCCCAACCCTCTGGGATCCGTGTGCGACACTTACTTTGGTGTATCCTCCTCTTCTCCTTCCTTCTTTCTTTCTTCTTCTATCTTTCTTCCCACCGCTGACCTCAAGTGCAGAAAAAAGAGAGGTCACCCATCCCACAGAGTGGGCGCCTCGTTGACCGTGAGGTGCGACCCGTGCGGAGGGAAACCGGGTACCTGGCGGTTGAGGTGAGATCAGTCCACGGACTGTCCCTCACCAACACACCTCTTTGGCCCAGGTTTTCCTCTTAGACGGGAGGGTGGCACGGCCCATGCCACTCAATCGGTTGAGAGCTGAAACCCCATCAAGTCCTGGGTCAATCTTGACGGGAGGGTCTCGTACTTTCTCGTTGAGAGTATAGCTCCGGGGTAGCCCTGGCACAGCTCTGGATATCCGAGCTATGTGTCCCCTTGTTGGGCTCCGTGGCGGGCGGGGAGCCCCGGAGTCGAATCAAATAGAAAACTTTCATGGATTCCAAAAAACAAAAAGACCCTTCCCCAGCTCCCAACGTTAAAAAGTCTCGGCTCGCGGAAGCGGGTGCGGCCGCCGAGCCGAGCAAAAACTCAAAAAAAGGTAAAAGGACCTTTACCGATGCCTCTTTCCTCCCTCCTCCCAAGGAGCTTCTGAGGCAACCGTACGTGGCCATCTCCAGTACCAAAGACGCACAGAGAAGAATTACCGATCTCAACCTCTTTAAGACAGGAGATGCACTACGGAAAGTTCTGGGATACATTCCCACATGTGTACAGAAGCTTTCCTGTGGTGCACTCCTTGTCAAGTGCGCAACCGAGATCGAAGTGACCAAACTCCTGGATACCACGACCTTCGGCGGTATTCAATGTAAGTCAGAGCACTATCAAAAATTTAACCGCTCGAAGGGCGTGGTCCGCAGCCATGAGCTGAAAGGCTGCTCCATGGAAGAGATTGTGGAGCACTGTGAGGGAGTGGTCGAAGCCCGCCGGATTACTCTTCGGCGGGGGGAGACTACTATCGAGACGAACACGATTGTCCTAACATTCGAATCGTGTCGCCCTCCAGCCACCGTTCGGGCATCTTACTTGGTACTCGACGTACGACCCTATGTGCCGAACCCTCTGCGCTGTTTCAAGTGTCAGAAGTTCGGCCATAGCCAGTCACGATGCCGTCACGCAGCCGTGTGTCCTCGTTGTGGCAAGACCGGGCATCCTGAGAAGGAATGCAAGGCTAGTCCTTGTTGCCCCAATTGCCACGGCCAGCACACAGCTTTCAGCAAGGAGTGCCCGACTTGGCTCCAAGAACGCGCCATCCAAGAATACAAGGCGCGAAATGGCTGCTCCTTCCAGGAGGCCCGTAAGGTTGTCTGCCCGCCAATCACAACCCCAGTCATTGGCCGGTCATATTCAATGGCAACCCAGATGGTCATGAGGTCGGCAAGTAATTCTACTACCGACCTCCCAAAGCCCGCGGTCAACAGGCAAGTCTCTGTGCCAAAGAACACCAGAAATAAAAAGCCCGCTACTATCCCTGTGGCACCCCCCTTTGAGGTGCCACTCTCTAACAGCTATGGGGTTCTAGGGGAGGACGGGGAGGACTCTTCCTCCGCCCCCTCTTCTCCCCCTCACCCCTCTTCTATCATTTCTTCTTCTTCTTCTTCTTCTTCTTCTTCCACCTCACAGCCCATCCCTCTGATGGAGTGTGAGGTGGGCCTTCTCCCCTCCCCCCAGCCCCCTCCCCCCCCTTCCCAGCCCCCTCGGTCTGCTCCACCTCCCCCTACCCCTCCAGCAGACAAACCCCTGCCTATGGAGGAAGACATCTCCGACCCCCCTCCCCGGCCTGAACCCGGGAAGGGCGGAGTCTGTCACTCCTCCAAATCCCCCACTAGACCGCCGTCCAATCCAGGACGGCAACCTAGAAAACACTCTGCCTCCCCCGTAAGGAGGAGTCAGAGTGCTTCTTCGAAGCCGGGGCCTAAGTGCTCCAAACCAAAAAGTAAAAATTCATAATGGCGGTCCTGCAATGGAATGCCGGCGGAATCCGACCTTCCATTGCAGAATTGCAACATTTACAGGCCACACTGTGCCCACGGGTGGCCTGTATTCAAGAAACAAAATTCGCCCCGGCTTCAACCATAGACTTAAGAGGATTTACTGCGTACCATCACATTCACGCGGAGAACCAGATTGCTTCCGGTGGTACCACCATCTACACCGACAACCACACACTCCACAGACAAGTACATCTTAAGACGACCCTCCAGGCTATTGCCGTACGGGTCACCCTGCACAGACCAATCACGATCTGCTCAGTTTACATCCCACCAAATTACCCCCTCAAAATAACCCAACTAAATGACTTAAAGTCCCAGCTCCCAAAACCCTTTATTTTACTAGGTGATTTCAATGCCCACAGCCCCCTTTGGGGAGACAAACCTATAGACCAGAAAGGTAAAATAATAGAAAACTTTTTATTTCAAAATAACATCTGTCTCTTAAATGATAAATCCCCAACTTACAGAAACAGAGCCACTTATGGCACTTCATCCCTTGACCTTACTTTTTGTACCCCTGAACTAGTCCCAGATCTTGAGTGGTCTGTGCTGGATGACCGTACGGACCATTTCCCAATTCTCCTCAAAAACAATAGCCTCCAAAACGACCCGATCCCAGAACGCTTCAACTTCAAAAAAGCCGACTGGGACGGGTTTGCAAATCAATGTTCCAAGATTCTTAATCCCAATTTCGACCACAACTACAATAAATTTCACGAAAAGCTCTTAGAAATATGCCACAATCACATTCCAAAAACAAAAACAAAACCCCGGAGGAACAAGATCTGGTTCTCTTGGGAGTGTGAGGAAGCAGTAAAGAAAAAGAAGACAGCGTATCGAAGAGCCGTCAACAACACCACCATAGAAAATAAGATACTTTATTTAAAGGCTCGAGCTGAGGCACGTAGATGCCTCAGGGAGAGCAAAAGACAATCATTCCAAAAATACATCTCCAAAATCAACAGCCAGACACCACTCAATCAAGTTTTCCAAATTGCTAAAAAATTCTTAGGTAGACGCACAGACACCATTCGGCACGTCCAGAGGCCGGATGGAACAACAGCTGAAACACAAGTAGACATTGCAAACACAATAGCTACATCTCTAGCCAAAAACTCATCCCAAGCAAACTACAACACCACTTTTCAAAAAGTCAAAACTAACAGAGAAAAACAACACCTAAACTTCCACTCAAACAACACTGAAACCTACAACGCAGACTTCACAATAGATGAATTAACATCGTGCATCTCGGACCTGGGCGATACAGCCCCGGGACCGGATGACATCCACAACAAGATCATTAGACACTTACCCTCAGAAACACTCACACTCCTATTACACATATACAACGACATGTGGCGGTCGCACTCCTTTCCGGAGTCTTGGCGTCTCGCCACTGTCATTCCAATACCCAAACCTAACAAAGACCACACACACCCATCCAATTACAGACCTATAGCCCTAACGAGCTGTCTCTGCAAACTAATTGAAAAAATGATTCACAGGCGACTCATGTGGTTTCTGGAAACGACGGGCTCGCTGAGCGGTCTCCAGTGCGGATTCAGGAAAACCCGATCCACTCTGGATCACCTGGTCCGCCTGGAGACCTTTATACGCGAGACGTTCGCCGAAAGAGGCCACATGATCGCCATCTTTTTTGACCTAGAAAAAGCCTTCGACACAACCTGGAAGTACGGCATTCTTCAAGACCTGCACGCACTCGGCATACGCGGTCACCTCCCTGCCTTCATTGGCAACTTCCTGAAGAACCGTTCCTTCAAGGTTCGTGTCGGATCCTCCCTTTCAGACCCCCACCAACAGGAGGAAGGAGTCCCCCAGGGGAGCATCCTTTCTCCTCTCCTTTTCGAAATCAAAATTAACTCCATAGTGAAAACCCTCCAGAACAGCATAGACAGCTCGTTATACGTTGACGACTTCTTGATATGCTGCCGATCGAAAAATCCTCATTTGAGATCTATGGAAAGGCAGCTGCAAACGCAGCTGCAAAAACTTGAAACGTGGGCAAACAACAACGGTTTCAAGTTCTCCCCGTCAAAGACGGTTGCAGTACACTTCTGCCGAACAGGCAGACGTGTGCTGCAGCCGGATTTGACACTATACGGGGAAAGGATTCCCGTCCAGGACCAAGCTCGTTTCCTCGGTGTCATTTTTGACAAAAAACTTACATTCATACCACACATCAAAGACCTTCGTGTGAGGTGCCAGAAAGCGTTAAACGCTTTGAAAATTCTATCACATCCGGAGTGGGGAGGGGACTCAAAACACCTTCTCCACTTGTACATCTCCCTTGTCCGGTCCAGGCTTGACTACGGCTGTCAAGTCTACGGATCGGCAAAACCACACGTCTTAAAAATACTAGATCCAATACAGAACCAAGGACTCCGCCTCGCTCTGGGGGCTTTCCGCACTTCTCCGGTGGAGAGCCTCCAGGCCGAGGCCAACATTCCACCACTCTCACTCAGACGCACACAACTCTCACTACAATACGCAGTTAAACAGAGCTCAACACCGGAAAATCCAGCGCACAACAGCATTTTTCAAACAAATCCAGAAACCAGAAACAGATTCCAAAACAACGAAAAACTCATCAAACCTTTCGGCCTCAGAATCCTTGAGGACCTCAAAAACTTACACTTTTCCAAACAAGACATCCAACAAATTCTTTTCCCGACCTCCCTCCGTGGCACCTCACCAAGGCAAAAGTAGATTTACAGCTGACCACACACAACAAAGAAAGCACAAACACCAAAACTTTTCAAGCAGAATACAAAAAACTAATAGATAAATACCCCGGTGCGGAGCTCATCTTCACGGATGGCTCCAAAAAAGACAATGAAGTGGGCGCCGCAGCCCTATCTCCCAACAATACACACCAGAGGAGACTCCATCCTGAAGCCTCCATTTTCACTGCGGAGGCCACTGCCATTGACATGGCACTGGACTCTGTAGAAAATTCTCCTAACAAATCTTTCCTTATCCTTTCTGACTCTCTGTCTTGCATCACCTCACTCACAAACTACACACTTACACCCAAAAATAGTTAGGCTACAACAGAAAATCCATACACTATCCGAAACAGGAAAAAACATCATGTTCGCATGGATCCCAAGCCATGTGGGCATCCGAGGAAACGAGCAGGTAGACGACCTGGCGAAGAAAGCCTCATCCCTTCTGCTGGGATCAACGACAAACACTCTCCCACAGACTGACTTTAGAAATAAAGTCAAAAAGTACACCTCCAGTCTGTGGGAGAGCCACTGGGAAAACCAGAAAAATAATAAATTATATGAAATTAAACCCAAACTAGAACAGCGAAATCCTTCGGATCTCTCCAGAAGAGACGAAGTCATTTTTACTCGATTGCGCATCGGACACACGGCCCTGACTCACAAATACCTCCTACAGGGAGAGGAGAAGCCGTTCTGTGTCGGATGCGACACAGATTTTACCATTAGACACATTTTAACAGAATGTCTAGACTTTGGAGAGATCCGAAGGAAATATTATAAATGCAAGAAATTGCAGGATATTTTCTCCGTCGTTGTTCCCAGCAGAATTTTAAATTTTATAAAGGCCATTGGCCTTTATGGCGAGTTGTAAAGTGAATCTGATATTATTTAAAATTTTTATTGTTACTTAAAAGTTGTTTTAGATCACAAATGTATTTACACCGAATTTGAATATTTTAACTTTTTAGCATTTTAAAGTAAATTAGTTACCAGTCGTGAAGTGAACTTTCGCAGAGGTGAACAACTTGTGTTTCGCGCGCTCATATGACCTTAGCAGTTGCGAGCGCCGTAAAACCTTATACTACTACTACTAAGGCTGAAAAACATTTTTTCCTGATATCTTCAGCGACAGCTGAGATATTATCGAAGAAAGAGGATTGGTCGGTAGCGAGACCGAAACCCGCCGAATGGCACAGTGATTTTCCGACACTCTGTATCTGGAAAGTGCGAAACCATCTTAATATTAACCAAACGTCCCCTAATTCTGCAACCAATAAGAAAAAGGGTGGATCTAGCCTCTGCAGATTTCCAGGTTTTAATGGAGCTAAAAAACAAGAAAGTTACAAAGTGGTTTCTTTGAGGAGATTGTTTTTGAAAATGTGTGGTCGATTGATCCGCGGAATGCTCCTTCATCATCAGACAGGCTGAACTTTATGATATTACAAACTATTTTGTGAAATTATCCGTAAAACAATGGCATTTTTTTTTAAAAAGGCGTTGACGTCGTTCCTGTTTTTCGCGTGCCCGGAAAGCCAGAAAGGGAAACACTGCCGCGAGATGTGTAAGCTTGCCGCCATCTTGCTGTGACATCACAGCTGCAATAAAGCGTAGTCGCTGATTGGACAGTTATTTGGAAAGGCCTGAATACCATGGAAAACACTGTTCTCATCGACACGGGCATAATAAAGGTTTCTTTGTATTTGCCGTTACAAATAATTGGGCTTGATTTCGGTTCTACGAGAATTTAGTGCTGGTATGCACTTCAAGATAACTGCATACATTCTTCCAGTATTTACAATGTTTTTGGCAGACGCAAAATGAAGATTACTCAGGTAGATCTAGATTTCCGTGTATTTATGCATATTATGAGTAGGCCTACTAATTATTCATAATAATGATACAGCAGAAGAGCAATGTTATAATTACAGACGTCAAATGGGAATGGATGCAATATTGTAGTTCTAAGGCATATTTTCATGGTATCTGGGGGGGCATATCTTCGTTAGACTATGAAAAACGATGTAATTGCTTAGTTATGCGCATAATCAATTTGAGTTTTTTGCGTGTGTTATAGTTTCAATTATAAGTTTTTAAAAAGAAACCGAGCTTGATATTATTTATAAACCTGTTAGTTTCCCACTCCCTGAGCTGTTTGGTTACAATTTGGTTTATTAATTATGCGCATAATCGAACATTTAAAACCTTATTTGTCACATTTTCGAATTCATCTCTTTGCAAACGCAGATTTGTATACATCCACATGTAACATAATGGTCATATATGTCTAATATTAAGCCATATATTGGCTTATTTTTTTATAATTATGCATATTTAATTATTTATTTGCATATAATTAACAAGGTATTGATATTACAACTTAAATTCTTCCATTTTCTATTTCATTGCCGTAAAAACATAATCTCACCAATTTTCAGCTCATTCCTTTCTTAAATTTAAAAGTTACGGGTTTTCAATATTGTGGGGCTGTTTGCCCTTCTTTATTCCTCTATAGGAATTTTCTCCAAAAAAACCCAACAATTTCTGACATGTACACATCCATAACTCTTTTATTTATGGACCAATTTTGAAAAATTAAAAAGCATTTTTCTTCTGGATTATTGATCTTTGTACCTGTGTTGTTTATAGGCTAGTAGTAACCATTTTTTTAAAAGCTGTGGGATTGCTACGTTTGTATTTCACACTGGAAAGACATTTTGACCTTTGAGAAAATGGAAAGAGAGCTGACCTGTTTGAACTATAATGAATGCTTAAATGTGTCCCGACGTGGTGGAATCAGACGCTGGTCAATTTTTGGGCATATGGGGTTATTGGTATCATCTTAAAGCCTGTTTGTCTTCCTGTTGGTAAAAAAAATGTCCATCTATGTTGAATAGAAGTAAAAGTATTTGCGGTTGAAGGTCAGGGTTGCCTGGTTTAACAGGTAAAATAGGAGAGAAATGGCAGCCAAAGTTTGGTAACTGCCATAGCCTGAGAGTCCTTGGAAACTGAAAATTTATATTTTTGTGTGCCTTTAATCAATGTTTTTCAGTAAAAGCCACTCAAAAATGTGTTTTTAAATGGACAAAAGGTGTTGAGCCAAAAAAAGAAAATTTATAAAAAAATTGCCCATCAGCCAAGAAAATGCCGATTTCTTTGATTTCATTATTTTGACGAACGCCTGATTTCACCACATTGCCTCACAAATTGCCCTTTTGAAAAAATTGATCAGCATTTAAGAGAATGTTCAGAGAGGACATACTAATACATTGTAGAACATTGTGTCCTTTCGAAAAATCAACTTTTACATTAAAAATGACAGGCACTGCTCTTTGCTGAAGATGAGATATCTTTTTTTTCCCCACTGCAGTTTTGGCATTCATAAATTACATGAATCATGATCAGTAGGTTGTCCACCTCTTGTTTGTATTGCCTCTTCATGATTTTCTTTTTCTTAATATGTTTCATGGTTTTATTGCAGGTTCGGGATGTGCGTCTTATAACAGACAACAAAACACGCAGGTCTAAAGGCATATCATATGTGGAGTTTGCTGATCCTGAGTCTGTTCCTCTAGCACTTGCATTAGCAGGGCAGAAGTTGCTAGGAGTTCCCATTCTGGTGCAGCCATCTCAGGCAGAGAAGAACAGGGCCCAGCCCGCTGTTGCACCTGCACCGCAAAAAGCCAGCGAAGGACCTCTCAGGCTTTATGTGGGCTCCCTGCATTTTAACATTACAGAAGATATGCTACGGGGTATATTTGAGCCATTCGGAAAGGTTAGTTTGATTTTACTCTTGAGCTATTTGTCTATGCGCTGCATATTTGTTTAATATTGAGTTTTCTTTGACTGTTTTGGGGGCTTTTGTTTCATTTCTTGAACATGTGATTATGTGGTTCGCTCCATTATGCTATTCATATTCCAACAAACTATTTGATTTATGAGCATTAATGCAAATTTTTGTGTAGCGTCATGCTTGAAGATTTAAAAAGATTTTTCATAAGTCTGTTCTTTGAATAGTTTTAGCAAGTTTCACTCATACAGGTTTTGAAAAGTCTGACATAGATTTTTTTTAAAAATGTAACAAGTTTGGATGCTCTCTTTATACTGGTGAGCACCTTTCTTTAACACTTTGCCACCTTAATTTGGGGGAAATCTAAAGAAACTGGGTAGTAAACCGCCAGTCGGTGAGATTAGGTGGCAAAGAGTTAAAGGGAATTTTCCTCTTATTACATCTGCTGCTGTCCTAGGTTAAACTTGTCGATCATTTGGTATGTATTGTAAAAAGATTTAGCCTTTTTACAGCTTTTGTTGTACATTGATTATTTATTTTTTCTATCCTCAGATTATTGACATAAAGATCATGAGAGATCATGAAACACAGCGGTCGCTTGGGTTTGGATTCATTAGTGTAAGTGTGAATACTTAAGATGTGTTGTCATTTTTAGTCATAGTAGTAGTCCCCATTGGGTCTTGAAAATTAGCAGGTTGCTACTATAAGTTTTCTAGGCTCAGTCAAGAATACAAAACCAATAATATACAGAAAATGTACTCAGATCGAATGAAGAAAAGTACCTGCAACTTTTGGGAATGCTCTCGTTCTAGTTTCAAAGTGATTCCTTTAAGTTCGAAGGGTCAAAATGTGTGGACTTATCACTCAAATACATTTTTTTTCTGTTGCTCTCATCCATCTTTTGATAAAGTGTTTGTCAGCTTATGAATGAATTGTCGGTCGGTCCTACATTTAAATTTATATGCAGAAATTCAGCTACAGTCAAAGACACTGGTGTCTGTGGTGTAGTAGTTAGGGGTTTCTTGGTAACATACAGGAGTCCGAAGTTCTGTTCTCGGGTAGAGAGAATTTTTATCTATAGTGCGGTCAAAAATTTGTGGCACAACTTATCAAATATCTCCTGAATTATCAAACATTGAGTCTTCGCCGCACGCGCCCCCTCCGTCAGTGCCACTGACTGAAGTGCCTTTAGGCCATTCCCAAAGGGGGGATATTAACATATTCTTGTGCTTAGTAGAATTGTAAGTGGGCTGATTTATCAATGTCATGCTCATACTGTGTTAGGATAAGTTGTGCCACAAACTTTTTACCGCACTTTTGTGTTTGTCTTTCTGTTGAATTGTATCTTTCTCAGCGTGGATTGGCTGTGACAGCCTGCCTCTAAATGGTCTAAATTGTGTCGTCGGGGTTTTTTAAAATCGCTGCATTTAGAAAAGAAAAAAAAGACAGTTTCGTTTGACAGTACTTTGTCCATTTTAAAAATTTATTTCTGTTCTGTCTTTTGTGTATTTTTATTCAGTTGGTCCATTATGGCAGTGTTGAAATGTGTGAATTTTTAATTTTTAAAAATGTTTATTTTTTTAAACATGTTTTAAATGTTGTTTTTTTTTAAATTTCTGTAGACTTGAACATTTTTTTTACTCTCCCAGTTTGCAAATGCTGATGATGCCAAAAAGGCTCTGGATCAACTGAATGGCTTTGAACTAGCAGGACGCCCCATGAAAGTTGGCCATGTCACAGAGAGATCTTCAGAAAATGGTCAGGGCGGCGGTCAGGGAGGGCAGCTGGACACAGATGAAATGGACAGGGCTGGCATTGATCTTGGAGCCACAGGCAGATTACAACTTATGGCCAAATTAGCTGAAGGTGAATAGCTAGTTAATTTTTCCTTTTTTAATTGTAATTATCTGATATAGTTTAATGATTCATACCAGAGGCAGACAACTGTTTGCTGTCTTTTATTGGGGTTACTCGAGTCATTTCTGTCTCAAGTCTTATGTTTTGACAGCATGAAATAATCATTATGTGTGTGTGTGAGTGTTACTGTTTACTTCAAAATGGGATAAATTTGATGGTTTTCAGTGGTTAAACAGTCATTTGTTAGAAAATGTACATTGTATTAGATAGTCAAAACTGTTTTTGTTTTGTGATCAGCCAAATTCTCAAGGTTACACAGAAAGGTAAAAGTGGTAATAATGTAAATGGGCAGAAAACGGTATTTGATGGTGTTTACTCAATCACTGCCAGACCCAAGTAATTTCGGGTAAAATCTATAGATGGGGTACTGCTATTACCAAAACTCCTGGATAGTTTTTTTTTTTCTCTCGTATTGCCAGATGTGTTTCAGGGCTGGTCATCGGGTTTATGTAGCTGCTGTCCTTTATCTAGGTACAAGAAACTAGATTTTTTAAGTAACTGGTTGCAGTCCCATGTTTGACAGAGAATAAAAGAGTACCAAGTACACTACACATCTCTACATTAACAGAGCACAATCACTATAACATAGATATGGAGCCTAAATTTTTTTCAAGACTGGATCATTGCAAATCAGTATTTTATTGCCTCAAACACGATGGTTTATGGTTATTTTGACAAGCCTCTATACAGTAGTTATACTGAGTGCTCCCCTCGTGGGGAGGTCACATGCTTTTGGAGTTTGGGGAAGGATGGATGTAAAATAATTCCAAGTCTATGACTTTATTCTAATAGAAAATGAACTGATAAACTGATCTTTCCAATAGTACCTTTTTTGAGCCTGTATTTTACATGTACCTGATAACTGTGGGTGGTTGGCGGTTGCTCTGGTGTGGTTTGCTCCTTCTTTCCTATCAAACATCTATCGTCCTATCTCTCCTTCTTTTTTATGTTTGTTACTCTCTTGTAACACCTCTAATCTTTGGCACTTATATGACCTTATTGTGTTACAAGTGCCGGAAAACTCTGTAACTAAAACAAAAACCCGATAATGAATAAAATTTTCTTTTTTTCCACGCTCCACCCGTTATGCATTCTGGCATGATGGCAATCGTAACTTGCAACTCATTCAAACTGATGGGCTGCGTTGGATTTAGACTTTTCTAGTGCTGAAGAAGCTGACAGTGATGCTGACCAATTTATATTGACTGTTCAAAGTTTAGTAGAGGCTAGTGGAAGGCTGACAGGAGTGGTGAGGGTGGTAGCGATCTAACGCCAGAGCCATAAAGCGCCCAGCAGCAAGTTTTGGAAGCTAGCTTCTGCTCATCTAAAAATTTCAGTTGAGACAACTTGTTTGTACAGTGAAGATTTGAAGATGATAGTAATTTTTGTAAAACTCCTAATTAAAATGTTTGTATTTTGTTCTTCTTCCCTTTTTTAAAAAATCAGGCACAGGCTTTGAGATCCCACCATATGCTGCCAGTGCTCTAAACAGTCTGACACATGCATCTGTGACAATCGGAGGCACTCCAGTGAACCCACAGACTCCTCAGCCTCTGCAGGCTGGTGTGCAGTCCAATATAGCAGCAGCCCCGGGAGCCCAGCCACAAGCCCCAGCCACTTCTGTCGTCACCAATGCGCCACCTATCGCTACTCAGTGTTTCATGCTCTCGAACATGTTTGAACCACTTACGTAAGTATATTAATTTGTCCTTTGCACCAGATAATGTGTATCATTAACCTGTGTAAATCCTTTTCTCTATTGTGTCTCTGCTTTATAATCGAAGGTTACTGTTAAAATGGAAAATAGTGTCCGGTATGCTTCCTTTATGGCACTCCAAGTCAACACAGAGTAAGCCTGATTCCCTGTATGGACTTCTCTTTTGACATCCAGCCCTTGGCGCTCATATGACCTCATGCAGTTGCGAGCGCAAAACTCGACTAAAACAAACAAAACATGTAAGATTCTCCAGTCAAAAGTGTTGTGCTGATGAAAACGCATGCTTGCATGGGTGAAAATCATGCTCTCTTTTTATCAAGATTTTATTATTATATTTTGTGTTAACATTTGTCTGCAAGATTAAGATTATGCTGTGACTGATATCGTAAGAGCCCCATTTGTTGACTTCATTGTATATGTTGAAACAGAGTAGCAGTAAATTTTGAATTATTGTGCTTACTTTTGCCTGTTAATTGTACATTTTAGAGAAACAAGAACTACATGGGATCAAGAGATCCGAGATGATGTGATTGACGAGTGCAACAAACATGGTGGTGTGCTGCACATTTATGTGGACAAGAACTCCCCCCAAGGCAATGTTTATGTAAAGTGCCCAAGCATATCGGCAGCTGTTGCTTCAGTCAATGCATTGCATGGAAGATACTTTGCCGGTAAGAGCATTTTTTGTTTTAATCTTCTTTGTTTTAAAACCGGTATTATTAACTTTCAATTATATATATTGATTAGCCAGAAGTTGGCAACCCTGTGTACTTATATAATGTCCATATATCTGTCTGCCCCGGTCATATCCAGTTGTAAGAAGCAATGTGCTATTTGGCGCTACGAGGCTCGAAAGGCTAAAAAGTGACTTTCCGTGAATTTTTTGTTTTTTTGGATCTATTGAAAGGTTAATGCCTTCTGCTTCATTTAAGATCAAAATAAACTACTGTAACCGACTATATTTTATTTTGATTTATTTTGGAGGTGTGTGTGTGGGTTTTAATTCTGAGTTTGGGTGACAAGATAAAGAAATTCGGACCTTAAATCCTTTCGAACATTTGACCTGCTAGTGTGTAGCTGTGAGATTATTTATAGAACCATTATCTCATGGCCACATTGCTTCAACATCCTCCATTCACCCCAGTTTTTTTTAATTTTTAGATTTAGACCCCTTTTTGAGCATGAATGGTCTGAAATATAAACAATTTAGCTGCGTCACTATGAGCGACTGAGGGCTCTGATTAGTTAAAACAGGATAAGAACGGTAACTCCTAGCCCTCCTCTAGCTTGTTTATGTGAACAGTTGACTGTGTAAGCGTGCCCTGCTAACGTAGTTATGGGCTGTTAATCTTCCAGTTTTACTCTTCGATTGACTTTAAATGTTCGTTTTTATTTTGTTTTAGTGGGGGTTTTAAAGATTGATCTTCCTCTAGATCTCCCAAGGTGTACTCCTTACCAAAGAGGCCACGGAGGCAGTCTATGTGTGTGTGTGTGCGTTCTTGTGTATATCGTGCTATTGCAAACGTATGAGGAAGCGTAAACACAGCTTGTAAGCCGACTCGCAGACTTCCGAGCGCTTGGTTTTGGTCAAATCGAGGTAATTCAGTCGATTTATTTATTTTTTGCTCATTCGCTATAACGCACCGAATGCTGTACAGCTTTAAAAAATTAAGCTTTTTTTGTTACAATAGTGTAATTTGTTTGTTTTTCCATGTATTTGGAGCTAGAGAATTGCCGTGGGAAGGGAAGCCTCTCACGGTCAGAATGCATGGTCTGCATGTTCAAAAATTGACACCCATGGATTCGAATGTTTTGAAGAGTGATGATTAAATACTGTCTTTTCATTTGCAAACAACTTCTTTAGTTTTTAACGGGGCTTCCCGTGGTATGTTTTTGGCCGTTGGCGTATAAATAGAAAGCCTTTAAAAGAGCGTACAAGTTTTCAAGGATCATTTTTAACATGAATTGTGTAAAATACCGCTAATTGAAAAAGGTACAAATAGAAAGAACAGTTCTTTTTCTATTAGATTAAAGTCATTGCCTAGGAATTATTTTGCATCAATCCTTTCGCGAAACTCTGGAGAGCACTCAGTTTACTACAGTTAGAGTCGACTCACCGCGGGGAGCGGTGCCAAAGTATGGTACCAAAATGCACAGGAGACACAGGCCTTTCATATGCAACCGATAAATTTGACATTAGCTACTTGAAAATTTAGTTTCTAGTAACGTGTAGGACCTACAATGCTAACCTATTGTTGCATTTGACGTGGAGACCATTCTCATTAAAATTTTGTTTTGTCCATAAGCCTTTTTTTTTTTTCTGTGAAGGAATAGTTTTCTACTTATGCACCTTGTAGTGGCCCAGCCAAGATAACTGCCAAATTTCAAGTATCTCAGTTCTAAGACCCCCATAGCTATGGAAATATGTTGCTCATCTTTGGAGCTTGTTTTCTCCTTTTTGTGTTTCCGCACCTTGCATACTTAAAAGTTCCACATTTTCGTCAAATATTGTCTCATATACTTCATTAAAAACATTTTTTTTTTTTTCAAATTGTTGTGAAATGGTGAAAGTATTTGGAAATTATATTAACAAAGTTTGAAATTTCCTTCATATGACTGATTTTGACCACTGCTGTAGTCATTCAAAGGTTTTCAGCTGCAGCCAGTTTTGTTTTTATTAGTTTTTGACAAATCAGTTTTACTGTCAGATTGTGCCTTGGCAGGCTGAGGCTGCTGCTTTGTTCTGCCCTTCTTTCGACAAGATGTGCTCAGCGTGAGTGCTGGGAGTTTTTCATCTGAATGGTTCGCTTTACTTTTGTGAAGAATTTTATTCGGAAGGAAATTATATTCAGTGCTTCCAATCTTCCGAATTTGTACGGAAATGTAGGCCTACTTTCTGACAGTTCCATACTTGCTCCCCAAGCATTATCAACTCCATCCGTTAATAAAAGTGCAATAGCGCAGGACTACAGAAATTCTGCCACGGAGGATCCATACTTGCTTTTGTATCGTGTTGTATAAGTTACGAATATTTACAGCAATTCCTCTGCAATAGAAACCATTACACATTTCCTACAATTGGACATAATCCAGCTATGCATTCACTGCGGGTTGGTCTGCAATACATTTTTACCTGCAAATTGGTCAAAGTCTGGCTAGCTATGATAGCAAACTTTTTGTGCCAATTTCCTCCTTTCTTTCATTCACTCATTTTTTCTATCTTCGGATTTTTGCGGCAGCTGGAGAATAAGCGCATTGATCAAGTAAATTTACTTATGCTTTTAGACAGAAAATCACTGTCAGAAAATATGCTTTGAAAATATGAGACATATACCGAAGTTAGGGGAGCGCTTTTTTAAAACTCATTTTTACGTTTCGAAGGGGACAAAAAAAGCGCTGAAATGACAAAAAATCGTCTCTCAGTGCTATATTTTCTTTCGTATCTGCTCACGGGAAGTCTGTTCTATTATTTTGAAAACGTGGAACGGTTGAGAATTCCGTGTCTTTTCATCACTGGATTGGAATAGATAGGGAGCAACTCAAGCCGTATTTTTCGGCTCTGGGTCCAGCGAGGCCACGTCGCGGTAGGGAAAGAGTTCCCTGTGGGTGGTTGGTGTATGCTCTGGTGTGGTTTGCTTTTTCTTTCCCATCAAACAACCTTTTTATCTCTCCTCCTTATTTGGATGTTACTTTCTTGTAACACCTCTAATCTTCGATACTTATATGACCTAATTGTGTTGCAAGTGCCATAAAATGCTTACTAACACACTCACACCCCCCCCCCCCCCCCCAAAAAAAAAAACCCAACAACAACAACAAACAAAAGGAGTAGCCTGAAAGAAATTTTCCTGAAAAAGTTTTGTGACCCTTCACTTATTATCATGTCTTTTCTTCTTCCAATCTTTTTTACAGGTCGGGTAATAACAGCAGCTTATGTCCCTTTGCCCAACTACCACAACCTGTTTGCTGAATCAGTGCGAGCCAACCAGCTTCTCATGCCATCATCACAAGCTCTCTCTGCCTCGTATCAGACGGGATTCATGGCACAGCCACCAATGAGATAAAAGTAGCTTACTGTTACTGAATGTGGCCTAAGATGTTGAACGGGTTTCTACTGATCTTACTTTGCTGGTGCAGTGCAATGACATTCATGTTGACAAAGATGCAGTCAGGCCATTTGCTGTATCACTTTATGTTGTACAAAACATTCTTTCACATGTATGGAAGTGTGCCAGTCACCAGTATAGGTACAGGATTTTGCGCATAGAGATGTGCAAGACGTACAAGTGGGTATGCTATGAAGGGACACTGCTCACTACGCTATTGTTGATTGTGTTGGGGGGGTTGGAGGTTTTTTTGTTTTGTAAACAAGGTACCTGTGTTTGTATTTCTATCTTCATAAAGGAAGTGTCGGGATCTAGTGCTTTTGCAGGTTCCTCTTCATCCCTCCTTGCGTCCAAATTGCGAGCTTAAAATGTCACGATTAAAGTTACAAAACGATGATGTTTTTTGCTCAGGGGTCTCTGTGAAAGTCCAGTGCTGTTGTTGTGTGTTGATAATGACACACTGGTGTCATATTTTGTATTGTCCACTCTGTATGTACACCAAATTTCCCAAGAAACTTAAATATTTTGGTTGGTATGTTAGTATGAGAAAGCTGCATGATGTTAACCGGTCTGGTGTGTCTGAAATCCATGATAGTGTACATTACAAAATCAGGAGTAATAGTTTTCAAGCTTCTTTGTATCCGTTTTGCTCAGTATGAGAAAAAAAAATGTTTTGCATAATCATTAACAAAAACTAAATTAAGTGCGAATAGGTCAGTTTTGGTTGTGTCCATAAGTGTTCATTTAGACCCAAACAGGTTAATTGTCTTTGTCCCCTTCATTGTTACGGCAGGGGCTTCATGGACTAATAAAAAACTACATATGTCAGATCATTGGTTGTGTTACTTTTTTAGGCGAGTGGTTGGCAGGTGCTTCGATGTCGATTGCTCCTTTTTTCCTATCAAACGTCTATCGTCCTTATCTCTCTTCCTTTTGAGTATTTGTTACTCTTGTAGCACCTCTAATCTTCAGCACCTATATGACCTAATTTTATTGCGAGTGCCATAAAACACTTACTAAAACTTAACTTACTTGTTCTGTCTCCATTTATTTTTGCAAGAAAACGCCCAGGAATGGATAGCGGCCCCATTTTTTTTCCTCTTTAAGAGGAAACGTACTTTCCCAGAAACAAAATTCTAAATGGCTTCCATTCACTTTCATGTAATTATGCAAGAAGGACATAGGTACATTTTAGGATGTATTAGGGATGAATTTGTTGACTTTTCTGAAAAATGGTCTCTGTGGTGGCCATCTTGGATTTCCTAACCAGTTTCTTAATGCCGATGAATTTCATAGAAAATATTGAAACTTCAGCCTGAAATTTGGCTCAAAAGTGCAAACCTATATATGGACTATGGATGGATCTATGGAAGGAATTTGACCTATCTTAAAAAATAAAAAAGTGAGCCCAAAGTTAATGGACCCCCGAGAGTCCGTTGTTGATACTTTGAAGTAGGGCCTATATGTTAAAACAAAAATTGAATGTTTCCACAAATTACCTCTTGGTTTAGGAATGAAAATTATTGGAATGCCTCTTGTGGCTCCTCATGTTTTACAGTCTAGATGCTGAGAGGAGTGAAGTTGGCGAGTTGTATGGAGGTGGGAGAAGGCTGGGTATATACTATTAGTACGGTACATCATGTAGTTGAACGAACAGAAGAACGAATGAATCGGAGGCCAGCTACAAAACATCTCACTTATTCGTATTACGGTATGGTAAATTAAAGAAAGAAATGTTGAGCTTGCTGTACGAAGCCAGTAGACTGATTTTTCGTGAAGTTTGTCTTTCCATGTTCATCAGTGCAAGACGGGGGGCAAAGTCTGCGAAGCGAAAAACGAGTCAGACCACCAGTCAATTCTCTCAAATCATTGCTCAATAGCAACATTATTGCTGGATCCAGCTGCATGAAAATCCCTGGCGCCCGTCTGCAAGGCGCAAACGATGAAGGTAGTTAAGTTAATCATAACCCCGCAGGTGCCAGTGAGTGCAGCCAGCAGCGCACCGAGGGTTGCCAGCTAAGGGCACGGAATGCCGAAGACTAAGAAGAGCTAATATCGTACATCCTGTATAGTATACACTACGGTATACATGTAATATGTACCCCACTGCGCACAGTGTGTACTATCATAGAATATGAACTTATTTTTTTGTTTTTGTAAAGTGTTTTACGGCGCTCGCAACTGCATAAGGTCGTGTGAGCGCGCGGGACACACCTAATATTTTCAGTCGGTAGGAAATTTTGAATTTTGCCCGGCCTACTCTTATCGATTTTAGACCACCAAGGGATCTTTAACGTGCGCAACTTGCACTCGGGCCCTCCGAGGTTTTTCGCCCTTGTCCGAGAAGGCTAGGTGTAGATCTTTCCTACCAGAAGATCAGGGGTGTGGCTGAAAGACAGCAGTAAGAAGAAGCGAAGGAGTAGCAGTAGAAAGGCTTTAGAAAGAATCAGGAGAGGAGCCCCGAGGAAGGGGCAAAGGAGGTGAGGGGATGGGGGCAGAAAGAGGAGACGAAAGCAGACGACAGAACATTGCTAGAGAGCAGGAAATGAGGTGAAAGGAGACACATTTTAAGAATAAATTTTTTCGGTCGCTACCCGGATTCGAACCCTGGACCTTTGAATGAGAGGCCAACACCTTAACCTCTAGGCCACGAGAGCCCCATATGAACTCATGCACACACCCAGTTGTTGGAGTTGGAGACACATTTTGCCATACACACTTGCAATTACAATATTGATTCAAATTCAAGGAATATCTCTCTCTCTCTCTCTCTCTCTCTCTCGCTCGCTTTCTCTCTTTCTCTCTCTCTCTCTCTCTCTCTCTCTCTTTCTTTCTCTCTCTCTCTCTCTCTCTCTCTCTCTCTCTCTCTCTCTCTCTCTCTCTTTCAACTGTCAACTTAACCAAGTTTTGTTTCTCAAATACGCACGTATGTTGGCTCATGTATAGATCTATGGGAACTCATTTTTCTAATTTTATTGATAAAAAAAAGGCAAGACTGATAGCAAGAACTTCAAGTAGAACTTAACTTATATTAACCCCATTTATCTCTGTGGACCTGGGGTAAGACTAAGACAAACCCCGAGAAGATGTTTTTTTTACACCACAGCGAATGGTAACATTATAAGTGTTAACTCCTGTAGTACATCAATTAATTAGAATAATGACACACATGTCGTCTATCTCATAGCCATCATACCCCGGCTACTCCTCCATGAATCACCAAATACTTAGAATACATCATGAATGAACAAAGGTACCAGTAATGTGATTTTTGGCGGAGATAAGTAGATGACAGAATCGTTGATTGAGAAAAGAAATAAAAAGCAAAACAGAACTAAAACTTTATTGGCAACATTTAAACAGAAGCCTACGACTATTGTGAGCATGTTATGCATGTGTGTGTGTAAAAGTTATCTGCACGCGCGTGTGTGTGAGTGAGTGTGTATGTATGTGCGTGTGTATTGTTTGTGTGTGTGTGAGTGTTTGTATGTGTGTGTGTGCATGTCTGTGTTCATATAATGTGTGTTCACGGATGCTTACTGGCGCTAGTATACATGTAATTGTAGGCCTTTATTGTTAGGAGCTTAAATTCGCCGTCGCACCTAGAAGATGTGAATTCGATTCCGGATAACCTATATATACGGTATATTATATTTATTGTCTGCTGGGACGGTAGGCCTAACGTGTGTGTGCGCGCGCATGTGTGTGTGTGTGTGTGTGTGTGTGTGTGTGTGCGTGCGTGCGTGCGTGTGTGTGTGTGTGTGTGTGTGGGAGAAAGGAGAGAATGAGAGAGTCGAAGGAGAGAGAGACAGAGAGGAGGGGGGGGGGGGGTAGGGTGACTGCAGTATAGATCTAGGTTATGCGTAGCCTAAAATATGAAGCCCATTAATGTTTTTAGCCCTCATTTGTCCTTCACTATTGATGGACAAATTTTCACGTCTTATAGGCCCTACTTTGTTTGTCAAAAGGTGACATCAGTTCGTTGTACATGTATTATGTATTGTCTACGTTTTTATTTTTTCATTTATTAATTCTTTGTTTTCAGCTCATAAGCAGGGGCGATATTGTCCCTCAAAATCAAAATAGGTCACTCATCTATTCCTGATAGACACCCGAAGCAAATGAAACTCCTTCAACTTGGCAAAAGCAAGGTCTACGATAAAACCAGATAGCCTAGGGGCATTTTTTGAAAGGAGTGAGCAAATTATTTGGTGTAAAATCTTTGCTTGTATATCTAGATAATCTTTAAATTATTACCTTAAATACGTGTACGTGTTATAATGTTCTGTTTAATCTAAGCGAACACTCTTGTAACTTCTCAGTACCGGTAGGCGAATTCTTACAAGGTGCAGGCTATACTCAGCACTTCTGCCATCTCCGTTCCCAGTGTGAGATAAACACAGCTTAGTAAAAAACAAATGTCAGACCTTTCCCTCACCCCACCCACACTTTTTTCCCCATTTCCTTCTTTCGTAATTATAGACAGGATCTAGGCTATCTTAGAAAGCCAGGCCCATTATACAATCTGTTATAGTTATAGCTTGTTCACTTTTGTCTCGCAGCGTTAAAAAACAATTCTAGCTCATTGAGGAATTTACAAATGCCCACAAAATTTTGCATGACACTTCTGCAGGCCAGTGACCAAACATTTTTTTTTTTATAAATCTTGACCCAGCAATAAAAAAAGTGTTTCTCTTTGTTCCCTATATTAAAAACCCGCTCTTTGGATGCATACACATACACGGGAGCTCTGAAGTAAACGACTTACTCCACGGGTCCACTGAGACGGACACGGCCCGATCTTTTGTCGGGAGGAAGAAAATCGGTTGGGTCGTTTCCGTCTTGTGTGTCCACCAGTTCAGACAAGACACGTCTCGTCTGTTGGCCTACTGGCCGTTTTATTCCACACACTGTGTTTCAAGGCTGTGTCCTCGGTACAGGGCTATAAATAGTCGAGCCAATGAACCCAAGGTGGGAATGAGAAATTAATGGGTTTTCAAAGGAAAATTGGTAAAATTGTTAATCATGTATTTAAACCAGGTGGTTTGAGCATACACTTAGCTAAATTTGAGGCGCTGATTACGAATATGACGTTAGAATTTTAATCCGAACTCAAAATTAAAATTTTTATAGCTCCGACGGGGCCTATGGCTCACGAGTCACGACCCGGTCTTGCTAAAATTGAGCAAGCGGCTGTCCAACCGACTCGTCTATTGTCGGGGCGTGTCGCATGTGTCTGTTGACACAACTAAACGGACTTTTCACTGGTTTCTTCGAAAAAAAAACCTGGTGCTCCATTTCAACTACCGACTTTCCGAGAGACGAACGGAATCGGGCTGGTTGGTGTCCCTCGCAATGGACACGGGCCCTTACACGGTTGCCTAGCCTCCAAATTGGTCATTTTGAGACAGCGACACGGTCCTGCCCCCACTTTTCAGTGTAAGCAGAGACCTAGCAATGTTAAGCTAGGTCTCTGGTGTAAGCTTGTCGATTTCATCCCCTTGGCTGTCTTGACGTCTCCACGACTCCACGTAAGTCTCGGAAAATAGGGCGAAAACATAGAGAAAGCCGAAACTTAAGATATTTCTTAAAACGTAGGCCTAATTCTGCTCGGATGCCACCCTAATTTGACGACGTTGATTTCAAAAACGTAAAAAGTTTTTTGTCTACCGTGAAGCACCAGCTCTGAAATGGCTATTTAAAATTGCCCCCTGTCCAGTCGGGTGACGTCACACAAACCGCTCAACCCGAGTTGGCGACGGCGAGGGCGAGACGGCATTGAGTTTGAGAGTTCGCGACCTCAGTGCTTTCTTGTCGCATCTCCATTTTTAATAACAGTGATAGCACTTCACAACAAAGAGTGAGCTTAAGAAGAAGTCACATTTTCATAATGGAAATACGAGAAGAAAGCTCTGCGGTCGCGAGTTGACTGCGCAGCGAGATGCCTTTCCCACTTGTTCGGCGTAATAAGAATGTAGTTTGGATTCCGATAAAGCAGACAGCGTCGATCCGAGCTTAAAGCCGGTCTGCCAGCTCTATGTGGGGCAGGTTGAAAATCATAAGGGAATTTTTATACCTGTCGGCGCTTACTGAGTCAGTCTCCGAAATCGGCGTTGTCTATGTTTTCGCCCATACTCACTGTGTCTCTTGAATTGTGTTTCCCCGTTAAAGAGTGGTGTTTAAGAAAAAAATGTTAACTTTTAAATGTTTTGGTGTATGCTCTAAATTCCCTATTATTTTTTTTACCTGCTTTAGGCCTGCATCAAAGAAAACGTGTTGGAACCTTAGTTTGCAATGACTTTTATGAATGGCCTTTTGGATTTTGTTGGTCGCTTAACTTTTAGACCGGCGTGCAAAGACCCAGAACGAGTAAACAGAGAGATTTGTTTCTATCCCGTTTTAACCGCGGTCAGACGAAAGTGAACGAGCTATAGCCTTGGTCTAAAAGTGTAGGCCTATGATCGTGGCCTCCGGTATTATTTAATACTGGCAATATTGAAGGCAAACGAAGCAGGTGTAGGCCCAGAGCAGCCTACTGAGGAAATCTAAACAAATGGGTAACAGGGAAAGATCAGTGAAACGTAGCTTTTTTAAGAGCATCCGAGCAAAGGAATAAATGGAGAACCATGATCGCCTTTGTCTGTCGCAGAGCTGGCACTAGACTGGCATCTGCATTTAAAATTATTGCATTTTTTTGTCTAAAAGTTGCCTAACATTTTCAAGTGTTCACCTCTCTGTGACAACGTCTATAAGCGATATTGTTGAGAGAGGTGTAACTTAATTTAAAGTACCAGAATTTCTTGTGTTCAGTTTTTTGCACCCAGAATATCACTTGTAGTCACACAGAGTGTAAAAACGTGAAAAATAAAGGTTTCACAACAGAATGAAATCAAAATTAGAACAGCACACTAAGAAGCACAAAAATAACAAATACATGTAATGGCGTGCGTCCACCTTTCTGGAGATTGGCCGTTTTACCCCTAAACGTGAGTAATTCAAGAAAAGATACAGGATACCATATATAAAAATATTGGAATCATACACAAAGGGCCTGCCAGTGTCAGTAGTCGGTCTTGGTGGAGACACGCTCCAACATAACACACTTATATTTTTTTAAAGAAAGGTGGGAACAACATCAAATTAAATGACGTCACGTTATAATATTATAGCGTGATGTCATTTAATTTGATGTTGTTCCCACCTTTCTTAAAAAAAATATAAGTGTGTTATGTTGGAGCGTGTCTCCACCAAGACCGACTACTGACACAAGAAGAAGACACACCAGAACAATAACAAGAAAACAAATTAAGACAAAAGCAAATTAAAATGCAACAAAGAGAGAAAAATAAAAGAAAAACAGCAATATAAATAGTGTGCAATGTATATTTTCAACATAAAAATAACAAATCAACATGGTATCAACAAGTGAGAAAGAGACGAAGGGAAGCGGAGGTGAAACTAAGGAGGTTAGGCTTCTTTTTAAAATATTCTTTGACCCCGTTTTTTCCCAATTTTTTATCTCCCTCTGGTGGTCTGTTTTTGTTTTCTTTTGTTTTTTTGAAAAAATAAAAAAATCGCAGCCGCGATTCGAGGGGTCGTGGCCGCGACAAACGCAGATGCAGGATCTAGACTAGGATAGTGTTCATTCAGTTTCAGTGAACGGAACAGCGCCACAGAAGGAGACAGTGGACAGGAAGTAAATGGAATACATCCGTTGGTCGTTATTGTTCACAAAAGAGCACTCACTCAGACTCAGGGACGACGCAAGATTTTATTTTTGACTCGAGAGACCAGCATTGTTACTCTTACTGAGACGAGAGGAATAGTTTACAGTGTGATCACCTGTTTGTAAAGGCGGACAACATCCATAACCATGCTGATCAAAGTAAAGGTAGGCCTTGCGCTGAAATGATTGATAGCGGACTGACTCATTCTCAAGACCCGAGTTCAAGCCAAGTCCAAGCTAAGAGTACTATAAGCAGACCAAGACTTTTTGACGACGATGATTTTACACTTTATCAGATCGGTAAGATTGAACTTTGGTGGACCCAACTGTTGTTATGGGTAGTGCGCATTGATACATGTTAACACAGTGGTACCACCAAAGTTCAATCGAGCCAGCCTAGATTCTATCATTTCCCTGAATACAGGCAGGAGGGCCACTTTTTATATTTTACACTATTACTATTACTATTAAGGGGAGGACTTCCGTAACGAGCGACCACTGAGACAGAGCAAAATTGAGGGCTTGGGGTAGGGGGGGAAGATTGAAGAATACCGGACCACTCGTACATTATTGCGCGAGAAAGTGGGGTAGGTGGGGCGGATGGTTGGGATGGACGAGGGGGGAGGGGGGGTTCAGGGGGGTCCCCCCCTGACAAAATTTCAATGAATAGATCTACTGGTCCGAGATTCTCCATTGAGAGATATTAAAAACGGGAAAATTATGAATTCCTAAGGCTTAAACTAAGGTTGAGACATCGGCAAAGTCAGTCCACTGGTCCGGTATTCTTCAATCTTACCGCTCGTTACGGAAGTCCTTCCCTATTAAGACTGGCATTTTCAGGGCTTTTGTTCTTTTTGCCCGTATTTTTATCACTGGAAGTGCCAGTCGGTTGCCTTGTTTACCACTGCTAGGAGTAGGATCTGGTGACATTGAATGTTGCTGAGCGGTGCCCGAATCAGTCGCTTGTAAAGCTGAGAGAGTGTGTTGTAAGACTTCCAGAAGAGTGAATACAAAGAACAATCACAATTATGGCCCTCCTCGAGTTTTGTATAGTATTGGTTTAATGTGGCATCCCCTATCTGGGCGCAAATCATAGCGAATTTCTGCGAAGTTGATGCACGGTCAATTTGGACATCACTCGCACTGCTCGATGGGCGCTGGATTGCAATCTGTACGCTTTTATCTACTCTGAGCGTCTTGATTGTAAGATATTGGCAGACCCAGGTTGAAAATGAAAGAGACCAGTAACAGAAGAGCCTCCTCACCGTGAAAATAGCTCAGAGAACATTCTTTACAGGACCGTAAAAATAATCCTGAAGACCGTCATTACATGACCGTAAAAATAGCTCAGAGAACCATCTTTACAGGACCGTATAAATTATAATAAATAGCCACTGCGAAAATTGATACACTGACTTAAATACTTGGTATACAATGTTTTATCCGAAAGAGAGCGAGAGATGTGCTGTATGCTCTTCTTTTGCCGCTATGAAGGCGGATAAGAATTGGGGCCAAACCCGGGCTGGGTAGCTGGAACTGGAGCTGGAAAAGAAGCGGAGGCGTCACTGTCTGCTATTTTTATCAGTACAAAATGAGCGGTATAGTAGGGCCCAATATTTCTTTTTAAACAGTAAGGCATGCCCCCCCCCCTAACCTAATAAAAATATGAGTGGGAGTATCGGGGGGAGGGGGGGGGAGGGGCTGTTATTTAACCATAATTTGATGTTTTGCAATTAGGTTTGATATTTTCTTGTAAACCGTTGATTTTGAAAGATTTTAGAAGTGATGCATGAGTGTGTTCGGCAACAAAAAAATATGCCATTTAGTCCTCAAAACATAGTAGATAAGGGCTGGATTACGGGGCAAAAGCATCAGCCGTCAGTTCACTTATGTCTTATAGATACTCTGGTTTTGGCCCCAATGCTCAGTTCACCATTGTAAATTGTGAGGCAGTGTGGTGAAATCATCCGTCGGTCGTCAAAATAAGGAAAGTGAAGAAACTGGCATTTCTCCGCAGGTTGGGGAATTTTTATAGAATTTTTTGTTTTTCGGCTAAACACCTACCTTCGTATTGAATGTCGATTAAAGAACACCGTTCTTTGTGGATGGTAGGCCTACTGAAAATCCATTTTCTTGCTAATTTTACCTCTGAGACCGGGTGATCCACACCTCCTTCAATCGCACATATCTTGACTTGAATTCAAGATTAATGGATATTTTTTTCATCAATGCGAGGCAAATGAAAAAGCTTTAAGATGATACCATAATCTCCACATGCCTAAAAATTGACGAGCGCCTGATTCCACTGCATCGTTACAGGATTATTCCTTCTTCATTTTCCCTCTCTCTCTCACTGCTCGCTAAAGTGATCGTTTCGATCCAGTAGTATTCATTTTAGATATATATATTTAAAGTGCTCGATGGAGCTCGAACCCACACTCCATAGTAAAGGTGCGTCTTCAAATGTTGTCAAATGATGACAAGCAATATGTCTCAATGAGTTAAAATTTGATTCTAAGTTGGACTGTATAGGGATTTCATTTTTTGTTGTAAGCAGTTAAGTTACTTATTGATTAAACCTCACCAGTTCATCTTGCCTCCTCAGTTAAGGAAATCTTAGTCTGACTCAGGTCCAATCATATTCAAATTGAAAGGAATGGATAAACATGGAGACTCTGTATGAAGTTCTCCATTTGTCTGAAGGGAACTTATATATTTTTTTTACTCTTCTTATGTTTCAGACTCTCACTGGAAAAGAGGTGTGTATTGCCCTTACAAACCAAACATGTTGTCTTTCTTATATAAAAGTAGACTCATCAGATTATTTAGTGACTTTAGAATTAATGAGTGGGTATTTGGAGGTCACCCCTGGTGAGTCCTCTTTCTCAAAGGTTTAAATAAAAGTGTCATACAATACTTAATTTTGACCAGTTGGGACCGAATTCAATTTGGAAAGTTCTGTGAAAATGGTTTTAGCACTTTTTTATATAAAAAAAGCTTAAGAAAGGGATTCCATCTGAATAAAATGAGTTCAAAGTTTTCTTGATAATTTTGTTGGTCTTTGGCGAAAGAATTAGTTTCAGGGGAATTCTCTTTTGTCTTAATGGATTTTGTTTACAAAAACTGTTATTTTGTGTATACCTATTACCTCTATACAGTTTACTTTTAAAAAAATAGTTGCTTAAAAGTCACTTTTTTTTAACCCTTGCACTAAAAGTTGAATACTGTATACTGCCTGTTGTCTTATATTTTTGTGTTTCATAAAAAAAATATTTTGCTTTTCAAAGTAAGTAATGACTCATTTACACCTAATTTGATCAAATTTCAGATCGAAATCGACATTGAGCCAACAGACAAGGTGAGAATGTCGGACAACATTTTAAGTTAATGGCAAGACAATGAACAAGTCAATTTATGGGCTTTGTTTTTCAAATTTCATAACTTTTTATCATATCTTTGTGTTACAATTAAAAGATTTAATAGTTGTGCATGTTTATTTTTTTAAAAGTACATTTGAAATTGCCCTTGTCAACCACCCATTGTTATAGAGAAAAATGTTTGCTAAAATACTATATGTGATTTTGTCTTAGACCTGTGGATATCTTGGGTAGAACAGATGAAAATGAAGAAAACAGAACATTCCCAGTTTTCTGTTGTTGTTCTTTTGTTTGTTTTTTTGTTTTTTAGTTTTGAGGTTGGATGGAAAGGGAGATTTAAGGTTGTGTATGTGTTTCTGTCTGTTTTTCAGTCTATGTTACCATCGGTGTGTATCTTTGTTTATAAGTGTATAAATCAGCATTTGTATGTCTCTGTATGTATCTCAATGTGTTTGCGTGTACCTGAGGAAAGGTACCACAAGATGCATTTGCTGAAACTGAGTAACATGGCAATAAAGCTGGCCCTGTGGAAAATTGCATTTTTAAAGTAGAAAAATTGCAAAAAATTGCAAGGTAAACTGCCTAAAAATTGCAAAACAATTGCAACTTTCCCATCCCAGGCACAATAAAACGGGCTTAAAATTTTCAGTTAAAAAAACAGGACAATTTGAGTAGCATTAAAGCAGAACTTCCTTTTATTTTTTACAATTCATGATGCACAATACAAATTTTATGATATCTTATTATCAACATTTACTAGTACTGTGGAACTCTGATTCAACGACGTTGCCGGGCCTGACCTAAAATCTCGTTGAATCCGAGTGTTCGTTATAGCAAACATAAGGTTTTGTGTAGATAATTACAGGCACTGAGCAGGAAGTCACAAGTGGTGCCTGAAATTCCTGCATATTATGAGCTTTGCAAAAAAGAAAAAAAGATCGATTCGTTCAAATGCACGCCTGTGTCATCTCGATTGTTTGCCAAAAAGTTGTGTTGCTATGTAGAGCCTAGCATACGTCAAATTTTGATTCCATAGTCTGGCACACAATTCATTACGTAGATCTATGTCAAGACTAACTTATTGTAATAATGATCAGTTTCCGGGGGGGGGAAAAAAGACTGTGACGCATTTGTATCTGCGATATTCCATGCCTGAACCGATGATCCCCCCGGACTCACTCACAGTCACATGTGTGCAGGCGGCCCATTCGACCCCGACACACGCTAGAGTAGACATGTGCGCTCGCCAACAACGCATGTGTTGGTATGAAAGACGGCCGCCGATTGGTCGCATGCAATCGGCTAAGTGAATAATGGTTCGCGATGCAGGTGCAATGGATGGTTTCCGGGAATAGATAAAGTTCGTTATGGGAGAAAAATTAGCGAAGCCACGTCTGCTTGGGCTGTTCACCCTGGAAGCGAGGTGGTTGGATCCGAGATTGCTGATTTAAGTGTTAGTTGAATCCGGGTTACTTTGATTGATTTTAAAGAAGAAAAAAACCGCAGTGACATCCATCTCCTTTGTTGAATCTGAGTTCTCGTTGAATCCGAGCTTGTTGAATCCAAATTCCTCTGTAATGACACACGAGTACGTTAACAATAAAGTTATTGACCAAATATAATAATATAATAATAGTACAGCGTGACACAAAATAGCGGAACCCTCGGTTTTCGTAATAACTTTTAAATGAAGGCATAATATTTGACCAAATTTAGTACATACCGGGTACTTGGTTCATGCAAAGATCTAGAAGTGTAGTATGAGGTTTAGTCTATAAAAACAAAAAATTTGATGGGAGATTTTTGAAACAACCTCTAAATGCAAAATTACCTTTTGCTCCAATCAATTCGGATCCTGTTTCTTTTTTTCTTGAAACCTTCGATAATCCTGTAATCTCTATTTAGATCTATTTAAGATACTTTCTGTTTTAATACCTGTATGTTATAGTTTTAACACTAAATTAAATTGAAAAATACAGCTAAAAACACTTTTCTATAAACAATAATAATAATAATGTAGATCATTTCTATAGCGCCCACTGTCTTGTGAACACAGCTCTATGCGCTTTACATAAATGGGTCATGTACGAACAATATTCACGCACACACACACACACACACACACACACACACACACACACATACACACATACACGCACACACTCACGCACACCTTACATGCACACTACATACGCGCACACTTACACACATTAGATCTATGTCTCAGTTTGTGGCACTTGCCGTTTCTTTGTGGAGTCCTGTTTGTATTCCGGCCTGAATTTCCGGTTATAGCTTTTAGAGAATGGCCCAGTAGGCTAGAGCTGGGCCTATACCACGATTTACGTATCGACTCTGTACTCACACCATTTCGTATTAGAAATTCTGTTAAAATTAAAACGTTGATGTATTTTTGCCTAAAAGTGCGGAAAATTGTGAAAAAAATTGTGGGTTTATCGCGAAACTTGATGAAAAACGTCCGCAAGACTGCGATTTCTCGGGTCGCCAGATAAAAGTAAAAAAATTTAATTGAATTCTATTTTTTTAAAAACCACATTCTTTTGCCATTTATCTGCTGATATTTACAAGGATATATGCTAATTTTATGCAATTACACTATATTTTAAAGATGTCTTCTTTTTACTCAAGTCATTTTACGTAATGACAAAAAAAGGACGCAAGAACATTTTCTGTGAGAGCCTACATTGCAGAAAGTTTCAACGACTCTTTCTTAGAAATTAGGCCTGTCATACTGCAAACTAAAATTTATGTTAATTTGTGATATTTCTCGAGCTGTGAATAGGGCTTGAATGTATTAAGACACCAAGGGATGCAATGTTTCTTGCATTCATAATCTATTCACCCTTCATGAGCATAGCTAAACCACTAATCCATTCTTTAAAATTTCTAGCTTGAAATGATTTTAATACGAATCTTTGTTGTGTTTTAATTTCAAAATCAAGTTAAATGAATTTCTTGCATTCATTTTTTTTTTAAGGTTGAGCGCATCAAGGAGCGTGTTGAAGAAAAAGAAGGCATCCCTCCCCAACAGCAAAGGCTTATTTTCAGCGGAAAACAAATGTGAGTAGTCAGTGATGTGTGTTCCTTTCATTTCTCTTTTTTCATGGGCAAGTATCTATTCACACACATACAGACAATCCATACTTCTCCATTGTATTTGTTAAGCTCTCAGTTTTTATATATGTGTGTGTGTCTAAAGAAAGGTACCAAAAGTTGCCACAGACCATTTAGAGCTACAGGCTGATAATGACAAAAAATCACTTTTTTGACCAAAATGTTTCCTGACAAAAAAAAAAGATAGTTCCACCATTTTTTAACAATGTGTTAAAAGAGTTTTTGTTGATTTGACTTCAAAATATTTTATTTCGAGGGTAGGGTATGTTTTAAAAAGATAATGGAAACTGCTTTTAAAAGGTGTTATACCCCCTGGGGCAGTGCCACTGACTGAAGTGTCTTTAGGCCATTCCCAAAGGGGGGACATTTCTCGTTCATGCACAGTAGAATTGTAAATGGGCAGATTCATCAATGTTATGCTCATAACTGCCTGATCTACAACAGGGAACTACTGCTTTTTCTTTTCTAATCCTTACTATTGTAACTTTTCCTCTACTTCTTTTGTATGTTTTTCACACTCTTGTGACCCACTATTTCCGGGGTGCCTTGATAGTCGAAGCAGACTTTGTGCTGTTGAAGCGAGAGAGGTGAGCAGAGTAAGTCTGATTCCCTGTAAGGATTTCTCTGTTGACATCCACCCCTTGGCGCTCATATGACCTACCTTATGCAGTTGCGAGCGCCGTAAAACCTCTACTAAAACTAACTAAAAGGTGTTAAAATCTATTTTTGAAGCACATTTTCTCTTCCCTGCTATGTTTTACCATTGAATTTTAATCATGATATAGATGTCTCTCCTGCATAAAAAAGTGAACAAAAGACTATTTTTTCTTAGAAAGCTAAAGTATTTTAAAGTTGATAAAACATTGATGTCCATGTTCTACCATTCAACCATAGAAAGTATTATCGATTTTTGTATAACAGCATGGGCCGGGAACACAAGACAACAAGATAAAGAAAAATTAAATCGACTAATACGGAAAGCATGTAAAATTTCAACATCTTCATTTCACTACTTGGATGAATTGTACATAACAGCTTGCACTAAGAAAATTAATTCCATCTTTTTAGACAACAAACATCCCTTGTTCCCTCAAATAAAAACATCAGTCTGAAGTAAAAGACCCATGCTTCTGATCTGTAACAAAGAAAGATACAGAAGGTCATTTTTACCATCATCTATCAAAATGCTTCCATCTTAACCATCTATCTTGTTTAGTGTACTTACGACCTTAGAGCATGCATCAAAATAACATTGAGTGTGTATCTAGCTTACGATTATTATTGTTTATGTTGCTGCTCATTTATATTATGTATGTGATTGTAAGCCTACTTGTGTGTGCATGTGCGTGCACGTGTGTACATGTGTGTGTGTGTTTGTGTGTGTGTGTGTGTGTGTGTGTGTGTGTGTGTGTGTGTGTGTGTGAGTGCGTGCGTGTGTGTGTGTGTGTGTGCGCGTGTGTGTGTGTGTGTGTACTCGTGGTGGAACACCAAACCAATGTGCCAGGATCTGGACAATAAAGATGTATCTTATCTTATCTTATCTTATCTTTATGTCAACTGAATGCCAAATTGAATTTTCCATGAATAAGTACATTAGAAACAATTGAATCGTCGTTTTTATCAACTTTGTATGGGTTCTAAACTTAAAAGCTTGTTTTCTCAAAATTAGATCTTTATACCCTACCTCGCAAAATGTGCAATATCTCAATAACTAATTGAGATATTTCAAAAATTAAAAAACCCCACTGTGTTCAGCATTGAATGTCTTATTAGGTACTACCCCTAACTCAAAATGGTTAAAATCTTACTTTTGGTACCTTTCTTTTGGCACACATGCACATATGGTATCTGCCTTATGTGCTGAGAAATAACTTTATAAATCTTTTAGAGGAAGAGGGAATATGGCCACCTGTACAAAGGGCCACTTTCCATTTTCCCTCTTGCGTTTTTTCTATATAATTTAACTGTGTGAAACAGTCACCTGTTCGCCGCGGCTACCTTATTTTATCAACCCACTGTCAAATTTACCTGTCTCAGGCGGCCAGGCGTGGTCACTCATCATTGCCGGACGCTTTGTCATAAATTTTGAATTGGCCCCTTACGCTGTGAACAGGTCGTCATAATTCATTCCCCTGTCGTTATTGTTAATCCCTCCATTGATTGTTTACCCAGGTTGACCAATTGGTAGGCCTAACAATATATTTTCAATTGCTGGTGAGGGAAGCGTGTGATCCGTCGTAACCTATAAGCCCTGCCTACAACTCGTACACAAATCATGTGTGAACTGACTGGTCACTGTTTTGTTTACCTAACCTGTAACAATGGACGTTGACGTGAACTTGCGACAGAAGCGTCGCTCGTTCTCCGAGTGGTTGCGGCCCTTGTGTTTGTTTTACCTTGGCACTCGGTCTTCATCGTTTTACTCACATAATATTTCGTGTTTTTTTTTACCCTTGCACTAAATCAGCAACAAAAGGAAAGGTTACCAAAAAACAAAACAAAAAAACAAACTTACTCGACCCACCACTCTTTTTCAAAAGAAAGCGAAGCCTCTTTTAAATTAGCCGTACGGCAGTTCTAATCTTGAGACCAGGCCCGTTTTTGACCTCGGAAGAGAATGATTTGCTTTCTTCATTTTGATCAGTCCTGCCTACGACGGCCACCTGTGTTTTTCGGCCACTTACTTTTCTCCATGACAATGATATAGTACACCTGTGTAAGACGACCACCCATTGTCAAGGGGAAAAGTGGCCGTATAAGACAGGTGGCCGTCTTAGGCAGGACTGATCAAGATGAAGAAAACAAACCATTCTTTTCTGAGGTCCCAACCGAAGATAGCCACATTGCTGTTGTTGTTATTGTTTTCGTTGTGTTTTTTCTTCTTTTTTTTCTTTTGTTGCTGCTTTTGTGCAAGGGTGACAATAAAACGAAATGTTGTAACAGACTGGATAAACAGTGACCACTCATCTCACTTACGATTTGTGTATGAGTTCTTGGCGGGGCTTATAGGTTATGAGGGATCACACGCTTACCCCAATGGCAGCTGAAAATTTGTTACCTATTGGTCAACAGTGGGAGGGGCCTACGCAATATGATCGGTTGGAGGGACTACCTAACGACAACGACAGGTGATTGAATTATGACGGCTTGCCCACAACGCCAGGGACCAATGCACAATTTATGACAAAACGTAATGGAGTCACTAAGGTGGCCGTCTAAGACGGGAGTTATTGCTTTGTGTGATAGGGGTTGTGTGTTAAAATATGGTGGCCGCGGCCGCGTTGGACAGGTGCCCGTTTTACACAGTTAAATTATATAGAAAAAAACGAAAGGGGGGAAATGGAAAGTGGCCGTTTGTACAAGTGGCCATCTTATAGAGATGGCCGTCAGGGCAGGTTCGATTGTATATATATATATTTATATATATATATTTATATATATATATATATATATATATATATATATATATATATATAATAGATAAGAGATGTATAGGTTTCTTTTAGAAATACTGAAAGTTTCAAAGAGATCTTCGCACTAGGTCTGTTGGTCTTCTCTCTATTGTGGAGAGTTCTGACATTCCAGGATCCAAGGATTATCCTTCTTTTTCTTTTTTGTTGTTTTCGACCGCAAAATGGGTGAGTCTGTTAGCCGCTGTAAACAGACCAGACTTTGAGTGGCAGGCATTTGGGTCAAACCTGCTATTAAAATGCAGAATGCAGTATTTATATTTTTTCTTTTTTTCCCCCCCAGGAACGATGAAAAGACTGCCAGTGATTACAAAGTTGCTGGAGGATCTGTTCTTCACTTGGTCTTAGCATTGAGAGGTGGATGGCATTTACAAGACTGAATGGGGTTTTTTTTTCTCCTTTTTTTTTGGAAGGGAGGTGGGAGGGTGTAAAGGGGGGGGGGGGGTCAGATTGTCAGTTGTTCATACAGCTGTGCAGTTTGGTTGAATAAGCTTGACTGAGCTATCAGACTTTCTCTTGCTGGAGTGGAATTTCTTTGTTTTGCGGCGGTTGGTGTCCTTTGAGGGGCATTTTTTTTGTCAATTTGATTTTTAATATTGTGTAATGACATAGATTTTCAGAATGGTCTAAAAGAAGTTATACATATAAATCTTAATTAGATGGTAAGGTTGCTCTAAAGTTTGTTAAGTATTGCAAATGAAAGGCTTAAAGAAATTCATTATTTCTTGTCCACATTTCAATGAGCTAGTGGGAAAAAGGGTTACAATGATTCTGTGCTGTGAGGTGAATTTTTTTGAGTGATTTGTCAGAGTATCACGAAATCCTTTTTAAAACCTGTGACTCCCCCTTTTATACAGCATCACTGTCCCAGTTGTCCCTTGGAAATAAATCTGTCACAGGCTTATGATGGGTAGAAAATTATGCAGGACTTCTTTAATAGATATCTCTAACGTTTTGCATGTGTACAAACAGGGATTTGAGTCATTGTCTTTTGAGTTGAATGACCAGTGTTTTGCACAGAGGGTTGTAGCTTTATGTCATTTGAGTCGTTAACTCTCTTGTAATGATGATTTCTCGTTAAATGGTTCAAAGTGTGTCTCTGTAATGTGCCACATCAATGGGCTTGTCTTAGCCTACATGACTCTTGATTAAACTTTTTTTTGATTAATCTGACTTGTTTGTTATGTATGTTGGTCATATGTGGCTGAAATGTTACGTAAAGATTCTAGCTTTTGTTGATGATTGTAGATACATGTTCAAAGTGCTTGCAACTTTCTTATATTTCAAAGCCTGTTTGTCTTCATTCAGTCTTGTTCTTCATTCAGTCATGTTCTGTTTTTATTTGAAAACCCTGTCAGTTTTTAGATGTTAATGGTTTTCTGCAGTATGATGGTATGTGTTTAATGTGCCTTCAACACTGAAATATAATAAATGAGGTGGGATCTCTGAATGTAACATCCATCTTTGATAGGATAGAGCCATATGCAGGCAGAATGCCTTGAAGACTCGACTAAGGATAGAGGCACCCCTTCAAATTGCTGATTTTGGGTCAAATTATGAAATTTGAATTGTTTACTACATGTAGTTATTAAAGTTCAGCTACTTCTATATATATTCTAAAAAAACCCTGCTAAGACAGGACCAGTATTTAATTTAGAAACCACTAAATGGCTCTCATTCATGTCGTAAATTGCCTTTGAAAACATGAAAATAGTCAAGTATTTCTGCAAGAAACAGGCTTTTTCTTAAAACAATATTTGCGTACAGTTTTTTTCCCACTACTTTAAAAATTTTTCATACTATCTGCATGGAACTTTCATGAAACCTTTACTGGATACACACCAAGTTGTACACATACAGGAAAAAAAAAAAAATTTAATATGAAGGTTTACATGCTAACATACTACATACTATACCTACTACATATGCCTGTAAAATTTCTAAAAACTTTTTTTTTAAATTTTAAAAGATTCTGAAAATCTTCCTAGGTGGAGGAACACTCTTTTCAAATTTTGGAAAATTTGGTCGAGAATAAAAAAAAACCTATGGGATTTATTCCAATAATTCCATTGACATTGTTTATTTTCAAGATGGCCATAGTTTTCATAGAAAACAGGCATACACCAAAAGTTTTATAATGTAGATCGAAGTCATATTATAAGTACCGGTAAGTTAGAGATTTTATTTCAGGTCCTAAGTTTTGGAAATGATAATGCAATAACAAGTAACACACAGCAAGGTTAATGTGATTGCCATAGTCATCGTAGTTTTGGATGAAAATTGAAGTAGTGCTTAGGTTCTTTGTGGTTACACTCAGAAGACATGAATTCAGTTCTGGCTCAACGAAATTATGTTACAAGTGCCTTTGTCTTAATATTGACACCTAGCCACGGTTGACTCTGAATGTCCCTAAATATGTCCATGAGAGCAGAAAGTATTTATTTTCATTTACAATCAAGGATAAAATCTCAAAGGGCTCTGTGTACAGGTTGAATTTGCAGGTGAAAGTTGAAGTACAAGTATAAAAGACACCAATACAACATTTGAAAGTATTTATTTAACTTTAACAATCCAAAGTTGGACAAACATATAACAGGATTAGTTCCAAGGTTAGAGCTGCTCGAACTAGGATTAGGTCCAGGCAATACAGATTAAGTTTGGACTTTATTTTTGGCTCTTGATACATTTTCCTGACTTTTATTTATATTTAATTATATTCCACATTTTTCTTTCCTATCGAACATCTATCGTCCTTATCTCCTCTTCTTTTTTATGTTTGTTACTCTCTTGTAACACCTCTAATCTTCTGGTGCTCATATGACATTATGCAAGCGCCGTAAAACGTCTACTAAAGCTAAATAAATTCCACCAACAGCAGTTTTTTTAACATGTAGAGACACATTACCTTAAAATAAAAATAAAAAATTGTTGCTATTGCAACTGCAACATGTACAAAAGTATGCACTCCATGTTCATGTATTTTTTCCAATTTCATAAAGATCACTATGTTACTCCAAGGTCACCTCCAGTCTGTGGGAGAGCCACTGGGAGAAACAGAAAAATAACAAACTGTATAATATTAAAAACCCAAACTGGAACAGCGAAATCCTTCGGACGTCTCCAGAAGAGACGAAGTCATTTTTAACTCGATTGCGCATCGGACACACGGCCCTGACCCACAAATACCTCCTACAGGGAGATGAGAAGCCGTTCTGTGTTGGATGCAACTCAGATTTTACCATTAGACACATTTTCACCGAATGTCTAGACTTTGGAGAGATCCTTGGGAAATATTAAAAATGCAAAAAAATGCAAGACATTTTTTCCGTCGTTGGTCCCAACAGAATTTTGAATTTTATGAAGGCCATTGGCCTTAATGGCAAATTATAAAATGAAACAATATTGTTAAAAATTTTTATTGTTATTTATTAGAGTTGTTTTAAATTGTAAATATATATTTACTCCGAATTTTAATATTTTAGCATTTTAAAGTCTAATTGTTGACCAACCGTGCAGTGAACTGTTGCGAATGCTACCAACTTGTGTTTCGCGCGCTCATAGTCATATGACCTTATGCAGTTGCAAGCGCTGTAAAACCCAATACTAAACTAAAACTAAACTAAACTTCAAGATCAATGGCATGATAGAGGACTCATCCTAAAACAACAATCCAAATTAAAAGCTTCATTCCATACATATATTCATTGATATTGGACCTATTTTGTATATATCTTGAAGTGAAATATTTATTCTGAGGTTGTACAGAAGATCTGACTTAAGTAATGTTCTTCCCTTGAGACTACTGAATAGAAAAGGTTTTGACTGTTACTAATGCGAGATCTCTAAATTAAAATTCCTTCTAAGGTGGATGTTCTACGCAACAGTATCTTTCTCCGTGAACTGTGCATACTGTGTGTAGTAATTGTGCGTCACATTCACCAATACATGTATGGTATATATAGGATTAAAAGTAAATTTAAAGCAAATTGGAACTTTATGACTTTGTCTCTTTTCTACAATACCACCATGTTGCATTCAGCTTTTCTTTTGTGTAGAAATTCAGTCAGAGACAGGGGCTCTCAATCTCATAGTCTAGAGGTATGATGTTCGCCCCTCATTCAATAGGTCTTGGGTTGAAACCGTGACAGTGACAGAAACATTTTTTTCTCTAAAATTTTCTCCTTTCACCTCCTTTCATGTTCTCTAGTCAAGTTCTGTAATCCTACTTTCATCTCCACCCTCATGTGGGGTACGTCCTTTCTCTTTCTACTGCTTCTCATAGCTCCTTCTTACCGCTATCTTTCAGCCACACCCCTGTTTTTAGGGTCGGTAAGATCTATCACCTTCCCTTTCGGATTAGGGAGAAAGATCTCGGAGGTCCTGTGTGCAGTTTGCTAACATTAAGATTCCATGGTGGTCCTAAAATCAATTGGAGTAGGCTTCGGCCGCCTTCTGAGCAAAATTAAAAGTTCCTGCCAAACCTGAAAATACTCTAGTCGGTTAAAGAACAGAGTTCTTTAATATTTGAAATTGGAATGTGGCTGCCTGAAGGCAAGGGGCCCTACTAAGTAGGATAAAGTAGGATAAAAATGAAAAAATGGTCACATATATATAAAAATCAGTTGTGCTGCAAGTTGAAGAACCAGCAGTCGATTACTCTTGAGATCTCTAGCAGGGGAACATAAAGAAAAAGAAGAAGACTCCGAACAAATCTTTTCTTCCTAACCCTGTGCTCTGAACTTTCCTTCATATAGGCCTACGATGTTTAGATTATTTAGAAAAAGTAGGGACGTGTGTATGTGAAGGGCATTAGCCCAACCGTCTATGGGATATATATAGTATAGCCAAATATTGTAAAGAACCTTGATATTGGAAAAAAAAGAGTGTTTTCACTTCATCATCCTTATTATAATTATAATCAAGTGCAAAACCTCTAATTGAAAATTATCAGTCCTGGTCCATCATCCATTCACTCTGTGTATTGCTTTGATGCTTTCACTTTCGAAGAACCTACACATTTATACTGAAGGCCTATTATTGAATTCCTCGTCTTTCCTTCACCCACCTGTTCACGTTCTCAAAACAAGTTGTCCTGCCTGCTTCAGCCTCTTTCACTGTCTAATATTTCAGTAATGGCAAAATGGTCAAGGCCTTTATCTTACCTTAAAATTTATGCTCTGAAACAAGTGAAAACAAAATTATAATGACGTTAAGAATTTAAGAAAGCGAAATAAGAAAACTACGACGGGAACTTTCCACAAGGAAACAAGATGGCTGCCTGTGTTGCTGTCATAGCAAAAGAGGTTTGTCACAATAATATTTATTATTTAGTTGTCAGCATTAAAGTATAGATCTAGCTCAGTCCATGTTCGCCTCCAGTCATTTGCAGTCATCACGTTCTCTCTTTGTCTGTCAGTCTGTCTCTCACTCTAGATCTAGAATCTAGATTAGATATCTATCTCTCCTTCCGCCCCCATCTCTCTCCTCCTGACCTGGCTTTCTCCATGGACCATTGCCATTCCTCCCTCTCCTCTCATTCCCACTTCCCACTCTCTCTTCTCCTCCAGACCTCTCAATAAGAACAATTAGGCCTAGATTTCTATTTTTTATATGGTCAGGGGATCAATCCCCTCTGAAACCCCTCTTGTTAAAAACAAGTGGAGCATTACTCCTCATTTTGTACTGAAAAATAGCAGCGCATCTCTCGCTCTCTTTCGGATAAAATAAAACATTGATATTGGAATTAAAAGTCAGTATTATTGACATCCCCAGTACTTGTGGGACCAAAACTGGAGAAGGCCAATGATATGAAGTGGCTATGCGTATGGCCCTCACTTGAAATGAGAGGAGTTTGGCAGAGGGCTGGCACTTACCATGACAATGTCCTCTGAGCAAGCTTTAAGGGTTTTATAATTATGCGTAGTTTTAGTAGAGGCAAAGACCTAGCATTGTAAATGACAGAACAACTGGCAGTGTTGTCGTGACAACCAGTGGTTCAGGCAGCGTAAGTGAAGAGAGCTGTTCAATTATAGCTTGGGGTGGTAAACATACTCGCGTTAGGCCTGTTATTGTTCTAATGTGGGTGAACGAAACCAAAGTGTTAATAGTGTACTCTGAGGTTCCAAATAAAAGGGGGGGGGGGGGCACATTTCATTATCATCATCATCAATGCCTTCCACCCCTGGCAGGGTATAGGCCACACAAGCTCCTTCCATTTATTTGTCCTGAGCCATCCTTCCAAGCTCGTTCCAAGCTCGTTTCATCTCTCTCATGTCCTTTTCCACACATCTCCTCCATGTTTCCCGTGGCCTACCCCTGCCTCGTGCTTCCTGTTGGTTCCATTGCAACGACTGTCTTGTGATGATTCCCCTGGGCTTTCTGAATGAGGGAACACATTTACCAGATATCAATAAAAGCGGGTAAGGACTTTCGTAACGAGTGACCACCCCAACAAACCCAATAAAGAAGAGACTTAGATCTAACCCTAACCCAAACCCTACCTCTAGATCTACCCCAACCCCTAAACCCCTAACCCTCTATTCTACTCTGTCTCATAGTGATGGCTCGTTACGGAAGTCCTCCCAAAAGGGGGGGGGGTAACATTTGCCGATTAATAATAGATGCTCTAGTTCACGTACATTTTGGGGGGTTGTGGGGTTGTGGAAGAGTAGGCCTACTTGTACTTATTTTTTACACATGCTTATGCGAGGAATATTATACTATGAAGACCACTTATAATGAGTCCTGAAATAACGAGAAGTCTGTTATAAAGCCACTATTCTAAAACCCTGTTTTTTTTCTCTTCTTTACCTTTGTAAATAAAATACTGCTATAGCGCAATCAGATAAACTTACGAGTCGGTTATAACAGAATATTGCTGCTGCTGTGCAGAGTGCATAGAGGCCAATTATACATAATGTAAAAACCTCGCATGTTGAGAAACTTGTTGGTGATCTAGCGAAACAAAGAATGGGAGAGCCCAGGTGTGTCAACAATGAAGGCCGGAGCGACTGAATAGGGAGGATGTGGCATGCGTAGACAAGCAAAACGCATCGAGTGATAGGCCAGCGTAAGCCTAGTTTAGATTATCAAGACCTACCATGCCTCTCACTTCTCTGATACTGGGAAATGCTGAAAGTTCTGTATGTGTACCTAATATAGAAGTGAAAGTATGATGAAACATACTGAAGTCAGGGGAGTACTTTTTTCTTATATTTACGTGTCGAAGAGGGCAAAAAAAGCACTGAAATGACTGAAAATCATCTCTCAGTGCTATATTTTCTTTCGTATCTGCTAACAGGAAGTCTATTCTATTATTTTGAAAACGTGGATCGGCCGAGAATTTCGTGTCTTTTCATTGGAATAGATAGCGAGCCCCTCGAGCCGTATATTACGGCTCTCGGTCCAGTGAGGCCAGGTCCGCGAGCGCAAAATGTGGCTCGTGGTAGGGAAAGTGTTAATGTGCTTAATGTGGGCATGTTGCGAAAATACAGCTCTTACTTCAATTCAATTCAAGGTTTTTGCATTTTTCTTTTTTGCTCAATGTTCATAAAAGATGTGTGTGTGCATATTGCATATTTAGGGTCTACTTTTTAAAACATTCTCATATGGTTATTACATAATTCAGATTGTTAGAATATGTGAGGCGGCGTGGTGAAATCAGGCGCTCGTCAAAATAATGAAAGTGAATAAACTGGCTTTTTTCAGCAGGTTTGGGAATTTTTATAACATTTTTGTTTTTTGGCTCAATACCTTTCATGCCCTTTAAAAACACATTTCAGTGTGGATTTTACTGAGAAATGTTGATTAAATGCATAAAAGATGTAAATTTTCAGTTTCTGCAGACTCTAAAGTCAAGTAAATAACTAAACTTTGGCGGCCACTTTCTCTCTAATTTTACCTCTGAAACCAGGCAACCCCACCTCCTTCAATCGCAAATATCTCGACTTGCATTCAAGATAAATGGGTATTGTTTTCAGCGAAAGCAAGGCTAATGGACAGGCTTTAGATGATACCAATAGCTCCATATGCCAAAAAATTGACGAGCGCCTGATTCCACCCCATTGTGACACATATATTGTCTCTATTTCAGAATTATCCTCTGTTTATCAAGACAATTCCGACAGACAATGAACTCAAGTTTTTTTACACTGTGCACACATCCCTGGACGTGGTGGAGGAAAAGATCAGTTCTGTGGGCAAAAATGCAAATGATCTGAGAGAATTGTATCTTGGACTTCTCTACCCCACAGAGGACTATAAAGTGTATCCTTTTCAGAAAGTTCACGAATGTAGAAATGGGTTTTGTGCTCATCTTCAAAGTTCTTTTGGTGTATATATATAGTAGTAACGGTAGTAACGGAGTACAAGTACTCCGGTACTTGTACTTACGTTACAATTTTCGGTAGTACTTTTACTGTACTCCGATACTTTTTATAAAAGTACTTTTGAGTACTATTTAAGTACATTTTGAGTACTTTGGTAGCTTAATGAAAGGGTAAGTGCAGGCATTTCTGATCATAATTTACGGAGCAAAAACCCGATCAACCGCCAAGAGTTAAAAGTTGAGATCAAAGAACGGCCCGTCGCCTCAAAGATCAGCCATTATCGTGAATGTGATCACAAGCGTTGTAAAACTCCTTGAAACAGTACAGTGTTTGCTCCAGACGAGATCACACCAAGGTGTGAACTGACCGATGCGTTTCTTTTCCCCAAACATCGCACTCGCATCTGACCTCACCACCTAAACTTACATCAGTCCCTGGGTGGGTAGGGCCTACAAGTTCGCTCCAGTCGGGATCACATCAAACTGTGAACTCTTCCCTGACCATTGAAAGCAGTTTTTCCCGAATTTGCGAGACAACCTGAATTTTAATTAGTGTGGTCACATCGTAATGGTGCGTAATGACAAAGGAGGTTGGGGGGGGGGGGGGGGGAACTCAATCAGAGATGGAAAGCTAAAATTGTTGGACAGGTAAAGGGGAGGGGCAACTGGATAAACGTAGATAAAGATCTCAAGACTCACGATAGGCTAATGAGTGTGTATATATAATATTATTTATGGCATGCCTCATGCCACTGTGATTGGTAATCAAGGTTGACCACTCTTTGCTTGCCATATGTCATAAATCCACCCAGGGGTCACGTCAGTTCATGGGTCACTGTAGATTCTTCCTTGGCTTCGTTGACTAAGATCCCATTATTTTCCTTGCTTCCGAGCACTGGGATCTTAGGCGGAGACTACTGCAGTAGAGAATCTTTGGTTACACTACACTAATTAGACTCTAGGAAACTACATGTACATTGTATTTTGGTTTGCCGTTGGCGCCGTGGACTACACAATGTGACCAAAATCTGTCAGACCACTATAATCAATTGAAACTGAAACTGTGTTCTCAATGTGTATCTAACAATTTTTAGGCTGCCTAAATTTCTTTTAAACTTTTTTTGGGTGGTTTTTGCTTAAGGCTACATTGATTCCTTGAGGATTTGTTAATGAAGAATTCAATGCACTTGTCCATTTCTAAGCGGGCCATTTTCATCAATTTTATGTTTTCTTAAGAGCAACTTTGTATCTACATTTTTCAATTTGGATACTCTTTCTGTAGAACTTTCCGACCTCTAGGACTGACTTACATTTGATCACATTGTCTTGCTCAAACAAGTTCTATTCATAATATCACTTACCCACTAGTTGCGTCTGTTCGTTTGGGTTGTTTTTTGTTCAACTTCACGGACCATTTCCACCGTTTAGTGCGTACATTGTATATTCAAATCCTTTGTATACTGTTTACATTTTTAGTAATAAATAGCCTAATTTGTCAAATATACTGGATAAGTTATAAAATATGATGTTTTGCATAAGCGCTGAAGTGTTTTAGCATATTAGCAGAAAGTACTCAAAATGTACTCATAAGTACTTTTTTAAAAAGTACTTGTACTCAAGTACATTTTATAGGAAAGTACTTTTACTGTACTCAAGTACATTTTTTAGATTGTACTTAAATTTGTACTTAAGTACTTTTTAAAAAGTACTTTAACAGCTCTGTATATTTTTTAGATTGTACTTAAATTTGTACTTAAGTACTTTTTAAAAAGTACTTTAACAGCTCTGTATATATATATATATATATATAGATATATATAGATATATATATATAGATATATATATATCAAACCTGTGTAAGACGGCCACCCATTGTCAAGGAGAAAAGTGGCCGTATAAGACAGGTGGCCGTCTTAGGCAGGACTGATCAAGATAAAGAAAACAAACCATTCCCATCTGAGGCCCCAATCGAAAGTAACCCCATTGTTGTTGTCCTTCTTGGGGTTGTTGTTGGTTTGTATTTCGTTTGTAATTTTTATTTTGTCGCTGATTTTTGCACAAGGGTGACAATAAAATGAAATGTATCAGACAAGGAAGACCGAGTGCCATGTTAAAACAGACGCATGGGTCGCCACCACTCGGAGAACGAGGGACGTTTCTGTAACAAGTTCATGTTGACGTCCTTTGTTACTTTATTACAGACTGGGCCGGGTAAACAGTGACCACTCATCTCACTTACGATTTGTGTATGAGTTCTGGGCGGGGCTTATGGGTTATGAGGGATCACACACTTACCTCACCAGCAGCTGTAATTTGGTAGCTATTGGTCAACAGTGGGAGGGGCCTACGCAACATGATGGTTGGAGGGACTACCTAACAACAACGACAGGTGATTGAATTATGACGGCTCGCCGACAACGCCAGGGGCCAATGCACAATTTATGACAAAACGTAATGGAGTCTCTAAGGCGACCGCCTAAGACAGGTATTTTTGCTTAGTATGATAGGGGTTGTGTTAAAATAAGGTGGCCGCGGCCGCGTTAAACAGGTGCCCGTTTTACACAGTTAAATTATATAGAAAAAACGCAAGGGGGGAAATGGAAAATGGCCGTTTGTACAGGTGGCCGTCTTATAGAGGTGGCCGTCAGGGCAGGTTCGACTGTGTATATATATATATATATATATATATATATATATATATATATATATATATATATATATATATATATATATATATATATATATATATCTTATTAATTTTTTTAGAATCTCAATAACAGTGAGGCAAAGGGACGAATTACAAGAAATGTGCATTTTTTTAACGATAAAAGATTTTGAGGAATACTTAACCAATAAAAAAAAAATCATTGGTGTTAAAATTTGTGGATGGGTTTGGGTTAAACTGGTGTTAATTCTGCTCTTGTTGTCTACTTTTCTTCTTTTTTTTTGCATGTGAAAATTCACCTTCACCTTGGTGGAGTGATGTAGTGTAGATAATCAGTATTTGACATATATTCATTGTTCTTTCGTTTGATTTAAAAAGATTATGTTTTCTGCATACATTTTCCTTAAAATTTTACATAGATATGGATATGTGACCAATACGAAAGTTAAATTTGTCATTGTAGTCGACTCAACGAATGCATCTCTGAGAGACAATGAAATTCGAACGGTGAGCTTTTTACCTGATTGCCACTTGTTTAAATATATGTGTCTTTGCAGGAAAATCAGGTGCTGTCAAAATAATGAAACTAAGAATCTGACACGATTCTGCTAATTGGACAATTTTTTCTTTTCAACTGAGGGATTAGTGAGGGTTAAACAGAGGCATAGATAATGCAGGTCAGGTCTTGTCTACTTGTTGGTGTCTTTGGTGTATTTTAAAATCATTACTGTACTCTCTCATTCAGGTAATATGAGTTTGTTTGTCTCCCCTTGTATGCAAAATCATATTAATGATTTTTCTTACTTATGAAGGCATGTACATGTTATCTCCATTCAAGAACACGGGTCATATTGATTTTATATTCAAAATGACCCGAAAAATCTGACTTTGGATTGTAGATTATATAGACTGTTTATACTTTGTTTTATATCTTTCTCATTATAACTATAACTCACAAAATAGGGTCATGGTATACCAGGTAGGCATACATACAGCTTGACTTTTAAAAAACCCCTCAAAGACTCCAAGAAAGAATCAGGTAGATAGGTACTATAATGAGTTGATACATTTTGGAATGATGAAATTGTTTTATCTCTTCTGGTGACTATGGATCTGTCAGTAGAAGTAGAATTTCTATTACTTCTACTGACAATCCATTGTTACCCGAGGTGATAAACTAACTATCCATAATTACTTGAGGTAATAAACAATGTGTCATTATTCATGCAACTTGTGTTGCTACTGTGTGATATGTAATACTTGTTTTCAAAAACTTTTCAGTATTTCCATTGTGAATCTTATGTAATCTCATTTTTACGATGAAGCCATTTTCTTTTCACAGATGTTTAAAAAGCTTCACAATGCCTATGTGGACATGTTGTGTAACCCGTTTTACAAACCTGGGGAAAATATCACCTCAAGGTAAGAATATTTTCTGAAACTCATGGTCAAGAAATTCTCTTTTTATTTTGTTGCTTGCCTCTGTTGCCTGAAATCTTCCTATTTTTGAATTGACAGCTGAATTAGCTCACTGGAGACATTTCACGCAGCATTTGCGAGCAGCAATATATTCCGAAGAGGTGGTTCACGCTCCCCCAGCGGGCACAAGTTTCGCGTTTTTTCCTTGGTAAAGTATGCTTGCAAACGCTGTGTGAACCATTCTTACTGTGCAGGCGACCTTTCTTTCGTTTCATGCGAAGTTTCACGTGAATTGGCTGGAAACTTTTTGAGTTATTGAGCTGAAAGGAAAGTTAGTCACATTGAGGCCCTATTTTATTCATATTTCTGAACTAGTGTCTGTTCTCGCAACACTTTGTCAGTACAATGGCAGCATATTTAGTTTTAGTAAGAGTTTTGCAGCACTTGCAACACAATAAGGTCATAATTGCTGAACATTTGGTGTTACAAGAGAGTAACAAGCGCAAAAAAGAAGAAGGAGAGATGAGGACAAAAGATGTTTGATAGGAAAGAGGGAGCAAACCACCACACCAGAGCACCCGCCAATCAACCTTTTGGCGGCACAAAAAGCATACATTTATCAAGTGTTTGACGACTTTGACAGTTCAGAAAATTCTGATGATATTTTAGACCATGGGGATCCAGGTTTCAATGTAAATGAGCATCAAAGCTCTGATTCTGATGGAGAATGTTAATTCCGCTTTGTCTGGAGACCTGTTTTTTTCACACAGAAGTGGATTAGACAGCTAATACATAAGGATTACCATATAGCCTACCTGCCTCTTCATGAGTTTGAACTTTTTATTCAGTTTTTGACATAAAACACAACAAAAAATACACAAGGTTTTTTATTTTTGGGGTTTAAAACAATTTTTTTTTTTACACTAGACATTACATGTGCGTCAAAAAATTTTGAAGAGCAGCAAATTTAATAAGCACATTTTTCAAAAAATAATTTCTAAAAAATATAAAAGATATTGCCTTTCTGTTTTATGTGTAGTTCTACTGGGCATGTTTAGATCTGTTATGTGGTGTAAAAATGGTGGTTGTTTGTCTTTGGGAAGGGTGTTGTTTGAAATGTTGAAATACCCCCAAAAACGCCAGTCTCCAGTGCTTGTAGACGCGAAAAATCCCCAGTCTCCGGCGAGTTAATGTTTCATCTGGTTGTAATTATGTAATACAGCTCCTCCGTCAGCAAAGAGAATTTATTGAGATAAAAAGAGAAAAGTTGTGATGTGGTGTTTTAAAGTTTTCTGGTCATAGTTTTCTTCTCCATGGTGTGGAATCAACCTTGCCGCTGCTCATGTAATGTTGAAGTGTATTGTATCAGCAAGATGTTGTAAGGAAGTTTTACTGTAATTACAAGTAGTCTTTAGTCAAGGAAAAGTATAATGAGATCTGAAACTTACACGTTCAGAATCTGTAATTTTTCAATTACATCATGTACAGTCAAAGCTTCTCCAGTTGCAGCTTGTCCAAGACAATCACCGTTACAAACGGGTACTTCCCCCCTCTTGCATTTTTTCTATTTTATAATGACACTGAAAGATGTCTGCCTGTCTAAGACAAACGTTTTTCTCTTTGACAATAGGTGGCCATCTTAGATAATTTCAACAGTAATTGGTTACATGTATTACAATTTATCAACGTATCAGCAGTCTCACTATTCCTGTCCTCAGACTCTAAATTAAAAGCGATTTCCGCTCTTTTACTTTTACATATATTTTTTATTGGTTAGGAAAAGCTGTTTCATGTAGGCTACTACTAATGGCGTCAATGAAAATGTATGTTAGATGTGAATAATTTTTTTTTATACGTGCTATTTCTTTTGTGCAGAGGGTTTGAGAACGTGGTGCTGGCCATGCTGCAACAAGACTAGACGTGCGGTGGACAAGTGAGAAAGGACGTGAGATGTGGTCAACTCAGGCAAGTGATATGAACCTGTTGGAAGGTTGAGCCTGCACTTGGTTTCTGACAACAATGTACACTTGAAATTTATGTTTTGTCGTAGACCAGTGTAAAGGATCACTGTCCCAGCTTCTTATTTTGCATTTGATGCCTGGATTGAATGCAGTCGTTGAGGCTATAAAGTCATTTGGGACTTGGGGGGGGTGGAGGGGGGAATTGTCTACAGTTTGTTAACCCAAAGTTTGTCTTTTGTATGAATGTGTCTGATTTGATTATTTATAAGAGTCTGGGTGCATGCACAGTTGGTGAATAACCTTGGCAGGCAGGGATTAATTCATTAACGGCTCTGGTCTGTATAAATAATAACTTTTAAGGAGATTTCGAAAATGACATAGAGGCCTATGCGAAAGGCAAGGGATTCTACATTCAGTTGGCCCCATATGGACATAGTGAAACTATGAAGACATCAGGCCTGACCTTTAAGTTTGTTGAATTAGGAGAGTTTGTTTATACGAAAGATGAATAATGTGAGCATTTGTTATCAGTAACAGAAGGGACATCTGGCCTGATCATCAGGGTGAGAGTACAGAATGTGAGCATTTGTTATCAGTAACAGAAGGGACATCTGGCCTGATCATCAGGGTGAGAGTACAGAGGTAAAGGACCAGTAGGCCCCAAACTAAAACCATTTCCTTCTCTTTGCTGCTAAATTGAATGTGTCAAAGACAAAGACTACATCAAAATTATAAATTTATCTACAGTATGCAGAATATTACTACCGTACTGCATACAATGGACTGCGGAAATGTATGTGGTGTGAAAGCAAAATTATTGTATTTCATTTATGTGTATGTTTGATTTATGAGTCTGTATGCTGGAAAAGTAAGAAATAATGGTATGTTAAGTGAGTGGTCCAAATTCTTTTGAAAAGAATTTCACATCATGTGTTGTGTACATGATATATGTATGTTCACACTTTTGACAACTTGTGTAATGTGAAATCAATTCACGACCTATTTTGTGCAATAGATAAGGGATAAGGGATTGTGACATTTAGTTTGTACAAAAAATTGTTCTCAGTGATATATTGTATGTTACGAATGAGCATCATGGGGTAATGTTCTTATGGTGCTGCATTCCAATTTGTGTACATTTATCAATAAATAACAATAAATCAATCTGTAAACTAGTGGCGGAATTTTTCTCTTTGACTCCTTCCATTTTTTGTTATTTTAGTGAATTGAGAAGCACCATTTTTCAAAGTGGCATCTTAAGGGGGTGTAGCTATGGTCAACCCCCAAAGGATACAGTTTTTGGTCTAAGGCTTGCTTTTCTGTATCAACAAAGGGTGTGACATAGATCTAGAACAAAACAAGGTTACCAAGCAAGATGCAAAAATAAATATTTGTTAAAAATTGTAATCAGGGGTGTTATTATTATTATTATCGTATTTTCATAAAATGGAATTTTAAAAATCGTATTGATTGATTCTGCCAAATTCGTATATAACGATGGGCGGCCCTTCATGTAATAAGAACATTGCATCTAGAAATGATGATAAGAGAGCACTAACTTACACTATTATTACAGTAGAACATGGCCAAAGCAGGACTTTTACTAGTTCCAGAAAAAAATCTCACAACAGCCAAGTTCCTGCTGTTGAAATTTTATGCAAAGTGGAATTGGTCGCTTGGACAAGCAGGCTAACCCAGTTTTCGGGTTTCCAGAAATCTTGACCTACACCAAAAGTGGGAATTGCCCTACCTATAGAATTTGGTTTCATTAGTGCGTATATATATTTGTGTGGTTTTAGAAAAAACTCTCATCTTTTAGAGAAACTGAACAAGGGGCAAAAACTTTACCTTCGATTTTCTCAAAACAACATCAACAGAAAAATCACACTACACACTCTTCTCTCCTCTTTTACTTTTACTGTCTTTTTGGCTAGGGCTATGACGCATCACATTGGGAGTGGCTCACGTTATGCATCTCTTTCCCACCTCAATAATCACTGGACTGGCCAGTCACAATGCTATGTGTTCGATCTTACCTACCAGTACCAGAGGTGTGTCTGAAAGACAGCAGTAAGGAGTAGATGTCGAAAGGCTGCAGAAAGAGTCTGGAGCCCAGAGGAGGGGGCAAAGGGACAGAAAGGGGAGAGGAAAGCAGACCACAGAACATGATGATGGTTACAGAGTTGGAAAGGAGAACATTTTCCGCGTTGCCGTCAGGTTTCGAACCGGGACTCCTTGAATGAGAGGCAAACACTGTAACCTCTAGACCACAAGACCTCCTTTTTATTTTAGGCTATTTGTTTTAGTACGAGTTTTACAGCGCTTGCAACTGCATAAGGTCATATGAGCGCGCAAATAAAAGGTTGGTTCTATTCGCAACAGTACACCGCACAGCCTGATTGTGGTCAACACCTCTACTAAAAATTTGATGTATAAATTAATTTAAAGCAACTTTTAAACAATCCCAAAAGGGCCGTTGTAAAATTTAGAATTGCTGGGATCAACGACGGAAAACAAATCTTGCCCCTTTTTGAAGCTGGAACAGACCAATTTGTAAGCATAAGCATCTGGGACAATCCAACTGGACTTCCACACTGCAATGAAATGTCAGAATCACGAACATACTTGGAACGGGAACATCCCAGGAAAAAGACGTACCATTAAAAAATTGTTCCCCACATGGGAATCAGAACTGTAGGCCCTTTTATAAAGATTAAAAAGCCCTTCCTTTACACCACAGGCGCCTGTTGCCATACTGAAAACAAAGAAATAAAACTTACTGGTACCCTCTGGTGTGGCAAGACAAACAGCACCTGTGTCAACTACCACAAGGCTCAGAGAACAACCAGCTGACATGACTAAACTGAAAGATCTAACAGGGATGTAAGAGTTAAGTAAACACATTACACCCTAACTCGCCCGGGACCGCACTCACCGACCTAGGGTCTTTAGAAAATAAGTCTCGCCTTAGTGAAACTCCGGGGCCGAGATTTTGATTTGCAGTTATTGCAAAAAGTACCTTCTTTCGCCAGACACCGAAACGAAATTTTTCAGGCCAGCAGTTTTAGTATTAGAGCCGACCGAAGTGCGATCGCGTAACCGACACTTTGAAGGGGTCTCTACTTGTTGAAAAGCGACACAATTGAGTTCGAAAAAGGAAATAACGCTGGATTTCAGCAAAAACAAGCATATATATATATGACAAATCAGATGACTCAGATTTTGATGAAAACGTAGCAAGAGTTTGGGGCGATTCAGATTGATCATGCAAAGAAAATCTAGAATTTAGATCTAGGGCCCGGCCACGAGGTTGAGAGTGAGGGTGACAGGTCAAACACCCCGATTGAACAACAGTTTGCGCATATCGGGTATATTTTCTGAAACCACATTAATTTTTCTTTTAATTTTTTTTCCAGTTTTTGGAATTTATCATTTTTAAAACATGTTTTTTAAACGCTTGTATTCACGGGAGGTGGGTTCTTTCCCCTTGCTTAGGATTTAGGAATGGATTTCCCATCCAGGCCCTTAGGGTGTAATGAGTTAAATGAAAAATACACATAAGGGAACAAATACTTGGACAAAATTTGAAAACACGGGCAGGTAGCCTAAGCACTCAGAAAAAAGATAAAAAGACTGATCTAAACATATATCCACAAATTTTATTCCTTTCATTCTTCAATGAAAACAAAAAGTGCAAGTTCGATGTTATCACACAATCAACCAATCACTCATAACAAACTGGAATGAACATTATACACGAGTATGCTTCCTCAACAAATTGTGCTTTGCATACAAGAACTCATCTCCAATTTTGCTGAGCAATGCCATGTTTCTGCTGAAAAACCAAAATAAATGCTACGAAATGACAATGCAATAATATCTCAAGCCGTACACTTTCAAAAACCCTGTCTATGCTCAACCATCCACACACAGCCTCACACAGATGCCACAGACACAGCCCAACACCCAGCTCTGAAAGAAAACACTAAAAGTAACAAACATTAAAACACCTCATTGATAAAGAAATCGCAGCAACACGTATAAAGGACAGTAGAATATAGAAATATCTTACAATTTTCAGTATAAAGTTGCCAATGACCAGCAACCTCACTCACTAGGACAATGTTTGAGACCAAATGAGAAAACAAATACTTCTCTTATAAACATGCATTAATCCTGCATTTGCATTTTAAAGAAAAATTTGTGTTGCTATACAAAGTATAGACTCGATGATAAATAGTGATGACTCTGACAGAAAAGACAAGAGGCAAATATTTATAATAAACTAGAGCACAACAACATTCATTCAATCCTCTCCAGACCCTGTCGATCGGAGGTTACGCCTTTGTCTTGGTGATTGCTTCGGTGATCTGCGGGGAGACTTGTCTGTGGGGAAAACAAAAGAAACAGATATATTCAAAGACGTCTTGAAATGTCAAATTTGATCGCTCAAGGAAACCGACTGTTGGTGAAGAAAAAAAAAATCTACATCAACAGCCAAGTTCATCCACAGCTGATCAATGCACACAATACAGTCCCAACAAAAACCCAGACCACTACTCACATAAGAGCCTGATATATCAGCGCTATCAAAAAAAGTATTTTGAGTGCAACATTACCAAGTACATCATTTGTGAATTCACAGAATAACTGGCTTGAAGGGCACACATAATTGCAGACCCTCGTCAACTCTTTTATGTCCACTATTCTTTCTCAGTAAAAAATTGTTATCTTTCAAACATTTCATAAAACGATCAATGGCTTTTCTCCTACAATCTCATGTACAGAGTGTTCTACACACAACTTGAAACATAGTCCAAGTCATGCTCTAGCACTCCAAAGTTTCTCTTGCAAGCCCTCAGGAGGGTAGAAGCATACAGCAATGCATCACCCGCTGTTTCCTTGCATGGCAAAACAAACAACAGTTTCCAAACTTAATGCTAAAATGCTAATCTCTTGAGGAAAAGAGAAAAAAATAATAGACGAACAGCAATTAATGTCTTTGTTTACAGTTAATCAGAGCTTCCAGCAGCTGATATCATTGTTCGAGGTTTTCGGGTGCAGGGCAGCGCCCTGGCAGGGGGTAGAAGGGGGACGCCCACAGAGTGTCATTTTTGGCTATTCAAGCCTAAATTTTACAAGAAAATAAGAGAAGAAAAAACATACCTTGCATACACAATTTTCTGTAGTGTTAATCCATATAAATTCAAAGCCATGCTTTCTCCCTTGTACTGATACTGTACATCCACAACAGTTAGTGTAACAGCTAGATCTATAAAACTTGACAGTTAATGTTCAACCTTTTTTCTGCATGTGTTGGTTTGCACCATATTATATTATATTATATATATATATATATATATATATATATAGATCTAGATTCTAGATCTAATGTGTAGAATCCTTATTATAGATTTATATCTAACAGTAATAGTATAACAGCTAGAATCTAGATCTAAACAGCTTGACAGTTTATATTCAACTTAAATCCACAACAATATGTACAAATAAACAAGTCTGATGAAAAAATCAAGCTCTCTTCAGAGTTTTCTTTTCGTGGCAGGCCCAAATATCTATTGAACCACAATCGTTATGTCTTCCTCTTGTTTACAGTGCTGGTGCTGTTTGTGCTTTAGAAAGTTAAGAAAGTGAAAGTAAAAGACCCCGTAAAAGAACCGTCTACACTTGCAAATAAAAGAGCACTTCCGATATGGGTTGGCTATTTTGTTGACTATCAGTAATTACGGAAATTTTTTATTTCGCATTTTAAAAAATAATTTTATATATTTTTTTTAACACGAATGTTCACAAAATTTTTCCATTTGCGGAAGACTGGAAGCTCTGGTTAATAAACTAAAACATGTTTTTACTAATCTTGAACCTCCTTTGCAACATATGAGATGCATCTTGAGAATAAAAACAAAAACAAAACAGTAGCAACAGAACCGAATCACCCAACTCTCTACATTCCATACTCTTTCACTTGCGACTGGGCCCTTTCACCAGTCACAAGCGTTGAAGACTGGCGTTTTTGGGGGTATTTCAATAAATCACCACAACTCTCAGAATTACCCTATTGTAATTATTTTTTGACACAGTAAAGTAACATTCAAGCTTAATCTAATACAAAAAAACTATAATTGTCTAAGTCTAATACTTTAATTTCTATGATTTTTAAAAAATTGGCATGAATTTGATTTTCCGAAAAATTTCCAGACGTGACAAGTAGAATGAAATTCACTACAACAACAAAAATAAAAGTTCAAAGTGTTCTGGTTTGATTTGTATCCATGTGCGAGTGTTTGGCGAAAATATAAAAGTTGGTCTGTGCATTGATTCAGACCCATACACTGAATTACATGAGACAGATGTACAGCACGACGTTGTGATCTCGTTGCGCGAAAAACAACACTGGTACTAGTGCTAGATCTAGCCCTAGAACTACGACTCGGGCCGTGTTCGGGTACATATCCAGGATCCTAACTATTAGACACATCCTATTCTGAGATACTAGAACTAGTAAAACGTACAGAAGTATAGAAAACGGTGAAATTATGTGATTCTTGTTCATGCGACGTCTTCGACCGTTACTACAACGCGATTGTCGGATTACTATCAGCTGCATAGAAAAAACAAAGCGCGAGTTCCGGTCTGTTCAACCCCAGTTGGGGGTCACTGTCCTTCACCTTCAATAACTTAAAAACTACCGGCCCCAGAGATATGAAACGAAGTCTAAGTAGTTCAGGCTTGGCCAAACAAGGGTACGAGGCGGGTCTCGCGATCCGTGCGTGATTTGTAGAGCGGAAAAAAAATTCCAAAGTTGGTCACGCAGGGCTTGTGAGACCCGTCGCGAGCGTCGCGGCGGGGGTAACGCAACTGTTGTGTGAACCGCCTGAAGTGAGTTAAGGAAAACAAAGTTAGTGAAAAAATGTAAATCAACCCATTGAAATAGTCTGGTTCGATCAATATTCCTTTCTAAAAAATACATGTGTTTTCAACCAGGCCCAGTACACGTTGGTACAGTGGAGTCCACTTATAACGAGTTCTGAAATAACGAGAAGTCTATTTTCCCCCCCTTCTTCATCTTTGTAAATAAAATACTGCTATAGCTCAATCAGATAAACGCGCGAGTCGGTTATAGCGGAATATTCCTGTTGCCATGCACAGCGTATAGGTCATTTCTACATATGTAAAATCTCGCCAGCTGAGACACTTGGTGATCAAGCAAAATAAAGAATGGGAGAGCCCATGTGTGCCAACGATGAAAGCCGGAGCGAATGAGTGGGGAGGGTGTTGCATGCGCAGAAGAGCTGTAGTAGAGAAGCAGAACGCATTGTGATAGGCCAGCCTAGTCTAGATTATCTAGGCCTATCATGCCTCTCACTTCTCTGATGCGGGGATGGAGAGGTCACAGTGCTGTGATGGATGGAGCGAATGTGTGATGTGCGCAAGCAGATGCGGGAACGCACCACAGGGTGTGGTGGGGTGGGAGAAAATACAGCGGGCAAGTCAGCCTTGAGAACTTTCTTTCTGATCACCAAAGCCGAGCTGTCAACATCGTTTTAACGCTAGAGAAAGAAACCTGATTCAATTTTTGATCAAGAAAGACCTAGATTTCATGTTGAACAAAACCATCATCAGGGGAGATAATAAAAAACAGCAACAGAACACCAAACTCATACTTTATTATTTCCTTTTAAATTCTTACTGGATCCCTCATAAAGAGAAACCTGCTATAACGGACATTTCGTACCAGTTCCCACCCTCTCGTTAAAACAGGATTCCACTGTACTACACAGCGCCATATTTCAACCCCCCCCCCCCCCCAACCAAAACCCACATAAACTAAACGACTGAAGTATAATAATTCAAAAAAACTTACTAAGACCCTGAAGAGTCTCCTTTGGCAACCAGTCATAGTCCACATCAGAATTTTGTGTTCCCATTTCAACCGGCTGGCGGGGCTTCGAAAGACGTTTTCGCTGTTAAATAAAGACAGAATTGATATGACAAAGGGATCATGGGGTAAGCTGAATTAAACAAGCATCAGCTATCTCTCTTTTCTCTGCATATGTACAGAGTGTTCTACACACAACTTGAAACATAGTCCAAGTCATGCTCTAGCACTCCGAAGTTTCTTTTGCAAGCCCTCAGGAGGGTAGAGCATACAGCAATGCATCACCCGCTGTTTCCTTGCATGGATAACGAATTCAATGGTTCCCACACTTTTAATCAAAGGCAGGTCTTATTTGAACATTAACAAAAAACAAAACAACAACAACATACAAACCACCAATAACAAAAACTACAATTAAAACGTGCCACTGACGATTCATGATGGTGGTACATCCAATGTTTAGTAAAAACGAAGTCTTTTATATGAAAGCTCACATGATAGTCCCCCTCCAACTAGCGCTTCTTTTAGAAATATAAGGACACTGTTGTCCAAGCAGATTTTTTTCAACATGGGCGGTAATCTTCGACAGGTTGGACTGTACTTTGTTATTTAAAAAGAGATTGAATGTTCCATGCAAAACCTTAATGCTAACTAAAATTTTGAAACCACTCTACCCTGGCTTATTAAAAGCGGACAGACCCCTCCCCGCCCTCAAAGAGTAAACTTTTCCCCCCTCTCTCTCCATGTACAGAGTGTTCTACACACAACTTGAAACATAGTCCAAGTCATGCTCTAGCACTCCAAAGTTTCTTTTGCAAGCCCTCAGGAGGGTAGAAGCATACAGCAATGCATCACCCGCTGTTTCCTTGCATGGCTAACGAATAATAGTTCCCACATTTTTAATCAAAGGCAGGTCTTAATTTGAACATAAACAAAAAAACAACACAAACTAGGTACCGCAAACTGGCCGTGCGCCCCCGTGGCGCACTGTCACAGAGACCAAAACCCACATTTTTACCCTCCTAAAACACTGTGTGATCATGCATACACACAGACACTTGATATATCAGAAGAAAGAGGAGCTTTTCCACTTTTTAGTGGTAATATTTATTTGATCAACGATTCTTTTGAAAGCAAAATCTTGCGGGAAAAAAGACAACACTATCGAGGTTTTCACTGTCGCGGCAGCGCGTTTCGTCTATTGATTTTTCGAGTGACCTCGGTTGAACAGGAACGGGGAGCGTATGGTATTAAATACTGCAATCTGATTCGTCGATATTTCAAGATAAGAAGACGCTCTTTCCGGTGATATATTTCTAAAGACTGTTCTTTGAGAATTAATAGAAGAGATTTGCGTGTGAAAACTTTCGGTGTTGTTTTTTTTATGGAACCAGTGATCGGACTGACTACGAAAATATACCGGCAGAAAGCCCATTCATTCCTCTTCAAGAATAACACAGCCATTATACGCAAATAAACACCGGACGCTCCCCGTCGGCTTGCAAGCAGGGCACCATCGCCCCTTTTCGTATAAAGTCTCTCTTCTTCCCTTCAGCGCGCAGCCGATAAGCCGGCGGTCGTGAGTGGGGATTTTAATCTCCCCTTGTATTTCTTGCCGTTTTGGTCAAAAAGCCATGTTTACGTCTATAAATTTCCATCTTCTGGTTATTTGATAGCCCTGAAAAAAATTGAGCTTGTTTTCTATGTTCATAGGTGTGTGTCTACAAGTTTTTGTGAATGTCCGTTCAAATTTAAGAATGTTGTGACATCTCAAAGTGTAGACATTTCGCAATTAAAAAACTAACATTTTTCTGCCACTTCAGATGTTCATAACTTTGTTAAAAATGAAGCTATATGTATAAATTTGGTATCAAAATGCTCAGAATGATAAATTCTATAAGGTAGTGTAGTTAACTATGAAATCAGAGGACTTTGAAATTTCAGTTTGTGGTACCTACACAAACAAACAACATACAAACATCCAATAACAAAAACTACTATTACAAAATGCCATAGACTTCATGATGGTGGTACAACCAATGTTATGTGAAAATGAAGTCTTTTATATGAAATATCACAAGATGACCGCAAAGTGTCAAATGCTAGCTGAAAAATTTTGAAACAATTCTACCCTGGCTTATTAAAAGTGGACAGACCCCTCCCCGCCCCCAAAGGGTAAACTGTTTGTTTTTTACTCTCTCCATGTACAGAGTGTTCTACACACAACTTGAAACATAGTCCAAGTCATGCTCTAGCACTCCGAAGTTTCTTTAGCAAGCCCTCAGGAGGGTAGAAGCATACAGCAATGCATCACCCGCTGTTTCCTTGCATGGCTAATGGACAATAGTTCCCACACTTTTAATCAAAGGTAAGTCTTATTTGAACATTAAAAAACCCAACATACAAGCCATCATTAACAAAAACGACAATTAAAACATGCTATAGACACTTCATGATGGAGGTACATCCAATGTTATGTGAAAACGAAGTCTTTTATATGAAACATCACAAGATTGTCCACTTCCCCCTAACATTTCTCTTAGAAATATAAGGACACTGTCGTCTAAGCAGACCATTTTTTTCATCAACATGGGCGGTAATCTTGGACAGGTTCGACTGTACTTTGTTATTTCAAAAGAGATTGCATTTTTCATGCCAAACCTTAATGTTAACTGCAAAATTTTGAAACCACTCCACCCTGGTTTATTACAAGTGGAAAGACCCCTCCCTGTCCCCAAAGAGTAAAATTTTTTTTCTCTATCCATGTACAAAGTGTTCTACACACAACTTGAAACATAGTCCAAGTCATGCTCTAGCAAGCCCTCAGGAGGGTAGAAACATACAGCAATGCATCACCCGCTGTTTCCTTGCATGGGTAACGAATAATAGTTCCCACATTTTAAATCAAAGGCAGGTCTTATTTGAACATAAAAAAAACAACCAATCAAACAACAAACAAACCGCCATTAACAATTTAAAAAGCAACCATAAAAACACGCCACACCACAGACGCTTCAGATGGTGGTACATCTAATGTTATTTGAAAACGAAGTCTTTTATATATGAAAGCTCACAGGATAGTCCCCCTCCCACTAGCGTTTCTTTCAGAAATATAAGGACAATTGTCTCAGACTTTTTTCACCCCCCCCCCCCCAAATAAAATAAAAAATAAAAAAGGGGTGTGTGTGTGTGTGTGTTAATTTTGGACAGGTTCGACTGCACTTTTTATTTTAAAAAAAGGTTGAATGTTCCATGCAAAACCTTAATGCTAGTTGTAAAATTTTGAAACCGCTCTACCCCGGCTTAATAAAAGTGGACAGACCCCTCCCCGCCCCCTATGAGTAACCCTTTTTTCCTCTCCATGTACAGAGTGTTCTACACACAACTTGAAACATAGTCCAAGTCATGCTCTAGCACTCCGAAGTTTCTCTAGCAAGCCCTCAGGAGGGTAGAAGCATACAGCAATGCATCACCCGCTGTTTCCTTGCAAGATGAAATAGATGTCATTCAGCATCCCTCTTTCGTAAAGGAAAATCTCAGTTGGGGGAGGGCAAAAACAACAAAAACACCCACAATCAAAACAAAACAAGAAACAAATCAAAGCCCCATTTCAATTACTCTGCGGTTTGGATGAGGGCTTTTTGCCCAAAGAGAGTAACTATTCAAAGATGAAAGTGTCTAAAAGGCTCTGAATTGTTACTTTGAATGTCAAAAAGAAGTCAAGATGCCACCGGAACAGGTAAAAATATCTGGACTGCACTCTAATGAAAACCATTCACAGGTGACAAACTCCCTGTTTAAATGCTTCTGGCTTATTAGTTGAATAGCTCTAAATTATGTTGCATGCACAACTTAAAAAACAGTTCAAGGTGTCAGAAGATTACAGCAAATGGGAATGATAAGTCAAAGCCAGTCTTGAAATGTAGAATACAAGGCATACTTTCTAACTAAAAAAAACCCCCAAAACCCTTCACGGCGCAATAGTGTGTGGACTGTTTATCCCGACTCACAGCATTTGTATTATAATCTTACACAAATGAACATGGCAACATTGTCACAGCACTTGAAAATGAAAACAAATACAGAATGTAAAACAGTGTTGTTGTTTTCAATAGTGAGCTGAATACAGTATGTCAAACCTACCAAGAACTCCAATAAAGCTAGAGCCCCCTTTTTAATGGAACTCAAATTTGGTAAAAATTGATCTTTTATTGCCGTGTACTACAGTTTGGGTAAATGCATTAACCGGTACCTTTCCCGGCACACACACATTTGCCACAACAGGTTAGTAACACAATATCAATCTTCTCGAGTTCTAGAGCATCTCCCCGATTTTTAGAGAAAAATTATTTTTGGCCATGGAGTGGTTGGCAGGTCTGTAATATACAAGCATCGGCTATCTCTTTTCTCGGTGTATGTACAGAGTGTTCTACACACAACTTGAAACATAGTCCAAGTCATGCTCTAGCACTCCAAAGTTTCTCTAGCAAGCCCTCAGGAGGGTAGTAGCATACAGCAATGCATCACCCGCTGTTTCCTTGCATTTCTTATAACCATGCTGATTACAAGAAAAAAACCCAACCCATTTCTGACATATGTCAAACAGATATATCCTGGGATAGTACAAGAGAATGAGACAAGGTCCCTCATGAAACAGTGGCATAAAATCTATATAACCTGTGTTATTCAATAAGTCAACAGTAAGCCACATTCTGAGGAATTGTGATAACCCAAAGACTATACTTTGATACAGATATACATTTTGAGCATGAAAAAGTAAGATTAGACCCTACATAATAATACTGCACAAGCAAAGCTCTCCACAAGTTGAAAAACCTACAGAACATCACCCATAAACTCTTGAATGCTGAAATAGGACAGGAATACTTACACCAAAGCTAGCAACCAACTGCTGAGCGCCAACAAGAAGTAAAATGATAATGGCAGCCAGGAACACGTACAGGAAAAATCTGAAACAAAAAAGTTAAGACATAAATATGTCATGTCCAGCAGTATCATGAGTGAACCTGTCTAAAAAAAAAGAATCACAAGGGAGACAGAAAAAAATTATGTCTTGCACAGGGGAATTTTTAAGGGGAGGGTCCAAAGGACCACTTTTTAACTGATTAAAAGCAAAGGACTTAATACAGGGTCCCCACCAAATCTTGGAAATTTTTTCAAGACCCCAATTTGAGAGAAAAATCAGGCTGCTGCGCATCAAGAATGATCCCCCAAAAAGGCCATCATCAATGATAAAAAGTCAAAATGTCTTAAAATGAATGCAAATGTACATTTTGTAGTAGTCTTCATTCAAACAACAGATGATTAAAATACTGGGTGACTGCTACCCAGCTTCTCAAATTTCCCGGGGGGGGACGGGACGCGCCCTCCATTTTCCAGGGGCGTGTTACATAATGGCAGCGCATGCTCCATTTATATCAGATATAATATATATGTATATGTTCGTGAACACATATACACACAAACATGTAGGTACATTATATCCAGTCGACATGTCAGTGTGGCACTGGGATCTTGAGTGACTTTGGCATTTCAGTCTGTTCTTACTTACATGTATTTATATTTCCCCCTCATCATATTAGCCTACATAAACTATAGGCCCTATATAAAAAAGGAATCCTGCTTTGAGCCTGAGAAAATACCTAGAACCAGAATATCGACTGTCAATAACCAGTCTGGGTGTCATGATTCATATAATAAACGTGAAGACGAAAACTATTGCTCAAACTCAAAGTAGAGTAATAGTAATAACTTGAATGGCTCAAGTAGATCTATTCAGTGTGAGAGGTGTAAGAACTGAGGGAGGGCAAGATGCAGTGACACTGAAATTCTGCCAATCTTGAACAGAAAGCTAAAATATAGATGTAGATATAAATACAGTCACCCCATCCAATGAAACGCGAACACTTTAGTTCAATAACAAGGCATGACGGATCCCGATTCCACACAAGGCCTGCACCAACGCGTGCTTTGCCGAGAGCTCTTATAGTAGTTATCAAAATTCTAAATATACTAAAAATTTGCTTCAAAGTTCAGTTTTTGACCTCTAACGTAGTCTTCAA
>NW_004797297.1:1681373-1697502 GCF_000002075.1 Aplysia californica | reverse complement strand
CCAATTCCGGAGTCCTATACTTCACAGCGCTCAGACCGCCGGTACTCACAGGTTCATTGACCAGTCACAAGGGCGAACCTGACAAAACGCTTGTATAACTTTCTTTTCTTTTTTTTTTCCACAAGTGACAGCAGAGGACAAACTTTTAATATTGATTTATTTTCAAGGCGACAAAGCGTTCGTAATGCACAACCTGCATGTTACAAATTTTGCGTTATCTATCAGACTATTACCGGAAAATTTCTGGGTGGTAACGAAAGCAGATCTTGATTCTTCCTGATCGAGCCTCGGTGTCACACATACACTTCCGCCATAGCGGTTCAATTATGTTTCCTCTTCAGGATTCATCAGCCATACAGTCTAGATAGCTACACATTACGCAGGCCCTATCCTTTCCCGACTTACCGACCCATCACAAAATTCCCGACTTTTTCCTGACCTATCTCAAAATTCCAGACTTTTTCCAGACCTGGTGTTAATATATCCTTTGCTCCCATGTTTTGCCCCAATCACGGATGTAATAAAACACATTCCACTAATGCCACCCCTCCTCTGTTTGCTGCGCTATAACTCCCCGATAAAATCAATTATAACAAAAGCCACAAGTCTTTTAATCATATATAACGAGCTCTAATAAAAAAGGTAGAAAGCCATGACTAGTGTGTACAAGTAACAATACTTCAAAGAACTTTGTCCTAGGCTGGCCATTGGCCATATGCTCAGGGTGGCAAACAAAGGTCAAATTTCATACCTCTGGCTATCGGGAAAGTTTCAGTGCCAGCGCACCTTGAAGACAAGCAGCAGTCAGTTTTCACATCTAAACTACCATGACCACCTGCATCGCTCAGGGCTCATATGGGTGGAACAACAGCTACTCACAGTCCGCATCTCTTCCCCTGTTCCTTTCCAGGCAGCCATGTCATAGAGAGCCAGCTGAATTAATCTTAGTTGGGACTTTTCTTTTGAATCAGGGCTGAGCGGACAAAGTATTGTTGCCTGCGACAGGTCAAAACCCCCAGAAGGGAAAGAATTTCTTTGCCCATTTGCGGGTAGAAAAGGTTTCCGTCTTAGATTTGTTAGGAATTTATCAAGGCGTGAAGGGGAAAATTCCACCATCACAGGGTCCAAACTTCCAACTTAATAGGTTCAACTGTACTTATTTAAATTTTAAATGCTATAAAAACACTACATAAATTGTATGTGGGATGACATTTATCCTGTATTTGTACAGCATACAAACACGGGTCAAACTAGCATCCAATATTAATGTTGCAAGTAAGAGTTGTTGGTTGGCATTATGAAAATGCAACCAACCATTTATCTACCTGCAAAATAAAAATGAAATCAATAAATTACACAGTACTATACCATACAGCTGCAAAGCCTCAAGTCTTTCTGCGCTAACAAAAATATCCCCCCCCCCCCCCACTTCAGTTGTAACTCGGAATTGGTTTATTTTTTCGTCGATATGCCACCGCCCCCTGAATAATGCAGTTGTTTTTATTCAGTGTTTAAGACCATTGTCCATCATCACATAAAATACACATTAAAAGGAATGGAGAGACAAATGGGATGAGCCCATGCCCTGTTTCAGAGTTTGTAGCGATCATGCCAGGATTTGTAGGTCACATCAAGTGGGAAAACAGCAATACTTTACACTAAAACGGTATTGAATTAAACACTCACGTTTCCCCATCCAATCCCTCATCCGGTTCAATAACTTGGATCGTCTCATTGAAAACAGCATTCTGGAAAATGGTGCCCTCCTGGATGGAAAAGGAAAAGATTTTTCAAAAACAATTTCAACTTTGATGTGCACAGATTTCAACATAACAATAGTTCATTACTAACAATAATTTGCATTAGTTCATTATTCTAAAAGCCCCGAAGTGCACAACAATAAAGAATTCAACCAGAACATAAAATTAGTGATTAAACAAATATAACAGTAAGTGTTACCCACATTACCTGAAGTAAATTGATAAATTTAGGAACTTTTTGAGAACTATGACTTACAGAATCTCTGTAGTTGATCGTCACAGACAAACCAAAAGGCCTGGAGCTGAAAGCTTCATTTGGGACAAATCCATACTCAAAGGTTGCCTGGCGTCTTGGCTCAACCACAGTGCCAAAAGACATGGTGGTGAACTGAAAAAGAACAATGATATGAAGAACAAGAAAACGACACAAAAAGCAAGACACACACTACACTTTCAAAGTCATCAGTAAGTAATATTTTATAAAAATGGGAAAATATAATTGATTTAGCTACAGCATTCATCTAAAAAAAATGTTTTGTCAAAGTCTGTGAAGACCATACTATCAGAATTTGTTTTTTTTTAAAATGTTGATAAAATTAAGTACATTTGAATCAGAAAACAATGTAATCCACATTCCCCAAGAGACATCATAAATTAATTTCACCACAAGAAAAAGAAGTTTGTTAGCAGGGCCCGACATGTTGCATGTCTGCAGATATTGAGTGGTACTTTTTGGGGTGTAATTTCACAAAAAATAGTGAATTTTGGGAAAAAAATAATAATTTGACAATTTAAATCTAGATCTAGCATTGAAAAATATTGATTTCTCAGTAACAGAGCAATGGCAATTAGAGCCCAAATGTATCAATATTCTAAAGAAGAGTCCTACATTCTTTTAGTATGAAAAATAATGCTATATTTTGTTGTGTAAAAGTAGTAAGACTGGGGTCTGGGCTATAATTTGAGCATCGCGATAAAACAAAGTGGCATAAACTTCAAAATTGTGTTTAAAAACTGAATCAAAACTTCCGATTTTTCGGTGGAAACGCTTGACCCGAAAGTCAACATTATGACCTTTATTTTAACATGGATATGTGGATTGGAATAGAATCTAAGCTAAAATTGAAGATCGGTTCTCGAGCAGCCGGGGGGCAGCTTAGTGTACTGACGGCACTTCAGCCGCGCCGCCCCCTACGGCTCAGCATAGCGAATGAGTTAATCTTCTGCACTTATATGACCTTGGTGAGTTGCAAACTTTTGCTGAAACCAGCTTTACAATTTACTTGAAATGTTTAACAACTAAGTTAAACCTTGCCTAAACCTATAATTACCCATGCAAAGCAAATCTGCTATTAAAAAAAAAAAAAAAACCAAAAAAAATTCTCGGAGAGAGAAGGCAAATAACAGTTTAATCAGAATTGAGGAAGTTGAGCACGAGGGACATTCCTACACGCACAATTTATATCCTCCTAATTATGTTGAAATAAGTAACTATTCCCTCTTAATCACTTACATTCTGCAAGAAGAAACTGTAGTCCTGGGGGTATCTGAAAGAAGCCTCCATGCTGTCCACCAAGAAGTCCAGTTTGCCCTTGTTAGTGAAACCAACCAAGATGCGCACTTGTTTACCAGCAGGCAATTCTGTCAAAAAAAAGAAGAAAAAGGGTGTGTGTGTGTGTGTGTGTGTTAACCGGGGGTGAGACAGAAAGTCATAAAGCAATTATCTACCAAAAAACTTTGGTGCCATGATATCTATTTGCCAACAGAAACTGGGTCTACCTCTCATGCCCAAAATATCTGATTTTAGAAAGCAGTCAGTGGACAATTTGGGAATCGGCATGGGACCCCACAATTGTAGAACAACCGAACAGAAAATAGGTGAACAATGAAATCTTCAGTCTACAATTTATTCCAAGGAAATAAAAAGAACATCCTGAAACTTAACCATGAGAAATAATCAGAGACTATGTTTACCGAACACCTTTGACAATTCAGGTTGTCTCAATAAAAAACATCTTCAGCTTAGAAACACTCATCCAATGTCCAACACATACCTCTAAACGAAAACACAGCTCTACTTATAAGTTAATATATAAACGCTGTAAGACATGACAAAACCAATTATTGTATATTGTTATTAACAACAAAAACTCGGTTACCATAAGTACTTAGCACTTTTCTTACCAAGAGGATTGGCTGGCTTTGTGAAAAGGACAAATGTATCTGCATCTGGGGAAGGCTTTAGAGTTTCCGTTTCCTCTTCCTCAGCAGCTTCTTCAGCATCCTTGTAAAAGACATGAAGGAATACATCTATTACCACCAAAGACAATATTTTAAAAGTCTACATGGTAGAGAAAAAATCACATTACAGGAAGGAGCTGTAGCGTAAGAAGACAATGACAATAATTACTTTAAAAAACCCACAAAAAAAACCCCACCACCCACGGAACAAAGTATTCAATCAAGTAATATTGTAAAATCAAAACTTCCAGTCCCATTTCACAAGATAAAATAATTTCATCCTCTCCAAGGAATTACAGGGCGCAATGTGCATTAAGTACTTGATTTAGCCAAAACTTGAGCAAATCCATTTTAATCGTATTAAAACATCTACAACATTTCAACAAGTTCTTCAGTGTAAAAGCCGTCACCCAAATGGTACGATGTTGCACGCATGGACTGATCACTCATTTCCCAATAAGTATACACAATAACCACATGGGGTTAATTTTTAACTAAAAAGTGGAAAAGCCGGCATGAAGCAACAGCACTTTAGCTGTTATTAATCAACTAGACAACTAGAGATGCTGCCATCGGAAGGACTTCCGAAACGAGCCACCCCCCAAAAAACAACAATAGAAGAGACATTCTAACCCTAACCTTACCCCTAACCTCTATTCCATTCTGGTCGCTCGTTACTGAATTCCCCCCCTGCCATTGGTAGTCCACTAAAGGTGCTGACAGAACAAGAGCCCCAGTCCCAGGTATATTTGGAAGTCTTCATAATATTTTTTTCCTGCTATACTAGATATTTAAGGGTCAATATCATATTTATTGGGTAGACAAGGAATCAAGCTTTCTCCTTACTCTTTATTAAAACAAAATCGATCCACTGGAAGATGTTCTCTTAATTTCTTTAAAATCAGAGGGCACAATAGAGTTGATTGAAAGAAACTTTGTGGATCAATCCCCGAAAACTTTTAAAATAAAAAAAGATACTTCGGCCTTGAAGTGATCCTGGTCAAATAAAGATGCATTGAAAGATCAATTCGTTTTTTACCGTAATATTATAAGTTTAATTTACTGGAGCAGTTACATTATTTTTTTTATTCGATGAAATTCAAGAGTATTGACTACAAACCTACAGTCACGACACATGAAGCTACAGCGAGCACCTAGCACACCTCAGTGATTGGCCAAATATATAGATGTCGTATTTCCGCCATCTCCTGGGGCTTCCCTCGCCAGTTGACTACATCTCACCATGGCGGGCCTGCGCCATGGGCTACGACACTAAGTTTCAGCCGACAACTTGGGATGTGAGCGCGCGCATTTGTCGAATTGTGTGCACACGCTGTGTGTGTGTGTACAACTTTGAGGAGAAGGTGAGAAGGTAAATTTATGGAACAAGGATTGCTAAGATTGTTTATAAAATATAACACAAATTTAAAAACAAAAACCCAACAGCAAAAAACAAAAAAACTCCCCAAAAAACAAAACAAATACGGCGAGATCTAGTCAACAGTTACTGGTGAGGGAAACCCACAAGTTGGAGGAAACCCCGGAAGATGACGAAAATAGGTAATCTACATTTGGGCCAATCACAGAACTATAGCGAGATAAATTATAAATAACCTGCCCATATTGTACTAATAGTGAAAACACTCATACAGGGCATTTATCACGCCCAAAGGGAGTTACGGATTTAAAACGAGACATAAAAGGCAAAAGCCGTAACCGATGATTTAAGTTTACCATCATAATATTATTAGGCCGGCTCTATTTCTCCGAACGCTCGGGAAGCGTGCACACGAACGAGAGAGAGAATTTATATATATAACATGCGAAAGGGGCGTGTTTTTTGTGTGTTGTTTATATGAAAGATTTTACTTTATGCTTTAGGGTTGACTAAATGCAAAATAGGTTACTGCAAAAGTCGGGCAGTCTTGTTTTCTCGCAGTACCTTTTCAAATGAAGTATAGTCCGGGAACGTTGCTCCAACCACAATTGAAGTATCTTAATATTCAGACATCAAAAAAATCTGTAACTCTAGAACTTGAATATGATGCAAAAAATGCTTCTTCAGTCCTTGAAGAACGGCAGAATGAATGATGACGCCTAAATCTTGCAAATAACTGAAAAACTTTGAGAACGGAAACCGTTTGGAGAAATAAAGGTCAACTTTATTTCCCTGAGCGTTCGGAGAAATAATCACTTCCAAATTATTAATAGCAAATTAGTACCTTTCCAGTTACCGATCCTTCAACATCTTCTGGACTTTCTTCATCTCCAGCAGTCTCCGTCTCAACTGTTGCCTCATCATCTTCACCTTCCATGGAATCTTGAGCAAAAGCTACATTGCTTCCTTTGCCTGAGAAACATGACAAAATTGAAAATAACTGTGTAACTTCTTAGCCAGTCATGGTTAGTACTCTTTGCAAGTCTTTGACACACAACAATTCAAGTTAGCATTACTTTAACCATATATCCGTATGCCATGGGGTCATTTTAAACCTCCAGATTTGTATTCTTTACATTTTAGAATACTTCTAGATCTAGTACGAAGATCTCTTTGAAACTTTCAGTATTTCTCAAAAAATTATTTTGACAGATTTACTTGATCTAGATTCTAGATCTATACAAAGTAGTGTATGGACCCCCCCCCCCCCCCCCCTCACCCCAGGCGGTGCCACTGACTGAAGTGTCTTTAGGCCATTCCCAAAGGGGGGACATTTCTCGTTTATGCACAGTAGAATTGTGCAAAAATTCACAATATATTTCAAAGAATAACCAATGTTTTCAACGAGATTGCAGAAAGAAACATTAGTAGCACGTCTTACTCTTTGGACCCGAATTGAAGGGGATATGATGCTCGGCGCACGAGCGCTGAGCAAGGGGCTAGACGTGGGACCAGAATGCAGGCGAGGTTTTGAAATGGGAGTACTGTATACAGACCCGGTAACCGGGAATAAAGTCACAAAGTATACAGACCCGGTAGGGGAACTCTTTTGTGATTTCGGAAACTTTCAGCACCCTCTTGGCTCAGGGTAGAACTAGGTTCTTCTAGATCTATGGCCTAGGTCTAGATCTAGACAGACAGATATAAATCATTGATCTAGTTTCGAGGCTAGCCTAGATCTAGATCTAGACTGTAGACCTAGATCTAGATTCTAGATCTAGATCTAGATTCTAGATCTAAAACTAAATGAAGATTGCGGATGTCTTTTCGATGAACGATCGTTTTTCCCCTGTTTTGGAGTTGGAGGAATCACAATTTGAAGAAAAGAACAATGTCATAATTTCAATCGAGCAGTCTCTCTCTCTCTCTGTATCGCTCGTATTCTTTTTTTCTTTGTTTGTCTCTGTCTTTCGTTCCTTCCTGCCAACTGGCAGACATGTCATATTATATACTTTTTGCTAGCACTTCCCCCTGCGCTCTCTCTCTCTCTCTCTTTAACTCACTCACACACACACACACACACATACATTACCGGGTCTGGGCGCTGAAACCCTCCGAAATCACAAAAGAGTTCCCCTACCGGGTCTGTATACTTTGTGACTTTGTTCCCAGTTACCGAGTCTGAATACACTTCGTTTTGATTTGAAATACGCTTATCGGGCGACATAAACCCGGCCCCCGCAGGCCGAGGGTTAGGGCGTTAGTTAGGGCCTAAGTATCCACAGCTTGCAAGAACAATACATCAGAATCAGTCAATCGTTGCAATAATGAAACTTTCGACAAGCTCCCAAGTCCAAATATTACTTCCCAGGACAATTTACAAAGTGTAGAGGGGTCCCAAGACTCACTGCTAATATGCAGCAGGTAGTATTTACAATTTGCAAGCGTAGAGACATTATAAATTTAGAATAATATCAAAAGGGAGTGATATTAAGATCATGAAATGAGTTGGCCTACATAGGTATATTTGCCACGTAGATAGTTGACCCAAACAAGCTGTTCATAAACATAACAGTTATTACCTTGTTCTACAAGCATCAACGTCGTCGGCATGAGAAGGAGGACTAAGAATAGCAGCTTTCCCCAAAACTTTCCCATTTTCAGCGAAGAAATAAATTTCTAGATGTTTATTGATAGAAACAACCGGCTTGCCTGTTGAATCAAGGTGCAAACACAAATCACAACCGCAAGCGGAAGTAGCATAAAGCCGAATAACTAGAGGTGTGCGAGTAACGAGTCCAGACTCGAGTACTCGAGTAATACATGCAGCGAGTCCAGACTCGAGTCACAAGTAAATTACTCGAGTAAGGACTCGAGTCTGGACTCGAGTCCAGACTCGAGTCTGTAGGGGGAAAAAACAGAAAAAAGGAGAAAAATTTGTTTTTTTTTAAAGTTAAGAATAGATAAAAGAAACATTCTAATAAGCAATTTTTTAAACTGAAGGAAAAGAAACAACAAAAACAAAAAAATCCCTTCCCTCAAAGGAAAAAAACGAACCCCCCCCCCAGAAAAAAGCAAAAAGGAAACCACTGTTAAAAACCCACGATGACCAATCAAACTTCTTTTCTTTATGAAGTCCACTGTCTGAGGTTTACCATCCGTGTACATTTTATTCTTACTGTTGTAATAGAGAATTTTTTTTTTTTTTTTTAAAGAAAAGAAAAGATAAGATAAAGACCACCTCTATTCTAGCTTAGTTGTTATACAGTTGTAAGCTTCTCACTCACCTGGAGTGAGAGAGCGAGCCTTTTGGCTATTCTCTTCCGGTGTGCGTTTACCGTGATACCCAGTGTAAACCACAGAATTCTAGGTCTACACTTTTAAAAAATTGAATTCTGTGGTGTAAACAAACGTTCCAGTTCTCTAGTGTTAAAAACATGCAATTTTATCTGCGGGCATTGAAAGAGAGAGAGAGAGAGAGAGAGAGAGAGAGAGAGAGAGAGAGCGGAGTAGCCTAGATATTGCGAGAATTTCTGGGCAAAACAAAATGCCGATTAGGGTAGTTCGGCTCTATTCTAAAAGTGAAATAGCAGTAGCATCTTTGTAGACCGTCAAATTAGTTTTACTTTTGTGTTATAATATCATTTTTTTAAAGAAGGGGTTTGTCTATTTAATCATCCTCCCCGATAGGAAGTATTCAGAAATTAGGAAAAACCGGTTTTGTTTCACACCGGGTGAGAATAGCCAACGCTGGCAAGTCTCACCCGGGGTGAGAGGTCGATCACATTTTTATTCTCACCTGGGGTGAGAATAGCCTCTTCCTAAGATAAAATAAAATAAATAAGGTATAAACAGCATGTGTCTAGAATTGCCATAAGCCTACTCAAGCTCCCTCCAAGGAAGGCACTCTATTTTCTGTCCGATATTCAACAAAACTTTTTTTGAAACCCACTAAAATTCCCTTTTGGGATACTATTACTCGAGTAATTACTCGAGTCTTTAGAGCCGTGGGACTCGAGTAATTACTCGAGTAATTACTCGAGTCCAGAGCAGATACTCGAGTGTGGACTCGAATCTTAATATGCTGGACTCGCACACCTCTACGAATAACGGAACAAGAATTGGTACCGGATCTGTAGCCAAAGTATGAAGAAAACTGTGTTTTGATTGGTTGACTCGAGCCACAGCGACCAATGGAAATTTCTGTACTACAGTGCTTTCTTTCACTCACTCCGGGAGAAGATGTTATCCCGCAACTTGCAGACTACTTCCCGGCCACCATAAAGACCAATTTTACCCGTTGCATTTCCCCCCCATTGTGGTAAGTTCTGCACGACTGGAGTGCTGCACCCTGCATATGTGTAACAGGTCACTCGCCACACAAGACATGGCAATGCATTACTAATCTGTGACAATAGTTACAAAGTTAATACCGCTTGATCAAGAGTCCTTAGGAGGTCTCTAGATCTAGCCTCTATAGTAGTCTTAGTCTTAGATTCTAGGTAATTTCTACTAACATTATAAGACATAAGATCTAATCTAGAGCCTAGATATCTAGATTCTAGATATCTAGAATCTAATCTAGATCTAAAATCTAGTGTATAGATCTAGTCTAGCAATAATTCAATAACAATTGCCTTACCTTGCCTTACTGTTACACTTAGAAATCTAATCTAGAATTCCATTCACTTTCAGGCTGATAGAAAAGGTCCTGCTGCTAGAAAGACAAGGCGGTAATTTTGTAGTTTCGTGATTTTGCAGTTTTGTTCGTTAAAGTGAAGAGTAGGGGGGTCTCAGGGGGCAAGCCCCTGACCTAATAAAAATATGGAGGGGGGGTTCAGGGAGTTTTGCAGTTAGGTTGCATCCCTGTTCTTTGTGTTGCCTATATATTTGGTCATCAAGACTTCTGGATTTCTTCTCTGGATGTAAACAAATGGATCGTGGACTTTAATGAATGAAACTACAAGATCACCGACAAGGCTCACAAGGATAAATAAAGCGATTAGATCTAGATCTAGATCCATAGGAGGATGAAACCAAGTCCAGGGTACTACAGTGTGGTTGTCGCATTCAACGAGAAGTCGGCTCCAACGAGGCAATCCTCAATCCCCGATCTTTTCCTCTATATCTCTTTGTAAATGTACGTCGGCTCCAATGGGGTTGCAAACAGACTGAAGTCGCTTTCAATGAGGTTGCGATAACCAAATATAAAAGCTATTACCGGCCCCAAAAGCGAAGAATTTTTCTCCTTTTCCTCCATCCCACGTGAAGCACAAGGCCCATCATCGATTCCTCCAAACACTAACACATCGTATGGCTAGATCTTGTGTGCCTCCTAATATGGGCCCCAAAGCAAAGAGGATGGGCGAGGGTTAGCCTACGGTAGGGGTGGGTGGGAACGCGATGCGGGCTGTGTGAAACTGGATGAACTCTAGATGGGTAGCCTCAAGGTCTAGGTCCAAATTGAGACTCTCATTTATTTCAATGTTATTTTCTTCCCCTGATCGGAAAAGCCAAGCTCCCGCCTTTACTTTATGTAGATCTAAGCCTAGATGTGAGAGGGTGCGTTTACACAAGAAAAGTATTCAGGAACAATTTTTTTTAAAAAATGCAGAAATGACGGTCAGAACACAGCTTTAATGCGTACACTGATGCTGTTTGAGATTTTCGTCATCAGGGGTAACAACTGTTTTAATTACTGGTATTGGTACATCCTGTGATATAATAAATTGTCTCTTTTCTTTGCTTTAGATAGCCTCTGTCACGTTCAACGAGAGGTCGGATCCAACGAGGACAACAAGCCGGTCTCAGCAACCTCGTTGAATGCGACACCCACTGTACTTACCCAGTGCGGTCCCGTCTCTTTAGTTTACTTGGCAGCCATATTGGATAGCTTACCGATTTGAAACGAGACTTGGCGAATCATGTGAGATCTTGGTTTGGGGAGGGCGGTTTGGCTGAGTCTAAAATGAGCCAAAACCCAAACTACCAAAAAAAAGGTGGTGCTGCTATTTAGATAGAATTAGTAGGCTAGACTAGATATTTAAAACAACATTTAAATGGCATATATATCAACTTATCACTATGGTGCAGGATGCCACTGAGACCAGCGGTCAATAAAGTTGTTGAAGGCACTTGTCGGGTCTTTTCCGTGCAGCTCTTGCCACATGAACTCATCCAAGTGCGAGGCAAGCCTGGAGTTGTGTACTCCTTGCATGCACTTGAATCTTATTTTTACGTTTTTCCAATAACCCTCAACTCGGTTAGTGCATGCAACTGTCACTAGGTCAACGAAATTCTGTTCATGAATTACGGTCAGATGCGCATATATGGGGGGGTTCACTGGAATATTAACTATATTGTTGTACGCAGCAAAGTCATCACTATGGATTATAGAGTTAGCGGGTGCAATGCGGTTCTGGATAATGTTTAAAAGAGTTGCAGCAGTTCTGTCTGGAACAATTTTAAAAAATCCTTTGTTTGTTGCCCTATCCACCCCACCAAAAACCCACCTCTGTTCTACTACCCTCCCTTTGTTGTATTTTCTCCTGACTTCTAAAGTTTCATCTATTTCAACTTCATGACCTGGACCACCTATCTGATAATTGTTTTCAACTAGCCGCCTCGAACAAACATATCTAAAATAAGCGAACCACTGGACAACAGTTTTTTCGGAAAGTCCAGTGAGTAATGTCGTATGATCTACGGGTTCTTTGAAGCTCCAGAAAAATAACAACTCTACAATGTTTCTGTATGACAGCTGACTGTTCTCCCAAAATGTGTCTGTACACAAAAATACCTTACGTTCTTTATGTGAAGGGCAACAAAAACAACTTTCTTCTCCTCTGCCTGTCTTCCCTAAAGTCATCAACTTTCCACACTGAACATCAGGGCTTTCTGGAGGCGTGGACCAGGCTAACAAATTTCTTAGTAGAAATTCTAAAGCCTTTTCTTCACTTGAAGCCCTCTCGTACAAAATATTGTATGCCATGAAAAAAAAAGCTCATCACATAATCTATTTCAGCACACGTTTCCACAAAAAATCACAAAAAAAAGAAATTCACATCCAAGAACAGGTGAAATACACTCTAGGTAAGAGCAGACTTGAACTGAACGTAGTGAAATACTGATGAAAACTGATGAAAGGAGCGGGATAAGTATTTCCGAAAGACGCGAAAAAACTTTGTAGAATAATTGCCAAATGCGTACTTACATTTTCTGTGATGTCTACTTACATGGAATTAGAAGTGTCGTAGCATCTATACTAAGGAGTTTGCAGCCACATTTAAAATCATTTTTACCCATATTATATGCTAAAAAATCTGGCCATCTCAAGCCCTCGTCCCAATAACTCTTGCACGATTTCCCCCCCCCACCCCCAGTATCCAATATGGCCGTCACGTAAACAAAAGAGAGGGGACCGCACTGGGTAAGTAGTCCCCAAGTCCAGATCTGGTTGACATTCTGTGGTTCTAGCAATGTAGTACAAGTGCTGATGGTGGACAGCTGAGTGTAGATCTATAGTGTGGTAAAGAATTCGTGGCACAATTTATCCTCAAATTAATATATTTTTAACAGGTGAATCTATGTCACCCATACTTTGCACACCAGTTTGTCTCAATTTGTATTAACTTAATCATATTTTTCATCAACAATTGAGGCTAGATATATCAAGATAAAAAATTTGTTATTCATAAACTTATTGACTTTAAATATAAAATAATAGCCTGTGGCTATGCGCATATTGTTTTTAAAAAAATCTTAGTCTTAGCTTGAAGGTAGTCGTTTTTCTTCTTTTGCTTGAAAAACAGTTTCCCTCTGTTAGAAGGTGGCTTTGCACAGGGCCAAGTTATTCTACTCTTCTTTTGAAGTGACCAAGATGTATTCTTCAAGCAGTAGTCTAGGGAAGGGGTCACCAAACTTTTGTCAAAGTGGGCTGGGAAAATGAGAGAATGCGGAGCACAGTTCAGTCTACAACGATATTGTTGACAATACTGTACTCTGAATGCATAGAAAAATAAAGACAACCAGCCTACCTGATCTGACAAATGATTTAGTTGAAGGTTTACCACACTGTTTGTGGTTCACATAAGCTTTGGACTGTCATTGGCTATATTAAAATGGCTGCCTCCCTGATGTCTTGAAAATACAGTAGTCTTCGCCTTAGATCCCTATGCTCGAGAGCAAGGAAAATGTGGAATCTTAAGCAAATGGGATCTTAGCCGACGCACCAAGGGAAGAATCCACAGTGACCCATGTTCAGGCTCACAACCGGTAAAATGGTCTCACTTTACTCTAAAATGAACTGAAGTGACCCCTTGGTGAGTTTATATAACTTATGGCCTGTCATTTTTACTCATTATCCTATCTTGAGTCTCAAGATCTACCCTTATCCAGCTACTCCTCCCCTTTACCTGTCTAAAATTTATAGCCTTCCATCTCTTCCCCCGCTTTTGTCCTTACGCATCATGTTGTAACCACACAAATTAAATTCAGTCTGTCTCGCAAATTTGAGAGTAGAGACAACTTGTGCAATGGGCGGGGAAGAGTTCACATAATCTTGCGATCCTGACTGGTGCGAACTTGTAGGCCTCTAGTCTCCGCCCAAACGCATGTACAAAAGCAGGCTCCGTTCAAAGGCAAGCGTTCGTCATATGATGTGTTTTTTTTACTGTATAATTTAGACCTACAAACGCTCTGTCACTCCCTCTAAATTTAAGTCTGAACGCACGCTTCGATCTGTGAAACACGCGGACAAGTAACACTTGACAAAACGCAATTTTCTCTACAACCTGCACAGCTTGCATAAGACAAGTCTAGACAACCGGATATTTGGTGAGACTGCCCCTCGCGCAGAACAAAGAGAGTGATAGACAGTGTTTCCCACCTATTTTTTTCTTCGGACACAGGTCTAGGACTGGAGGATGTTGGGGGGGGGGGGGGGGGGGGGTCTGAAATGTTTTTGATAGGTCACTGGAAATGCATCTTTGAGAGAAGGTTTTTGACTGGTGTTTGGGTGATTGCGTGTAATGTTTGGTTTGACCGAGGCATATGATGCGCAACGCGCTTGAATGCTATAGAACATTAGATAGGTCTCTGGGATTAAACATTAGTTGAGAAATCAGCTGCGCTCGAAGAACTTATAACGTAGTTGTCCAACGAATTATAAGAGAAAAGTCTCTCAGAATGTCCGCTTCTGATGTCTTCCGTAAATTTACTGTAGGGGGTGGTCACTTGGAAAGCCACATAGCTGAGCAATCGTCCCTATGACTATCACCAAAAGAAAGCCTCTTATCATAGTCTTATTCGTTCCCGACATTTGGTGCATATATCATTACATTGAGTCCGCGCTTCTGCTTCACATGCGCACGAAAAGTATTTGCCCCTTTTGGATATTTTTGGAGTCTTGTGTGTTTAGGTAATAGGTCAATCAAAGAATTAGCCAAAATGTTTTGGAAATTGATTTTGGCCTGAGAATCACATGACAATCGAGGTGAGAATTTTCCTTGATACAGTGCACAACATTTAGAGATCAAGTCAATGTTAGATTTGTGCTTAAAGCTTTTCGTATACACTTAAAAATAGCTAAAAGTGTGTGATAAGTATGCTCATCTGATAGACCTTATTTGATGATAAATGATTTAGTGTTAAAATTTTTAATTTGGTTGGTCTATGGCATAGTTACAGTCATCAGTATCAAGTCTCATAACTAATATTCACTAGCTTTACTTTGTTTGCTAAGTTTACACAATTGAGCTTTTCACTTAATAAGTAGATATTTTTGTGTGTTATGGACATAACAGTGAAATAAGACTGGAGAAAAAAATGTAATGTACTGTGGAGAGTTATTTTTGTTATATCTATGATGTTTTTGTGTGTATGGACACACTGCAATACATACAGCATATATTCATATTAAAAAATCAGACACCCCCCTCCCCCCCCCCCCTTTTTTTAAAAGCAGTTCCCAAGATGATTTTGATTTCACCCTTTTTCCCTGCTCAGACTTTTGTTCAAGAGTTTTATGCCTATTCCCTAGCCTTATCATTGATCTGACAATGGGTTGTTGGCAGGTACTTTGGTGTGGTGTGCTTCTTCTTTCACATCAACATTTATCGATCTTACTTCCTGTCCTTGAATGTTGCGCTGTAGTAATAATTCCATAACACCATAACACCTCTAATTCTAGGCCATGGGACCAATTTGTGTTGCAATAAAACTGTCACTAATACTTAAAATTGATCTGACATCAGTGTTGCCGTTAAGCTGCCCTCGCCTTTTCAGCACCCAAGTTAGCTGAAGTAGACCTGGTCATTATTGCCTTGAATGATGGATAAAAACAGACATACAGATGGAGTGTCTTTTTTTTCAATGTGTATTTTTTTTTCATGTTTTACTCTTACAATTGTTTTTCACCTTTATTTATTTTTCTCTCTTTTCATCTTCTTTGTATTTTTATATACAATCATTATCATAGTTTCTCATCCTCTCCTTGTTCCTTTAGTTGGTCAGATTGAACAATTCATTCTGGAAATTAGCAGATGTGTGATGGTCGCTCTAATATGGTCTTCTTCCTTTCAGTTTTGCTATTGCCTTTTACGCTTTTAATCTCATGGTGAACAGCAGGGCTACTTGTTAAATAGTTGCCTTTCCTTTTAAAGTACAATGAGGAGACAAGACAGCCTAGCCTAGGCTTTTGTATTTAATATTGCACTCAAATTGTAGCCTTATTACCCCTGACAAACACCCC
>NW_004797297.1:1671686-1681200 GCF_000002075.1 Aplysia californica | reverse complement strand
GGGGGGGGATTTTGGCTTCATTGTTTACGAACTTTGAATTTTCTTGATTCTGTGATTGTGTACTTTATTAAAAAGCTGTTAGATTTCAAGAAGAAAAGAAGATGCGGACCGGGTGTAGAAACAGTAATCAAGTCAGTTAATGTGAAAATTTAAACAATGAAAAACCTGTGTGGAATATTATCTGGCTTTCTGATGAAGAACGTGTTTCTTGAGTAGAGCGCTATGTGAGTTCCTGTTTTCCTTGTACATTTTTTTTCTGCAAATAAAAGGTTGGAAAAGTTCCAATGATTTGTTTACTATTGAGTTTATGACAGATCTTCGAACAGGAAAAAGAGTTCCAGGAATAATTGAAATACAATGCCCCATTAAGAAGGGAAAAGAAAAGCTTGATAATAATATAACAATATACTGTTGAACTTCTAGAAGATGACCGAACTTTATTGAGGAGAAAAGTGGTATCTTAGACAGGTGGTCCTCATGGACGTGATATATAAAAAAATACGCAAAAATGTCAAAAGGGAAGTGGTTGTTTGTACAAGTCTTTACAGATGGTCGTAAGAGCAAGTTCAAATGTATACGTGTAAGGTGTTTTTTGGGGCTATTCTTATTATGCAGTCTGTGATATCATTTCTAATTTTAAAACATTTTGATGGAGATGGGAAAAAATAAAGAATAGATTATTGTGCACATGTTTAGAAAATTTTGTTGTTAATCTTGTCTTAAACTAAATTAAACTGTAGTCTTCATAATGGTTGCATCTAATGTTTGTTTGTACTTTGTTTTGTTTAGGAGGCAAGGAAATCTAAATTTGAGAAATTTTTGGACATGGAGACAGGCCATGATGTTTGCGTTACTTTCACTGACATTATGAAAATTACTTTATCTCTCAAAGAATGACACAATTCTGTAACAAAACCCTCAATACGGTACATTTTGATTTGTGACTCCTGACATGTTTCAGTTTCAGTTAATTTTGACCATAACTGTTTCCCACAATTTTTATTTTTTGTTTGAGCCGATTGCTGAGGTCTCACCTTGTCTTTTTCTTGTGGTTTGCTTTTCCTCAGTGTTTGTGGGGTTTTTTTGTCTTCCCAGATGCTGCCATGTCCAGCAGTCGGTTTAGACCGGGGTCTGGGGGTCGTGAGTCATCACGCCAGCTGCCCCAACCGCTGCAGGGGGGGCTGCACGGTCAAGTGGTGGAGGCAAGCTTTTCCTCCAGGTCTCATCAGCCTGACACTGGCCAGCTGGCTCAGCAAGAGGTGGCCAGAGACACCAGACAGTTCTACCAAAGTGGCTTGCCTGCAGACAAAGTGTCAGCACTCCAGGAGGTTCGCCCCGAGTGGAATGAGCCCCAGTTGGGACAGTACAGGCAGCAAGACAAGCGAGAATTTCTTTCCCATGCCAGAGCTTCCACTTCCTCACAGTCTGCGGCGCAGGACACCCCATCAGGTTAGTCAGCTTCCTTCGTGCTTTGAAATAAAAAATTTTTTTAACAGGGATGGAAATTTTCGGGCAACCGTAATTTTTATTTGTTTACTTTCAATGGTGAGCCATTCTACTGTTTGTACTAATCTACCATTGAATAAGTGTATTTTTCCAAATCTGTATAGCCTGCGAAAAGTTCAGTAAGATTTGGACTGATCAGTTTCCGTTCCTGTTTAAAATTTGAATTAACAAAATTTAATTTGGAAATGGGAATGATTTGGGCAGGCTTTGTTGTCCTTCTCCACCAAATTGGTAGAATGTGGCAGTTATCGTGCTGACTTTGCAGCCACTACAACTTGCAACCTTTTTTTGAAAGTGTTTAATGTCTTCAGAATATATATTGTTTGAATGTATGGCTAATGGTCCACAGGCTTATTTCTTTTCTCATTTGGGGAAGACAGTAGTGAGCCGTTATAAATAAGAATGTGAATTTTACTTGTTTTGTTAGTCAATCCTACAGAGATCTGAATAAACATACAACTGTCGTACACAATTGTTGATTATCAACCTTAAGGAATTTGGAAGTGACCATTGTTCTATGCATGTCCTGAGATTTATGGCTTGTATGTGTACTCAGTTCAATTCTGCTTTGGGGATTTATTATAGTGATCTTATTTCCAAATGTGCTTTATACACCTACACTAAGTCTGCTTTTGTTTTGAGTTCAAGCATGTGATAGTTAAAGAGTTTTGTCCAGTCCTGAGGTGCGTCTGTCCAGTTTTTAAAAACACTGCGAAAACTAGATTTTAGATTTGGAATGTTATGTCAGCATAATATTAAATTACGTAGTTTTTTTGGGTTTTAGCCAGAGGACAGTTTATCACCGTCTCACTATATGTCCTAGGCAGAATGGTAAATAATTCAAAAGTTTCTTTCATCAAACTGACGTTTAATGACAGTTTATGACGAGCCGGTATGAAACCCGGTAGGGAGAGAACTATTGACGGTGAGAGCAAATTTTGGTTCCACTGACAAGGGAGACAATTATGTGGAAGACTCTTTGTAATAGTTTTTAAGTTAAATGATTTCCCCTTAAATCTTTTTCTTAGCGAACAAAGATTTGAGCCACTGGAGTTATTTCGCGTGTGCATGTATTCGGATCGCTGTTTTAGTTTTCCCTTTACCTTTGTCGTCTTTAAGTTGTTTGTTTTTTATGCAAATCCTGTGATATATTTTGCTGACTTTTTCATTGTGTGTCCAGTTTGCTTTTGATCAGATAGAGTAGATGGCAGGTTTTATTTTTTATATTGATAATAATGGTATGGTTAAATTACGAAATTGTTATTGTTTTTGTACATTGAGACTTTCAGAGGTCGCTTCAGCTCTTGTCTACTGTACATGTTTCAGCTGTAGTCCGTTTATCACAACTGGTATTGAAATTGAGTCCTTGGGATGTTATGCTGGTATTAATACTGACCAACTTGTCTTGAACAAGGGTTGTACTGCCTCTGCTGTTGTTGAAATTTGTTGTTTACGGATGAAGATATTTTTGGCCTCAAGGGGGGGGGGGTTGTTACCTGGTATGACACTGCGATAACGACGCCTACGTAGTTTTGCTGGTGCTTAAGACAGAATTGGTCTTGACGTAGGTGAGATCGTTGATCCTAAAGTAGTGTGTGTGTGTGTGTGTAACCCTGTTGCTGACCCAACACGTTCCTCGCTTAGGCGCGGTCACGCTCCTGCTCGAATACCACCTCTTTGTCACACTATACTGAATAGAACCAAGATATTAATAAACGTTAGGAAAGAGGTATTTGAAAAAATCTTGCAAGGAAAAGAGGTAGTGTTTCTTCGGGCGTGCTTTTTTGTTGTTGAGATATTGCCCACGCCCTCAAAACCCTTTCATCGTTCTCGTGAAGGCGAACTTGCCAGCTCTACGTTTGATCTCGTGGTTGTTGTTCGGAGACAGTAGAAGTCGGTCCCATTTGTCAAAGCAGGGTAGGATCGAGGCTCCTCTCTGCTCTCATAAATCCCCGGCCGGCACGTTCGTGCCTTATGTTTTCCTGAGGAAAAGGACCAAAGTGTAGACGGCAGTGACTTATGAGTTCACCGAGTTCGTCTGGCTGCAAGCAGGCCGAGCAGGTATCGAATGTCCCCGAGTGTGTGGGTTTGACGGCAAGTTATCTTTGTCAGCGTGCCCGTGTCAACACGCTGTGTCTTGCACCCGGACACTTCCACGCCGGTGACGACAGGTTACGCGCCACTAAGTATGTGTCTTATATGGAACTCGGTAGCGAACGGCCAACATTTTTGCCCGGCAGAAACCCTTCATGTACTACAACTAAGCCTTCTGACTCATCTGCCAAAAGTTTTATAACAGGACATGTACGCCGATATGATTTTTATTTGTTTGCTTGAATTTACCTTGAGAGAGGGAATGGGTGATGTAGTCACTAATATTATAAACACAAAAAATAGGAAAATGAAAGCTGATGAAGTCACAAAAATTCGATTGATCTCATGTACTCATTAAGCCGGAATCTTAGAACGGTACTGCAGCAAGGTCCAGCAACTTCGCTAAAAGATCAACGTGAATTTGTCAGATAGTTTTCATTTGACTGGCAGTGAGTCTACTTCTTCTACTACCACTTTAAGAACAGATTGTTGCATGCTCCCTTACGTGGTGCGATCGGTGGTGTGTATTGGTTAGGCAGACATGGCACGGGGCTCTACAAAGTCGGGGACGAGAACGTTGGAGGGTTTTTGGGGAGGGGGAGGGGGGGTACGAGCACTGCCAGCCTTTTGGGTCACCTCCAGGTGGCATCTTGGTTGGTATGTTCTGGCTAAGAAAACAGCTCATCTTATACTGTGGACAACACAAACTTGTCATCATCCCATTATAGCGCAGACCAAAAGCACTGATCGGCTCTGGCGGAACCGTGTAAGTTTTGATGGTGAACAACACTGGGTTCAGTGCTCCTCTCTTAAAATGACAGGGCAGGGCGTAGGCTCATGCAAAACCAAGACATGACATGACACTTTCATGTTACATTTTGTAACAACATGATCAGAACAATATGATTTAAAACATGACTTTTGAGTCGCGCGTCATGCATGCTCTACCAAGACAACACCATCCGAATAGTTGCCTCATCTTTGTATTAATAACAATTAATACAAGGGATGGTGGTGTTGAAGTGGGAAGTAGGTTTTTGTGCAGGTGATCGTCTTGGACAGGTGGTCACTAGAGCAGGCTCATTTGTTGCTGTTTGCTTACTTGGTTACATTAGCTTTGCAGTATGCTATTACTGTATTTTGAGGAAAGGGGGGGGGGGGGGGGGGACGAACGCCATGTGTTGTGTCAGATGAATTATCTGGCAGCAAGGTCCTTTCTCAATTTTCTTTTTGGTAAGTGTATTGTGTGCGATTTTGCAGCGTGTATTGGTTGTTGTTCACATACTTGTAAATACCTTCATGGCATGTTTACTGTTCTGACATGAACTTCGACACCATACGTACTCTTGTATAGCGTCAATAAACCTTTAACTCTTATTGCACTGCCCTTTCCTTTCTGTCTCAAAGTTTTCAGGAACAAACATGTGGAATCTCGTGGCGAGTCCGGCTTCTTTTGCTCATGTTGTTAAAGTTATTGCCTGTCTTTGCGCTGCTTCAAAGAGGCTTCGTTATCGGATCGAAATTCCAGAAACGCCGAGCGTATTGCTCACACTGTGGGGTTCCCCCGATGTCTCAGACACGCGCGCTCCTGGAGGGTGAGACATCGTTTACTACTCCCCTACTCATGCACGCCAGCTTTATAGTGGAGAGAATCTCGTCTACACTCACTCTAGAGCGGCGTTTCGCAACAGGTAGAGATGGATGTCTGGCCGCTGAGTAATCCGTGAGCAGTTGGAAAGGAACAAAAAAACCTCACGAAAAATAACATTACCTCTGGAGACGGGGAAAAATATCAATGGTGGCAAGGTGCTCTTCGGGGGGGGGGGGGGGGGGGGGGGGGGGGGGAAAAAAAGTCACGAAGAAAGGAAAAAATCTCCAGGCGAGCTTAGGAGTGAGTCGGTTTCTCTCCTCCTCCCCCCCCCCCCCCCCGGGCACTTTTAAAGAAAAAGGAATAGTTCATCGGCAAGGGGAAATTCTGCTCGTGAGACCGATCTATTTTGCTTTCTTTTACGGATTTAAAAAAAAAAAGATTTTTTTTCGGGCCTCGATAATGAATACGTGTGAGTCGGCGAGGGGAGGAAGGATAGGGCTTTTGGGGGAAGGGGTGGGGGAGGGGTTACGGGTTCTCAAAATCTGTGAACAGATAGTCTATCTTTGAGAGCCGAGCGCTGGATTGTTTTGGTTGGAACAGGGAAAGAGGACATGTCAGTGTGGGACTATGGGAGGAGACGGCACGCGTTTACGTTGTTTACGTTTGGCAGCGCGGCATGAGCTGAAAAACATCGCTCGTGAACTCATGACCGTGGTGACTGAATGGTGTGAGCGCGTAAACAAACTGCATGATGTGGGAGGCGTTTCGAAATAGACGATAATGATGGATAATCTCGCTCGGTGTCTCTTGCGATGACTCCAATGTTAGCCCATGGTTCCTGGATTGCGTAAATTAATGATTAATCTTGTTGTATTCGCGTTACCATAAATGGTTTAGGCGATCCTGAAAACGTGTACAAAATCCGTCAACACCCATCAAACAATTAACTTTGTTTTGCATTTGCGTGTTCCACAAACGTAAACAATTATACCCGTAACTCGGATCCATTCCTACCTGGAGGTCGGCGCAAAGGCGATGAGTGAGGGGGCGGGGGGAGAAATAGACCAACTGCACATCAGCAGAGAAAATTTAAATACAATCTGCGCTCAAAGATGTGACATAATATGTTATTTTGATGTATTGTTCGGACCTTCTTTCCGTTCTGTTCCTTTATTATTACCGGTGGGCCACAGACACTCCTTTAGAAAATCATGGTCTTCTGTGTCTTGTACTGAATGACCTTAAATTCAAACGAAACGAATGCATGCAAAACAGTAAAGTTTCATTCAGCGACCCATGACTGAGTGACCGTTGTGACCGTGGATTTGAAGAGCTCCCGCCTTCTCTCCCCCACCCCAACCCCCACTTTCTTTCTTTCTTTCTCTCTGTCTCTCTGTCTCTCTTTCTCTCTCTCTCTCTCTCTCACTCACTCACTCAGCTCGCGCGTCTATATAATTTTACATTGAACGGTTATGTTTGTTCTTAAAGATATCAATCCAGCTGGACCAGCCCTTGCGTCTCCGTTGGCCACAAAGACGTTGCGAAGAACTAAATAATGCGTTTGCTTTGTGGTTGCTTGGTATCCGGGTTAACCGACATGTTTGCCAATTATGCGAGAATTCAGCGTTAGGCCCGGTTGTTATTGAGAATAGTATTTCGTAACTGGGTGAAAGGTGTACCCGTGGGTGTAAAGAGGAACTTTAAGTAGGACTGTAGCAAGAGCAAATGTTCCAAAAACACAGCTGGAGAGAATTTTAATCGGGGGAATGGCATTTTGGGATGACGACTCAGTGGTGACTGACAATAGAAATTACTAAAAATATAGAGCCAGCGTCCTAGTGCCTTCCGAACTGTCTCGTTAAAGAAAGAAATGGATCAAAATGTGCTTAAGTTGAGATTAAAAAAAAATATGTTGTGGACGTCTACTGCCGCTGCTGCAGTCATCCTCCTACCCCGGCACGCTTTAAAAAGCCACTTATACCAACGGTAGTTAATTACTTCTGTACTTTCCATTTGTTGTTTGTGTCTGTCTGTTTTATTTCTTCCCTGTTCTGATTGACCGTTACTATGCCGATGCACTTGTCGTTACTAAAAATAAACTACTTACTCTGACTTAACCAAACCCCTGGACCAGATCCTATTGGCGAGTGACCTAGAGTCAGAAGCCATCGTCTTTATTGTTGAAAGGCGCGTTCAAATCACACCTGTGGGAAGTTAAAGGAAGCCACTAGTAGATTCTGTTACTTTTCTTTCACTCTGTTCCTGACTGTCTTTCTTGCTTTTGCTCAGCGCGGCGGAATGGCCATTATTGTGTCGCTGTGCTTCTACATACACAAACAATCACACAAGCAAACTAACGAACAAACGACATACACCGAACTACACGCAGGTGAAGTTGTGGCCATGGTGTGGGATTGACGTAGTGTGTCTGAATCACGGGACAGCTCAGTCCCGGCCCCTGGCGAGGAGTCATTCCCTCCAGATTCTCCCGCTCACATTCAGGGCTCGTGAAAGAACAACGGTTTTCCAGGGACATACATCATACTCACGCCACTCATTCCTGAGATATTCCACCAACGACCCACTGTTTCTATCACTTTTCTAGAACGGTTTCGAAAGCGAAGTGGGTGGTTGAAGGGCGCCACTAGTAAGTTATATTTGTCTTCTTTCGCCGTATTGTTTTTGTCTGTCCGTCTTCCCTTTTCCCCTACATTAAATAAATTACCATCAATGCGTCGATGTGTTTAAAAATTAACGCACAAAAGCATGCTGTTGGCATCCCCTTTCGGGCCGCTGATCTTGGCTATCCGTTACTACAGAGGACGCAATGCCACCGCTTGTAATTAGGTGCCGCTCATATGCCACACTCTCTCTGGCGTAGGAGTTGATGATCTTTCTGTACGTACACCAGTGTTTTCTGTTTAGGTCTCTTTCGTATCAATATGTTGATCGAAATTTGGTCACTCCCATCTTCAAACCGACGCCCCTTTCCTCCAGCCTTCTAAGTTATGTACGTTACTGTGGACATATCACATTTGCTAAATAATTTTAAAAACTATAATCATTTTGAATGATCTATCTGTGTCTAGAGGTGGATTTCAGAAGATTAAGTCTAGTTTAGTTCTTTGTGTGGAATTGTATGCACAAATAAATGATTGTGAATTCTAAAGTGTCTTAAGTACTGATTTTGCAATAGTGACAGCAACCTTTCAATATTCTTTAGCGCCCCCGGCAGTGCTACTGACTGAAGTGTCCTTAGGCCATTCCCAAATGGGGGTAGGGGGGGTATTAACATGTTCTTATGCACAGTAGAAATGTAAATGGGCTGATTTAAATTTTATGCTCGTACTGTGCTGGAACAACATAGGGGGAACTGCTACTTTTTCTTTCCTCATCCTTACTATCGTCATTTTTCCTCTACTTCTTTTGTATGTTTGTCACAGTCTTGTGAACTGCTATTTCCGGGGTGCCTTGATAGTCGAAGCAGACTTTGTGCTGTTGAGGCTAGAGAGGTGAGCAGAGTAAGCCTGATTCTCCATTTGGATTCTCTGTTTACATCCACCCATTGGCGCTCATATGACCTTATGCAGTTGCGAGCACCGTCAAACCTTACTAAAACTAAACTTTCAATATTCTTTAGTATGCGGAGTGCAGCTGTGCCCCAAAACGATGGGTATGATTCTTAACCAATTTTAATGCCGATGAGTAGCTACGATTCGCGTATGTTCTAAAGTATCGATTAAAGGCTAGTGGTAGATTCAACGATTTTTACAGCTGGCACTCTTTCACAGCTCAAGAAATTGATTTTATTTATTGTATATATTTTACTTGTTATTATGCAACGAGTAGCCCCATACGTAATGCGTTCTTGGCAACACTAATCGTGGTTTAAAAAATGGGTTTTGTTTTGTTTTTACCCGGAGTTCGTTGAGGGGTGGGTGAAGGTTGTCTATCACTGTGTTCTCACCATGGAAGGATCCACGCTCTTGAACCTCTGGGTACGCCAGGTAACGTTTCTGTGTTCCTCCATTCCTTCCTTTTCCCCCTACCCTTTCTCCTGCCTGATACGAATTCTAGACGTTCTGGCATCTCGCTGGTTTACTATTCCTTTTTGTTTCATTTTACCCTTCTACCTTTTCTGTCTTTCTGGCACGTGGTTTGGCATAGAACGATAAAGCGAGAAAAAAAAAACAAAATAGAAAAAGAAAACACGTGCGGCTTTGTAGTGAGGTGTCTGTGTGTAGGACGCTCACCTTGGGAAGTTTGCCATCGTCCGCATAACAGAGCGCCGACAGCGCTAGTGAGCTTTATGTATGCGCCCCC
>NW_004797297.1:1667173-1671137 GCF_000002075.1 Aplysia californica | reverse complement strand
TATATATATATATCCCTCTCCGCCTGTTTGTCTGTCTATCTCTCCTTCTGGCTCTTTCCGATTTTTTTTCTTCGAATTGCGGTTGGGGATGTACATTTGTTAATCCTGTACATCTCGTATGTTTTCACAACGCAGAGTCCCCTAATTCCCTACGCTCGAGCCGGACGGATGTAGTCCCTCTTTCACTTTCTCTTCAAGTGGTCTCTCTATTGTGCTTGAAATGTTTTACGTACGTTCATACTCAAGGACATATACTTACAGTCAGTTTAACCTGAATTTATGTTAAACGTATACCGCTTTAGCTCTATTGCTAAACAGCTTTCTGTGACAAAGTGTGATGACTACATATTATATAAAAAAAAGTCTCCTTTCAACGAATGTTCCACTTCAACGTATTTTATTATCGTTGCTTGTTTTTATGTTGTTGTTTCTGTTATTTTGGGTTCTCGTTTGTTATCACTGCACTGGGAAAATGTCACGTTCTGTCACGTTCTCCTCCATGTCTTCCCAATTCATTGAGATGAACTTGTAAAGCATAGATCGAGATCCCCACCGGCTGATGCTACCGCGCAGCAGACTGTAACAAAAGTAGATGACCACGTGCAAGAACACGTATCGCTCGCTCTTCGTGAACAGCCCACAGCCAGCGTTTTTCATGTTGTTTTTATGTCTGTTTATTTGTTTGCCCAGTTGGCCCACTGAGCTGGGAAAATGTCAGGCTCTCTCATACTCCCCGAATTCTTGCGTAACGAGTCAGCGCCAATTGTCGTATCGTGCCGCCCTTGGCAGTGTTGCAGGCTTCCAGCGTGAGTAGGCCGGCAGGGTGTTTTCTGTCCAATGACTCATGCACGCGCAACAGCGGGCAGATTCTTGAGCAGCTGACTCAATCCGTCTCTCACAGGGAACGTGCTAGAATCCCCCACTGGAGACGAACCTGTGCATCCACCTGAGCGGCTGAGCACCATGACGTCACTGTTTCTGGAACAGGTCCCCAGCTGTTGACCTCTCGCTTCTTTTTCTTGTGAAGGGGAAGAACAAACAGCTACCCACCCCCTCCCCGCCTTACCTATCAAAGTGTTGTCATTCACGATTTTTCCACCATCTTGAGAGAAGAATAGAAGGCATATTTTTTCAATGATGTGATAGTTACAGGTTATTGCTGGTTGGTATTTCTTTTTTTTTTCTTCCATACCCGTCTCTTATTTGTGTCTCTCGTGTCGTATTTTACCATCAGCACTTGATGACCTCTGTTGCGTAGATGTGCGCTTACGCTCACAAATATGTTCAGTGGTACCTTTATAGCAGTTTGAACTGGCTCTTTGCGTAATATTTAGGCGAGATTGATTCCCATGGGTTTTTTTGTTTTTTGTTAACTTCTCCGTCTTTTAGCTGGGATCGTGTACCCCTCTCAACACGGGCGTTTAAAAAAAAATTTTTTTTAGTAAGGCATTCAGTTTTATCACGAACAATACGAATAGCATGTATTTTAATGGGTGGTCGGCGGGTTCTCCAGTCTGGTTTGCTCTTTCTCTCATGTCAAGAATTCATCCCCTCCACCCTCCCCCATTTTTTAAATGTTACTGTTACTCTTATGGAACACCTCATCTTTGTCACTTATATGATTTAGCATATGGTTGGAGGGAGCCACTGGTAGGTCCTACTTCTTTACTTTCCCTATTCGATGTTGTTTCTGTCTGTCTTACTTTTTCCCAGCACTAAATGACCATTATTGTGTTGGTGTGCTTCTCCTTATTGAAACAAAACAACATTTATATGGCCTATTTATGTTGTAAGTGCCATAAAACGTACTATATCTACGGTCCCGTGGAAGCCGCCTTCACCGTCTACTCCCGACTTCTAAAACTATACAGTTGATGGCTGGACCAGCCAAACTTAGCTGGTGTCAGTCTGGCCGTCTGTGTTTGGATTTTGCTCTTTTCATGGCTTGGGTTACAGTGGCGCTTGGAATGGCCACGTTTTCGAATCTGATAAATTAAATGGTACGAATGGAGTTAGTTAAAAGGGGGAACGTTTCTCGAAGCTCCCTTTCTTGGTGATAAGGCTGCCGAGTTCCCACAGTGAGCGTTTCGGAAATCCCGGCTCTTTTGAGGGGTAGTGATCCATTGAAAGGTCATTTTATGACAAACACGCCCCTGCCTTGCTGTCGTCAACAGCTATTTCCAGACTGTAAATGCTTTTGTTGAACTAGCGCCCTTCTTCTCACGCTCATTCTACGCTGTCTGGCGTTTGCGTTTTCCTTGTCAAAGCAGTAGCTGTCGGAAATATGTATAATTAAATGTTTTGATAATTGCGTATTTCTGGTTGTGGTGACATAGTTGGGGTCGAATGTGACGGATGTGTGTAAAGTCTAAGTTTAAGCCCGGTGTGAGATGGGTTTCCTTTTCTTCTTTTGGAAAAAGTGCAGTTACAGTCACTAGAATTCGAAACGACCTATGTTTTGTCTAGTAGCTAAGATCTTAACGACAGCAAAGAATGTTTGCTGTTCTAAATTGATTTTGGCACCCGGAGTCTGAGGTGTAATGCTTAGGCTCTTTGCCTTTTCTCGCAAAATATATGAGGTCGATTCCCACGTAGGTGATAGTTTATCTTGTATTTCCGTCTTTTCCGTAGGATGAAGTGTCCCTCGCGGAGTCCGGGCTGACCCTGACAGGCGGGTCAAAGCAGCACCTCCTAAATCACATGAATTGTGTTGTTTCGTAAGGCATTTAAATAAATGTATGACCTTATTGTGTTGCAAATGCTGTAAAACACTTTCTAAAACTTTAAAAAATAACAACAGTTTAACAGAAAATACAGGCGTCCTCTACTCAGGTTTGTCTCCGCCCGGCACCTGTGGTGTCGCTGTGACGCTTCGCCGTCTCAAACAGAAGACTGTTCGATTCTCGTGTGGGGAGTATTTATTAAATCGAGAATCTCTGTGTTTTCTGGGGCGTTGTATCTCTCACAGCTTGGGTTGGCCATGACAGGCAGGGTCGAAGTAGCCCGCCTCCTAAATGATGTAAATTGTGTCGATGGGGACTTAAAACGTCTAGAATCATTTTTTCCCTTTTTTCAGATTTGTCGTTTGACTTGCTCTTTAGGAACGTTACTACGGCGCTTACAGTTGGCCTTTTGCAGCGTTTTTTTTTCTTTTCTTGTTTGTATATTTCCGTTCCCACACATTTTGTTAACCCATTTTTGGGGGTCCTCGTTGCTGTCGGTTACGAGTTTACGAGCTTGACCGGCGTTTAAAAGTTTGAGTTTGAATCTGAGTGGGGTCCTTAGGTTCTCAAGTGGTTTTGTCGTTCCAGTAGTACTTTTTGATTTGTTAGGTGTTCTTGGCGCGGGAACAGCGGGTGATGGAAGAATGTTATATTCAGGTCCAGTTTTTCTTCCCTTCCTGTCTGTCTTGTTTTTTTTTCCATACCCCAAATGTCTTTCTTTGTGCCGATATGCTTCTCTGTACACAAGACACAAACTCAAGTTGTAGACCTATAGGTGTATTTCTCCATCTTTGATTATGGTTTAATCTTTCCCTAATAGTTCCGTTGCCCCCCCAAAAAAAAAAATAAAAAAAATCCCCCATCTAAAGCTGTGTATTTTCTTTCCATCTCATCGTTGTTTGCCTGCTACTACTTGTCAGAGACAGCTGCTCTGTGCTGATGGTTACGAAACCAGCCCACTCCCGGAAGTTCAAGTCTCGAATACATGAACACTGATTTCTTTTTTCGAGAATGATTAATTATTTTTAAAAATGAAGGAAGTATATGTTTGCTTTTTATCAATACTTTGTGTTGTTAGTTCCGTAGAGTACAGTAGGTTATTGCTGGTATAGGCACCAGAGTTGTGTCTAGGATTAATGTGCAGTAGAGGTTGTCGAAGACGGCACGAGCTCCGGGTTGTTTTTTCATTTCTTATGGAATGGGACAAGGTTGTTGAGGACTTTTCTTCAAAAAGGTGGGGG
>NW_004797297.1:1661322-1666741 GCF_000002075.1 Aplysia californica | reverse complement strand
TATTTTTTAGAGCAGCAAATTTTTTTTCGCTGTCAGGTTTCGAACCCGGGACCTAATAGAATGAGAAGCGTGCCTCTAGACCACAAAGATCCCCTCAATCTTAACTGAAAAGATATCAGTGTTAAATAAGGACAAACAAAAAAATTAATCGGCATGAATATTCATGAAAGTGATTTGAATGTCTAACTGAGACAGGTGTGAGGCATAGTTTTTGTTGTTGTTGTTTTTTTTTGTTTTTTTGGTTATTGTTTTGTCTTGTTTGTTGCTTTTTTTTTTCTTTTTGGTCTTAGTTGAATTCGTTAGGTTTTTTTTTGGGTTTTTTTTTTGTTTTTGTTGGGGATTTTTTAATAATTTTTTTTTTGGGGGGGCTGGTAGGTTCTACTTTTTTGGATCTCTTAGTTATTCTTGTCTTTCTTACACTGACGCCTGTGATGTAACGTTTAGGCGTTTCCTTGTCGCCCGCAGGAGACCCGAGTTTGATTCCCGCGTGTGGAGAAATTGTTATCAAGAATGTCAGTCTTATTGCTGGGACGTTGTATGCTTCTCAGTCCGAGTTAGTCCTGACCAGCAGGGTCTGAATTCCACCTCCGAAATGATCTAAAATTGTGCCGATGGGGTCGTAAACACTTTTATTAGAAAGAGTCTCTCTTTCTTGTGTGGATGGTTGGCGGATGCACTGGTGTGATTTGCTTTTTCTTGCGCGCTAGATATCTATCGTCCTTACCTTTACTTCTTTTCTGTATATGTTACTTTCTGGCAAGGCCTCTCTTCTTTTGCGCTTATATGACCTATTTTTATTGGAAGTTACGGTTAAGGGAAAAAAATTCCCATCTGTGAACGGCCGTTTTTGTCGATGTGCGTCGCTTTGGTCTAAAGGAACGGCTTTGTAAAGAATCTATTGTTTTGTTATTTTGTGAAAGATTCAGGGTGTTTCTAAAGTGCACAGATTGATGGGTCTCAGCCTGACCCAGACAACCTAGAGCATAGGGTTGTTTTTATGTGTTCCTTTTCTCTTCGAGATTGTTATCACAGTCGATGCAGTTGTTTTGTTTCGTTTTCTTGTTGTTAATTGTTTACATGGGAAGCATGTTGGGATGTGACACTGAAATCGCTGGACCATCTACTTTTCCCTTCACTGAAGAGTTCACACCGCTGTGCTTGCTTTGTTTGTGGTTTCTGTGTGTAGCCTGTCGCTGTTTCTGTAGACTGGGGCTGTGTTGCGAATCCATTAGGTATGCTCCATTAAGGACACAATTGGCCAGTCGTAAATCTTGATTTATTTTTAGTCCTTATTGCAGAGGCCTTGCCATCTTTGTGTGCCATGGAAGATGAGGCATCAGTTGATATTTATTGCGATTTTAAATAATAAATACTTGTCAAAAATTTGTTTTTCTGTTGGTATAGTCGTAAGCGCGCTGTGTGTATGGAGTCTCCCCACCTGTCTGTGTCTCAAGCTATTCCTTTCTCCTTGCCGGTATCTAGCGTATGTGTGTGTGTGTGTGTGTGTGTCCTGTGTAGAACAGTAGATACTTGTATTCGTTCTGAAGAGCTTGAACTTTGTCTCTAGTATCGTACAGCAGCATGCCAGAAAAAAAGAAGAAAAGAACAAGTCTGCTCTCCCTCCAGCTACGCTGTGTAATTATGGCATCTTTTCTGGGTACGTGTGACTTTGGGACCTGTCTCGCTCTCTTTATTGCCCCTCTTTCACCCCCACCCTTGTATGTTGTGTAGTGGTTAGTCGCTTCTCCGTTGCATGTCACACATTCCATTCCCATGCGGGAAATTGTTATAGAGTATCTCCATCTTCCTTATCCGACACCAATCGTCCTTATCTCTCCTTCTTTTTTGTATTTGTCCCCCTTGTAACTGTTCTTCCCTTCGGCACTTATATGACCGTATTGTATTGCAAGTACCGTAAAATTCTTACTTGAATAATTAACTCTTATCTTCGGAACTTGTATGATCTACTTGTGTAGTAAGTGCCGTAAAACTCTTACTAAAACAAATCAGCATGGGTTGGTCCTGAAAAGTAGGATAAAAGCAGCCCTCTTCGTAGATGACCAAAACTACGTCAACGATGGGAGTGTTAACACCCCCCCCCCCCAATATTAAAAAAAATGACCACGGGTTCTGTAAAGCGCCCTTTTGCCACCCGACATAAATGTTGTGCCTTTCCCGACTGAAGTGATTGTCATTATCCTTTAGATGTGTCTTAAAACGATCGTGAAGTGTCATCTTACTGTACGGTCCATATACCGTGCTGTCTTCCCAGATTCTTCACAAACTGTTCGTGTAAATATCGTTGTGATTGTTTGACTCGTCCTAGTATTACAAAGAAGTCATTTTGAAAAGTGGCTGTACGTCCCCTCATTACCGAAGTGCCATCCAAAATAGAGTGGGTAGGCTGTGGGTTTGACAGGGGATCTCTTTATTTGAAAACAAGACTGCAAAGTGCTCCAGGAATGTGGATCTTCAGTTATGTTGAATAGACAGGAATTTGGTTTATGTAACTGTGTGCCTGAAACCCCCTGTCGTCTTTTCTGTTCTGTATGGCTTGACAGGATGGATAATGCAACCAAGCATTTCGATGCGTTACAGGCGGAAGGCGGAGATCATACTCTGCTGTGCCCACGCCCTCTTACAATTTAAAGACAACGGTCAAACCAACTAAAAACGACAGGGTTGGGGGGGGGGGGGGGGGGGGGGGGGGGGGGGGGTGAGGTGCCCTGGTGACTTCAAACACAGGGCGTTGCATTAGAGCCCACATGACGGATAAGAGCTCATTCCTTGCATTGGAAGTTTTAGAGAGACAGAATGTCGTGGACTCAGCGACACTCCAGTATCTGTTGTCGTCTTTAAAAAAAATCTTATTTGAATATTTCTTACAGTTGTTGAGAGTCTTCTGCAGGACTTAAGTTCTACCCCAGATGTTATACGACAGCACTCCAGACACAGCGTATAAGAGATATCCAGGCAACACCTTTTAGATATCTAAGTTGTGGGGGGGGGTTTTTGTGCTCCACTTTCCCCAATAGAGTGGACGGCATACCTCTCCTAAGTGGAGCAGGCTTTCCATTTGAATTTACATAATGTATATCTTGCGGTATAGACAAAGGTCGTCGAAAACTATCTCGCCATGACTGCGAAATTATGTGTGCTGTGCAGACATTGAGGAAATGGCAGGCGTGTGTTATTGTATATCGTGCACCAGCGAGGCCGGCAATAGAAAATGCCGATTGTCATGTTGGGTTTCAGTTATATTACAGATCCCGGTGGTGGGTTTTATTTCATCGCTCTTTTTGATTTCCCAAACTCTTTAGTTCCCCAAGTGACGAATACTTCTTTTTGGTTGTGTTGTTGTTTTTTTGTTTAAGGGGGGGGTTCGATCCCATTTGGCTATCGCACGTATATGCTTTGACTATTAGTTTCATATTCACCTACATCTTTGTACCCCTTGTATGGGGACCACTTTTGGCGGAAACACCAAGGAGACAGTCATTAGTTTCTTCTGTTTATTTTTCTTCCATTTGGTGACTATGTCAGTGAAATGGCCACTGCATGAATTACTGTCAGCCCCTACATACCCAAATTACAAAAAGGTACCCTTCACGTCGCTATCGGCTGTCGTTCAACGAGCTCTTTTAAGTAAATGAAAAGAAGAAATATTAAATAATTACCGAACATTTTGTAGCCAACCCCATGTTCCACCTCCAATGAAAGTCCAGTGGTGATTTACCTCACAATCAGTTATAGTCAGTAGAGGGTTTTACGGCGTTCGCAACTGCATAAGGTCATACGAGCGCCAAGGGGTGGGTGTCAATAGAGAAGTCTATACAGGGAATCAGACTTACTCTGCTCACCTTTCTAGCTTCAACAGCACAAAGTCTGCTTCGACTATCAAGGCACCCCGGAAATAGCAGGTCACAAGAGAGTGACAAACATACAAAAGAAGTAGAGGAAAATGACGATAGTAAGGATTATGAAAGAAAAAGCAGCAGTTCCCCGTTGTAGATCAGGCACAGTTATGAGCGTGACATGATCAGCCCATTTACAATTCTACTTTGCTTGAACGAGAAATGCCCCCCCCCCCTTTGGGAATGGCATAAAGACACTACAGTCAGTGGCACTGCCCCGGGGGGGGGGGGGGGGGAGTGATTTACGTCTTAGTGGTATAATTATTAGTACCCTCGACCTGTTGCCGATTATTAAGTTCTTTGCCGTTAGGAAGTTTTAAAATATCTTTCGTATAGCTTGGATGTGATATCCCACTTGACCTTAGTTGGACCCGACAGGCAGGGTCGAAACAGTCCACCTCCTAAATGATGTAAATTGTGTCGATGGTGACATAATAATATAACATCGAGAATCGTTTTCTTGTTTTCAGATTTTCTGTTGGATTTGCTCTTGATCTAACTTGTGTCGTTGGGAGGGTTAGACGTTTCTAATTGCCCCCGAATGTGGTTGAACGTATCCACCTATTTCCTCATTAAGAAGTACCTTAGTCTGGCGTGCAAACTGCAAAATACTACCGCCCAAGTATGACGACCGCAAGCGTAAGGTGACTGCTATTCTGAGGAACAAAGAGGAGACGGCTGACATTGGACGCTGTATTGTACACATGCCTTTTGTGCGCTGATCGAATCAGATTGTGGAACTATAGCCCGTGCACTACTGCCTTTTCTTCTGGCCCAAAGACAGTGTGGCACGGTCCCTCTCAGTCCCAAGTTCTGGTACCGGTGCCGCATTATGGGGAACATGGCCCTGTAAGAAAATTGAAAGCGTCAAGGCTAGTAAGGTAAGAAATGTTTGGCAACTTTACAACGATTCAAGTAAGAAATATTTGGCAACTTTGTGGTGAACTAATTTGCAGGCCTAGTTGCTGTAAACTTGCTTAAGGCCAGTTTCTGGTTAAATTCTTGTTCATGATGTGAATGTTTGATTTTTAAAGTGATTTCATCCTTCTAAATTTGACTGCTCTTGTGCATACAGGTAAATTGGCCTTTGGGCATAATAATCTTACCTTCTGTCCCCCCCCCCCTTTTTTTAAAAACCACGCATAAAGAGTTTCTTAGAGGTAATTTCACATACGCCCTGTAAGCCATCATGTTGATAGCAAGCGTATAACGAACAACTATATTTTTGGTTGACATGTGTCCAGTAACTTTCGAGGACAGCCGCCATTGTATAAAGTCGAAGGTTTGTCCGCTTGCGCAGACGCAGATTTGAGTGTGCACATGCACATTGTAGGTCGATCAATCAGGAAGTCGGACTGTCTGGTTCCCACTGAAGTCTATATAATGGTTTCACAGAGTTCCGTATCCTGGCACCGGTACCCTCTCGTGGAGTGCTGGGTCACTGCCCCGTCGCTGGAATGAAAGCCTGTCTGTTTCATGTACACTATCGTCTCTTTGCACCTACC
>NW_004797297.1:1657810-1659459 GCF_000002075.1 Aplysia californica | reverse complement strand
CCTCCCTTTTCTCCCCGGATCCCCTCCCCTCTGTGCCCCCTGTGGGAATTCAACAAGTGGGTCGTGGCGCGGAGAGAGAGGAAGCCCTTGGCGTGATGACGTAGCGTGGCGGCGCCGGGGCCCAGAACTCAACAGCTGTGACGTGATCTTCCGTTATTATTGTTTCCACAGCCGCACGGCCACAAGGACCGAGCGGCAGGCAACAGCCGCGACTTGCACAGATTTCTTCTTACCCTACTTACAGTTCGTGCTGGCTTCACAGCAGTAGGAACGGCTCACCGTCTCTTTCCAGGATTGCTAGAGAACTGTTTGGTGCTTTAGATGTTCCCATACTTGACACTCTTTACCTGCAGGCCGTACCTCGGGTATTTTTCTTCACCATTATATGTTGGTGGACTTTATTATAAAGAGCGGTAATTTAACCCAAGCCAAGTGTCAAATGTTTAATCTGAATTGAATTATTTATATTACCGTGTTGCCTACTCCTGCGCTATTGTAGAGGTACGTTTATCTGAAATAAGCAATAGCCGAGGATTAATTTGCTCGATCACCCCAAAGTATGTCATGATATAGAAAATGGAACAAAAGTAAAGTTGGAAATTGACGTGCGCTCTTACTTTTGGAATATTTTCTATACTTCATATGTGTATGTTCTTGTCTGTTAGAACCGATTGTTTTGACCATCTTTTGAGAGAATTCAGGAACGCTACAGAAGGCAAGCTGAACTTTTGTGTTGTCTGAAGTTTGCAGAGAGGTGTTTGACGTATACGAGGATTTACTAATGGGTGTGGTCATGTAAGTATTGCTTTTGATTTTTAACCCTTTTATATTCTCTTGGCCATTATAAAAATGGCGTCACCCGCTTAGTACCCCAGTATATCTTTGAAAGATAGTCGTTTTCTTTTAATTCAGTTTACTTTTCAGTGTTATTTAGAAAGTTTTAAGCTTTGTTTACCGAGATGAAATGCATGTTCATTCAACATTTTGTGGAGAACAGTTATTTATGTGTGGTAGTCCAGTCTTTTTCCGTTCTAGCGAGTTTCGAGGTGGGCGGCCCCTTGCCCTACTCATTGATGGAACCTTCCTTTTCCGTCACTGGATAGTTCCGAAAGATGGGTGGAGCGTCTGTGACATTGGTCAGTGTTACCTTTGGCTAAGGGGCTAGAACTGGAGTTGTGAGATTAGAATTCTTGATAGTTACCTTTACTCACACTCGCACGCGGACGCAGTCACACGCTCACATTTATAGATAGTTAGAAATATGTTTACGTATATTTTATATTGTATATGTACTATCATATATGTTAGGAATAAGATAAGTTATGAGGGGAGACAGGGTGACAGACAGAGACCGATGAGACGAGGGGGTGGATATATACCGAAAGATTGATAGTGAGCAATGCAGGTGTGACTTTTTGTTATACTTCTGCAGTGTTTCATGTGTATTTTATGCCCGATCTTCCTTGTCGCACACAGCAGGTGTATGTCTGTTTGTCTATCTGTCTCTGTCTTTTCGTTTTCCTTGTCTGTCTGTCTGCCTGTCTGTCTGTCTGCCTGTCTGTCTGTCTGCCTGTCTGTCTGGCTCCCTTCCTCCCTTCCTTTCTCTTTCTTTCTCTCTCTCTCTCTCTCTCTCTCTCTCTCTCTCTCTC
>NW_004797297.1:1654948-1656892 GCF_000002075.1 Aplysia californica | reverse complement strand
GGGAGATTGTTAATACCACCAAGATCTCTCGAAAAGGTAACAGATAGGTGTGATTTCTGAATAGTAGCTTTGGGTGCTTATTCCAGGGCGCTCGACAGGCGTATGGTTTGATTTCGAGGCTGACACTGGTGGCATATGTACTGTACCTTACCTGTCTGGGATTCCTCATCATCTTCATCCTCATCATCTTCATCATCATCATCATCATCATCATCATCATCATCATCATCATCATCATCATCATCATCATCATCATTGGAGGGCGTTACTAAAAAGGTTTTAATCCTGCTTCTCCCCTCTATTGTTTCTGTCTATCTGTCTTGCTTTTTTCTGTGCGCAATATGATTTTGTCGATGTGCTCCTTTTTACTCAAACACACAAACAAATGCCAAGGCAAGGAAAAAAATGAATTCTTTTTCTTGTACTCGACATTGATCTCCGTGTTGGGAGTGTCGGAAAAGAAGATTCAACCGTGAGGAGCTAATGATTGCACGTGCTGGCCACACAATAGACTCGCTAGTGTTTCATGTTTGCCGTGGAGTCGCTGCCTGTGTTGACATCCGTGTGTTCCAGCCGGCCCCGTGCGTGGCCTCCGTATTGACAGTGTGGGCATAGTGACCGCCTCCCGGTCGCTGAGACTCACGCTCCTACGTCTCCACCTTTCCTCAAAGGGTTAAGAGAAGGTTTCTTTTGTTTTTGTTTTTTTTGGGTTTTTTTTAAAAAAGAAGTGGTGTGTGTGTGTGTGTGTGTGTGTGTGTGTGTGTGTGTGTGTGTGTGTGTGTGTGTGTGTGTGTGTGTGTGTTTGGGGGTGGGGGTTAAAATATGTATCATGATAACTCCCCGTCGAAAGTTTGTGTGTGGCGTCATACAAATCCGTTATCCGCATGTCTAGTCTAGCCATGACGTCATTTAACAGTGACGTCTTGCTAAGTTGGGTAGTAAGTTTTATATGGGGGTGGACGTCAAATGACGTGGCGACACACAAGTCGGGATGTTTTGAGTTGGGACTGAATCAAGCATTGACGTCTTTCTTGAAATGCCTCCCGTTGCTCATGAAATAGAGAATAATTATTTTATGGGCTGTTTTCCGGCTGTTTAGGCCATGCCACGGCCCAACACGTGCTGTCGGAGACGTGATGATACCGTGCACTATGTTCACGGTCTTTGGTAACACAGAGTGCGAGTTGGCACGTGGCGTCTTAGCAATCAGCTGAATAGAACCAGTCTTATTATTGTCTCTGTATTTTATCCATCGTCATTATTGCAGTGCGAGACTGCCGATAACACAGGGTGTCGGGTTTCCGCCGGCTTCACGGTGCATCAACTCGGTGCCTTCACGACGTTCCTGCTCAGCCGGCGCCCTGGGTGTGCAGTGTGTTTACCGTACCAGTGTATTACCAAAGCCGTGAGGTCTTTCCAAAGTCATATTTCACTTGCGTGTTTTATACCAAATCAAATGCTTTTCTTCCATCTTATCATCTATATTTATATATCAAACTGATTGCTGGAAAACAGTTTCCAAGATAAACTGTAAAGCAGACTCACCATATCAGACCAAGATTGATAATGATTTGAACGTGTTGTCTTTGAGTTAAAGGAGTACGATAGTAGTTGAAGGCGGTTTGTTGGCAATTCTGCTAGTTCTATTCATCTCTGTGTTGATTTCGTCTCAATCTGCTTTTTAGGGCCTTCTGTTCTTCCCTTCTATTGTACCCGTATGTTATTTTGGTTAAAATTTCCCTTCGCTAAATGGCCATTATTGTGTAGATGTGCTTTTCCTTACTCCATCTAAATAGTTTGCTTAGTAACGAATTGTGGCTGTTGTTGTGCCGACTCACTGATTGTAGAGACATAATATAGATCTTCATGTTGTTTTCGGTTAAGAATATCTTATTGGGTTTAATTGCGGGGGTAGGGGGGAGGGGTGCCTTCACCCATGTGTAT
>NW_004797297.1:1650903-1653386 GCF_000002075.1 Aplysia californica | reverse complement strand
CCCGATGTGCTCGGGTTACTTTGTACGGATTCTACAGAAAGTAGTCTGCCGACTTGTCCCGTTTTCCGCTCTCACGTGGTGCATGGGCATAAACCTGCACTTTTACGCGACTCGCTAGTCTGCGTCCTGAAACGCCCATAATGTTTCCGATTTCGTGTTTTTTTTTGGTCACGGGTGGGCATTTTTTGGCTGTTTTCTTGTATATGTTTGTATACTGAAGGTTAAGGATTTTGTGGTGGATCTTGTCCGCCATAGCACATGGACCAACAGACAGATATACCGTCGTCAGAAATAGACTGAGGGTTGTTAGCGGGTGTTCATGGTGTTGTTTGCTTCTTTTTTCTTATCAAACATCTATTGTCTTTATTTACCCTCCTTCTTTTTTGTGTGTTTGTTACTCTCTTGTAACACCTCTATTCTTCGGCTCTTATAATGACCTTATTGTGTTGTAAGTGCCGTAAAACACTTACTAAAACATATCTCTCCCTTTTTTCTGTTTCTCTTCTTGTAACACCCCTTTTCTTAAATACTTATATGGCTTAATTGTGTTGCAAGTGCCGTAAAACTATTTCTAAAACAAATCTGAAATAAACTGAAGAAATTTATCGTTAGTTGCTGTTAGATCATGATATGGAATAGTGAACAAGCGAACATTCTTCAAGTGCGGCATGTACTTCATTATACATTGTACTTTATTGTGTGGATGGTTGGCGGGTGCTCTGGTGGGGTTTGCTCCTGCTTTCCTATCAAACGTCTATCGTCCACATCTCTCCTCCTTTTTTGTGTTTGTTACTCTCTTGTAAAACCTCTATTCTTCGGCACTTATAAGACCTTATTGTGTTGCAAGTGCCGTAAAACTTTAACTAAAACTACTCTATTGTGTACTCCCTGTCTTTCTCTGTTGCCCTATAATTAATTTGTAAGTGTTTGTGCTACTTCACTTGTCTTCCAGGCGTCGGTTAATCATCCACAGAGAGCTCGTACCGCAACCTTCTAAGTCAGTGCTTGCCGACCTAGGCGTCGTCCCCCCACTACGCCCACTAGTTGACGATTTAGAATTGTTGGTGGGCATTGTGGTTCACCTGGGTTGTGATGGGTGTTATTTTATGCCCGGCTCGGAGATATATGTGAGGCGGCGTGGTAGAATCAGGCTCTCGTCAATTTTTGGGCATGTAGAGTTATTGGTAACATCGTAAAGCTTGTTCACTTGACTTTATTTTGATGAAAAAAATATACATTTATCTTGAATACAAGTCGGGATATTTGCGAAAGAAGGAGGTGGGGTCACTTGTTTTCAGAGGTAAAATTAGTGAGAAAATGGCCTCCAAAGATTAGTTATTTCCTTGGCAACTGAAAGTTTACATTTATTGTACCTTTAATCAGCGTTTTTCAGAAAAATCCACACAAAAAATGAGCTCTTTAATGGGCATGAAAGGTGTTGAGCGATAAAAACGAAAATTTGACAAAAATTCCCAAACCTGCAGAAAAATGCAAGTTTCTTCACTTTGATTATTTTGACGAGAGCCTGATTCCACCACGCTGCCTCACACATGTAGGTGGGCGGTAGGAAAATTTTGCCCTCTCAAAGGGGGCAAAAGTGGGTGCTGGTTATAAAAAGATTGACAGGCTGGTGTAAATAGTGTCGTTGCCAACGTGTTTTCTTTAAAGACAATTTACCTTCGTTTGGCATTGATATGTTTTGTTGGTTGTTTTGTTTGTTTGTTTTTTGTTGTTTGTTTGTTTTAAATGAATTCCCTTTTCTTTCTCGTTTTCTGGCAAAAACTTCACGCGTGTTGCTGGTTTTTTTTTGGTGGATTAGAATTGACGAAACCGCTCGATGTTATCCCCCAACATCGTGACGTCAGAAGACGTGATGCGCCCGCTGATAAGTTGTATGTCCAAATAAGGAGAGAAACGCCATAATCTTGGTAGGCTTTTTTTTCGGTTGTCGTTACAGTTTGCGTGTGAAATCTTTTCCAGTTTTAACAACTTAAAATTTTTTTTTGAGATTTCGTGGAAGCTGTGGCGTTCTGAGGTGGGCAGACATAAACGTCACGTCAGCCCGCCCTTCGCTGTGAAGAATGTGGCTTTCTCTGTCTCCGTGGTGTACACGCTTTGCGGACAGAGGCCGTCCTCAGTGTGGTGTTTACTGTAAAGAAAAGAAGGGCATATCCGTTATAAAGGAATTCGTGTCTGATTCCTTTTTGTGCTTGGTGTCGTCGAACTATGGTCCCAGGTGTTCCGCCCACGTTAAACGCTTAGAGACTCTAAGGTGGAGCTCCGGCTCTCCTGGTGACATGGTAGAGGACATGACTTGTGCGCGCTGTCCTCGTCACTAAAACTTTCGTTCAAATCCGATTTAAAAAAAAAAAATTTTTTTGGTCCATCTTATAATAATTTCTACCCTGAATCCAAATGAGGTTTTGGTTCTCATTCCTCAAAATGACGTACATTAGGTCTTGTAAGGCGTTTAATTTAGGATC
>NW_004797297.1:1647307-1649666 GCF_000002075.1 Aplysia californica | reverse complement strand
TTGTTTGTTGCCTGAAGCGTCCAGCGGAGCGCGACCCGACTGTGTGTTTTGGCCCCTGACGTCATGGCGTGTCTGTCCTGTCCGCGTTGCCGGGAAGGTTGTGTATGTGTGACCCGCCCTTGATTGCGTGTTTCCTGCGCCTGTCCCCGCGGATCGCGCGGCTGGAATGTCAGTTATGTGTGCACCGGTGCTTGGCCGGTCTGGACGCCTTCTCTCTCCCTCTCCGGGATAAGACGGAGCCTTTACAACAGTGTCGAGTTCGGCTCGGTTGGAGCTGAAAGAGCGGAATTTGGAATGTTGAAGCGGATACTTGAGCTTGTTTTGGCTGACGTGAAGAAGGGATCTGTGTTATGGTAATATTGTTGTCACCTTTTCTTGGTTTTTCCAGTTTTTTGTGTGTTTTGTTTTGTTTCGTTTTGTTTTGTTTTCCTTCCGGTGCTTCAAGTGTCTAAAATTGGACTTTCCTAAACATATTATTCTTCTGCTTTTCATATGTGTCCCAGTCTGTGTTGTTTTGTTGTTGTCATTACTGTTGTTGTTGTGTGTGTTTGACCTCTTTCATTGCGCTGCGGTTCTCATGTTAAGCTGATTGCAAAAAGAAGCGAAAGAAAAAGCTAGAATTAAGAGTAAATCGTAATTGAAAATTGTGTGAAGGAATAGCCTAGTCTTTTGTTTGTGAAGCTATCGTCTGTGTTAAAAGTGTGTGTATGTGTTGGTACACGTGTGTTTGCCAGAGGGGGCCTGTGTGTGTCTATGTGTGTCTATGTGCTTGTGTGTGAAATGTCTTCTCCACGTTTAGTCCCTGTCTATTGCCCCATATTTCTTGTATTTCCTTTTTCCTCAATACGACTAAGTGCATGGATAAAGGCTTCACCTCAAGGAGGTGGTTAATGTTTGCTCCGACGATGTTTTCCACCCTTTGTACCCGGTTTGATAGTTACTATGATCTCTATCTGTTCGTGGTGGAATGTGGCCGTGATGGCGCTAACCTGTCGTAAACTTTGAACTGACAGCACCACGCCCAGGGACACACGCGTACTTGTGTTGTCATACACAGGAGACTATTTGTGCAGTTTTAAAATAGCGCTAAGCGGAACAGTGGCTATCGTGCTATTGTGTATGAAGCCGTATATGTCGTGTGACCATGACTCGCCGGTTAATGAAATCCTTGTCTTTCGAGGGACCTTTGCATTTAGTTGTGGTCTACACCGTCCACTTTCGAGTGGTTGGAGGGTGCTACTGACAGGCCCTACTTCTTACGCTTCCCTTTGTGTCTCTGTTACTCAGAAGGACCCTCTACTTCTCTCCGCTGTGGAATCATCGTAATTTCAATTCCCCCCTGCTCCGATCCTATTTTTATCTTTGGTTGTTATTGTGTATTTTATTAAGTACTCACCCATTCGGTATGTTCTGTTGGAGACTGAAGTTACGTTTGTGCCCCCCCAACCTCTAAAATACCATACTGTACCGAATACTTCCAATAGCCTGCTTCACTGCTTTTGATTTGAGTAGTTAATTAATTATTAATGTATTTATTTGTTTCCTGGCAGTGTCTAGCTGTCTTACATTTTTTCTGCATTAAATGGCCGTCATTGTTTCCATGCTTCTCTGTACTTAAACGAAATCTTCAAAATTTCCAGACAAAATGTGGTCGTCGTCGTTTTTGTTCACGGTATACTATAACTCGACATTTGCTCCAAGGCCGTTTCTGAAGTTAGTTGTGCCGTCTCGGGGCAAGTCCAGTCTTTTAAAGGGACAGCACAGCGCTCGTGACGTCCGGGAAAGCGACCCGGCAAGCCTCTGGCTTACGTCCCCTCGCTCTGCTGCCCTTTCTTCACCTGGCGGAAATCGTAGTGCGGCCCAACACAAGGTTAGCTGACTTCTCCCGAGGTCAGGGAAAGTGGGAGAGGTCATGACCCTGAGTGGGCCACACTGGCGAGACCGGTCCTCCCCCTCCTCCTCCTCTTCCTCTTCTTCCTCCTCCCATGTGTGACCCAGTTGGGGGCCCCAGGCGCCCGCGACTACTGGTTTTTCAATGAGAGAGGCCCGCGCGGGCTGGCCAGTGTTGGAGGGTAGCCAGTTCGTATACACTCTCCACCAACTAGCCTCCTGTCCGACACCACCGGCCGCTCCAGGGGGCCTCTCTGCCAACCCAACCGCTGCCGCCTCGCTGTTTTCTTCTAGCTCAGCAAACAACTGGCTCTCTTCCCCACCCTCACACACCCCACCACCGCGTTCATATATACTTAATATTTTTTTCCCTCTAAGCTTTTCAAGGCTACGATTCCCCCATACGCAGTCAATAGTAATTTGTCTTTGTGAATTTGGGTCAGCTCTTTTCTTTTTTTTTGGGGGGGGG
>NW_004797297.1:1637987-1646329 GCF_000002075.1 Aplysia californica | reverse complement strand
CCCCACGCATGTGTTGACTCTCACGCCGTGTGTCGTGGACCAGGCAGAAGGCCAGTAAAGAACAGGTCGGTCATCTCGGGATGGGAACGGGCCGGGGAGGGCCGCTCGTGTATTGATTAAGACTTGAAAACATTCCAGGTGTTCTGTGTAGCGTTTCTCTCTCTCCTCTGGTCTTAACTCTACACCCAATCCGTTGGCAATGTTGTTTTGCTTTTTACGTACATAAATGAGAGAGTTGTGTTCGGAGATTTTGAATGAGAGAGTTCTATTCGGAGATCTTAAGATTTTCTTTCTTCTTTCAAATCGCAAGACTCGACTGGGTGATTTATTTTGGTTATTGCTAAAAGTGGAATAGTAAAAAGTTACTGAAGCAAACTTATAAAGTTCTTTCATTTTGATCGCCTTTGGCGTATCGGTAAATATATTTTCATTAGCAATTTTGGAATTTTTTCACGTTTGCATTGTATTTTGGTACTTGTTTCGTGAATAGTCAAAAAAAAACAACCAAACAAACCGCTCTTCATTTTCTGTGTCACGAATGTGGACATACTCTCGTCTGGCTCTCTAGTGACGCACTGCAAGTTACTACTGGTGCTACTTGTTCCCCGCACACGGACATCACGTCAAGCGCTCTTGTTTGTGCCTGGCTGACATGATGTTATGCTGTACTGTGCTCTGTGAGGATTGTAGGCTGACATGATGCTATGCTGTACTGTGCTCTGTGAGGATTGTAGGCTGACATGATGCTATTCTGTACTGTGCTCTGTGAGGATTGTAGGCTGACATGATGCTATGCTGTACTGTGCTCTGTGAGGATTGTAGGCTGACATGATGCTATTCTGTACTGTGCTCTGTGAGGATTGTAGGCTGACATGATGCTATGCTGTACTGTGTGCTGTGCGAGGTTCGTCCAAGACTGACCGAGTCACTTAAGTCGAGATCTATTTCTGGTGGTGAGCGGAGCGCCCTGCTACTGGCGGGGCCCAAGGGCGGGTGATGTGTAGTCGATGATGACCCTTGATATGCACAGCTCAAGTGTGTGTCGTTTGTGTGTATACGTGTGTGTGGATGTGAGTTGTATGTAGACATCTTGGAGACCCAACCTTGTTTTTTGTTGTTGTTTACTTCAGTCTGCGGTCGTCATCGTTGAACTGGTAAGCTTTTTTAATTCTCTTATTTTGCTCTATACGCTGTGCTGTCCCACCATATGGATTATGCATACATAGGCATTGCCGTGTGGCTCTGATGCTTTGACCCTCACAGCAACGCATTGTTTTGTTTTGAATTTTGGGGGTATGTTTCGAGGATAACGCTGGTACGTAATGTCATATTTCCTATCCGGCTTGTCTTTCTTTACTTTACCCCATTCCACGTGTCTTTTTAAGCCATTATTGTGCCAGTCTGGCAAATGAATAATCTCTAAATAAGAGATAAACGGGGTTTTATTGGTGAATCATTTTTTTCCTGGCTAATGCTTTATCATTTTAAAAAAAAATGAGAATTTAGGGTATGTCTATGTCCATTTAGCGTGGGCCTGTTTATGAACCAGTGGGCTTACATCATGGAGAAATCTGTCAAACAAAAGAGCATGGGTATTAGAGACCCTTTGTGAAAGGGATTTGCTGTCCGTGTCTATGTGTGTGGGTGGGTGGTTGTAGAGTTCGTGCGTGCGTGCCTGTGATTGTTATTGTAATTAATGTTTAGGCTTCGTGAGTGGGATTGCGTGTAGGAGGAATGTAAGAGATAAAAATCGTTGATGAGTATAGATCTAGGAGAGGTTGATACATTTAAAAAAGAAATTATGATGAAAAATGTTAAAGCTGATGGTGTAAGGCGTATTTATATTTTTCTTTTTCTTTTCTTTTTTTTTTGCCCTCGAAGGCGAGGTCTGAGATGTCCGACCAAGTACTCCGTGTGTTTTACTGTGGAGACACGTTCGTTCAGATTTTATTGGGTTTTTTTTTTTTACTCTGATGTTCTGATATGTTGGCGGGTGGACGGTGGGTGGTCTGATCTGGTCTGCTTCTTCTCTCCAATCAAACATCTATTTTCCTTCTCTCTGTTTTTTTTTTCTTTGTATGTCACTCTCTATTAGAAGTGTGTCTGTGATGTAGCAGTTAGGCGCTTCTCTGGCTCATGCAGGAGATATGAAATCGATTCTCAAACGGGAAGACATTTTGTCAAGTATCTCGGTCTTTTCTGCTGGGATGTTGTATCCTTCTCAGCTTGGGTTTGCCGAGACAGGCAGACATGATCCGAAGCCCACGTCCGAAATGGTCTAAATTGTGCCGACGGGGGGCGTAAAACACCTCTCTTGTAGTAACGCCTTTAATCTTCTACACTTATATGACTTAATGTTTTTGCTAGTGCCGTAAAGCTCATACTGAAACTAATCATAATTCATAATTATCTTTGCTCCATTTTGTTGTGTATGTTTCACTCTTACAACGCCTCTAATCTTCAGCACTTATATAATGAATCATGTTGCAAGTGCCGCAAAGCTCTTCCTTCGAAAACTAAATAAATAATTACGCATCATGGCAAGGACAACTAAAAAAGCCACAACAAGCTGGTGTTAATTCAGTGACAATGTCTGTCTGTGATGGAGGGAGGAGAGACGGAAGCCGGGGCCCTTGTGAGGGAGAGATGCCTCGTGAGATAGGGGGTCAGTGAGGGGTAAGTGTAGATCTGTACTGGTGTCGTGAGTGGGTCAAGTCTGTGCCAGGGCCCCGCCGTCTCCTTACTTGACATTCTCGAGTCCTGTGCACATCAAGTGGACAATTAGGCTGCACAATGCTGCTCTTGCTAGAAGGACAATGACCGTGGTGGCGACGTGCAGGCAACCACTGTGCGATAATAATATGTGACATTGGCGCAAAAGTGTATTGTGAGAGACTTTGTTTTTCATATCCTGTTCTTTTGCTCCCACTTCTTCGTTGTTTTGTTTTTGTTTCACATTTTAAAAGTTTTCAACTCACCAAGTCACGTCACTACTCATCTACACCCGTGTGCGTGTATATTTTCTTGCTTTGTCTATGTGTATTATAATGTGCCTGTCTATTCGCCTTTGTATCTATTTATCAACCTTTCTATTCTTCCGCATGTTAACGTAAATTTTCTTCCGTTCATCTTTGTGTCTGTCTGTTTCCCGTGTGGAAGTTGTCAAAAGCTATTTCGTCACAAAGACAAACTGACTGGTTCCCCCACCCTCCACTCCCCGTGAACTACCCACCACATTGTAATGAAAATTTCGTCTCCCTCCACACACCCACACACTTGACACGCACTATTATATACGCACACGCACACATACACACATGCATGCACATACTTTCTCTCTCTCTCTCTCTCTCTCTCTCTCTCTCTCTCTCTCTCTCTCTCTCTCACACACACACACACACTCTCTCTCCCTCTCTCTCTCTCTCTCTCTCTCACACACACACACACACATCACTCACACACACTCGCACGCATACTCAAATACGCACACAATATACACGTGTTCGTGTATTAGGCTAACGCAGTCGGTGTTACCAGCTCGCTTACTCATGCGTAGTCGATATTTCACATCAGCAATATTGGTGGTCTATGCCGCCGTTGCCTGCCCTTCTCACCCCTACCCCCCCCCCCCCCCTTTCCCCCACCGCACACTCCCGAATCAATTGTCCCCTGATATATTCTGATTACTGATGAGACTTCTCTTGTGGTGTCTCAGCTTGCCTACCCCTTTCTTTCTTGTGTGTTTCTTCGTCACGTGTGGATGGCTAGAGGATGCTGTTTGTAGGTTTAAGTTCATTTGCTGGTTGTTGTTTTTTTCTTTTCACTGATCCTCGGTTGCTTCTGATTTGTTTGTCTTTGACTTTCCCAGCACTAAGACACCTTTGTTATTATACCAACACATACACACGTTCAAGGCCACTCACGAAATCGCAAACATGATAATGATGTCAACACGCATTTACATTGCACGTGTGCTATTCGGAAACGTATTGTCATGCACAGGCCTACGTCTTACACTGACACTGTCGATATGTTTTATTTGCCTCTATGCTTCTGTGTGTAGGTTTTTAAAAATGATAATGTGTTTTTGTGAATTGGGGGGGGGGGGGGTTGTTGTTGGGTTGTTTTTTTTTTTGTGGGGGGGGGGGGGGGGGGAAAAACCTTGGGTGTTGTCGGTGCACTTGTTATCTCGCGTATTTTGCTGGCGGTTTGTTGGCCTGGGCACAGGCTTATGTACAACGTTGTTTCGGGTGGCTGGAGGACGTAACTGGTAGTTCTGCCTTGTCTTTTTTGTAAAAAAAATATTGTCCCTCTTTTGTGTCTCTTTGTCTTTCAGTCTTTTTTTGTCATAATCACCTAGTCATTGTCGTTTCATAATGATAACGAAACATGCTTCCGTTTAACCCAAACCGAAGGACAACGTTATAGATGATGATGCTGTAGCTCTCGACGCTGAGCTCAATGCAAAGTGTAACTGTCCTCTTGTCCTGTTCTACTCCCGTGTCCTGTCCTGTTCCTGCGGCTGGTTGGAGGGCGGTACTGGTTGGTCCTACTTCTTTACTTCCCCTCTGTTGTTTCTGTCTGTCTGACTTTTTCTTAGCTCTAAATGACTATTATTGTATCGATTTACTTCTCTTTACTCAAACAAAACAAACAAATGTCCTGTTTCTGGTGCAATTAGGCCGTTGACGTGGCGAATTTCCAAATTTTATGCTGCTACACAACAGCTGGCTGGTGCACTCTAACGCGAATGCTCGTGCACAGAGACTCAGCTGACTTAAAGCGAGGTTAACTCATTCATGTAGACTGATAATTGTTGCGTGCGATATAAAGTATTAGTTAGTTTAGTTTTAGTAGAGGTTTTACGGCACTCGCAACTGCATAAGGTCATATGAGCGCCAGAAGATTAGAAGTGTTACAAGAGAGTAACAAACGTAAAAAAGAAGAAGGAGAGATAAGGACGATAGATCTTTGATAGGAAAGAAGAAGCATAATGTATGTATTATATATATATATATAATTGGTGGAGGTTATAGGGTTACACGTATTCGTCTTACATGATCTTATTTTTTGTAATTTTGTGTTGCACGTGCTGTAAAACTATTTTTTTGACTAAACTGTGTCTAGTTGTATCCCTTTTTCCCCTGCACAACGTGACTGTTATTGTGTCGATGTGTCTGTATTTACCCCAACAGCAAAAGTAAAAGAATGATATACATTATGTAATATAGAGTATCATGACCGGAGTCTGATGTATTAGGCAGGTTCTTCACCTGACACGCACAAAATTTTATCGAGTGTCTCTCTGTGTTTGCTGGGGTGTGTCTCCTAAACGACCAAATGTGAGTCAGTGGAAGGGAATTTGGGGGGTACATTTCCAAGGAATTGAAAGTTTTGAGCTTGTGTAGCTATCGTGGCACGTCAGAACAAAATATCCGGGCCAGACACATGCATGTTTAGCACCCGCACCTTCAGTTGGTCGCAGGTGGTTGGTGGGCCTTCAAGCGTGTTGTGCTTTTTCCACTAGTTTTCATTATTGTTGTTGTCGTGGGTGGTTAGCGGGTGCTCTGGTGAGGTTTGCACCTACTTTTATTTCATTTTGTCTCGTCCTTATCCTCCTTAATTTGTTTATCTTGTGTGTTATTATTTTTTTTGTAACACTTCTAAACACTGTGTGGTTGGCGGGTGCTCTGGTGTGGTTTGCTTCTTCTTTCCTATCAAACATCTATCCTCTTTGTCTCCCCTCCTTCTTTTTTGTGTTTGTTACTCTCTTGTAACACCGCTAATCTTTGGTACTGAAATGACCTTATTGTGTTGCAAGTGCCGTAAAACACTAAAACTAATCTAATCTTCGGCACGTACATGCCATGTTGGTGTTGCTAGTGCCGTGAATCGTTTACTAAAACTAAAAAGTAAAAAGACTTTCGCGTGCTTCTTGGTGATGTTGCTACATCCAAGAGTCAGAGGGAAATAGCAGGAGGTTAGAGAGTGCCAATGGACGGTTCTTGCTTTTTCTGAACTCCGATGTGTGGTTTCGTCCTTCTTTCCTATCAAACATCTACCGTCTTTATTTCCCCTTGTTTTTGTGTAGTTTACTCTCTTTTAACGCCTCAATCCCACGGCGCTTATGTGACCTTGTCTCTAATCTTCGGCGCTTTATACGACCATATTGTGTTGCAAGTGCCGTGAAACTCTTACTGAAAATAAACAGAACACGATAACAAGAAGAAAAAAAGAGAGAAAAGAACACCATCGTGTCGATCTACTTCTTTATAAGCACACTGAAACCGTTATGAGTTCCCGGTAGAATGGGGCTATTTTAGTGCTGACTCTGCTGTAAAACTGCAATCAAGCAACATGATTGGCTACAGGGAAAAGAAATTGAATGCAAGGGGACAAAAATCGTTTTCGACTGTCTGGGTGGAGTTAGACCGTCTACATGTTGACTGAAAGTAACAGTTGGGCAACAGCTGCTTGCGTTGTGAATTGCCGTTAGATATTGAGAAATGCAGCCGTCGACAGACTGATATTTCTCAATGTTGTTGTGAATGAAACGACCCAAGGCGGGGACAAAGCGTAGCAACTGCTCCAATTTATTTCTCTTTTTAAAAAAAATAGAATTCTTTTTTCGTTTTGTGGATTTTTTGTTTTGTTTTTGTTTGGTACTTTTTGAACAGTTGGTGCAGCTGGCAGATCGCTGCCTCATATACACCGTCAGATGAAAAATAGTTGACTTTTTAATTTCTGCCTGTTGTGTTGCTCTTGGCCTGTTTCAGAATGGCATTCATTGTATCGATGTGTTTCTCTTTGACCTAGACTGACTGTCAATTAATGAACCAGTTTTCTCTCATATCCATGTAACAGCTGGTACTTGGATATGGCTAGTTGTTCACGTAAGCGCTTGTGTGGTCTGCTCCTACAACTCCCTTTTGGTCTGTGGGTTGTTGAAGGCCGCCACTGGTAGGTCCGTGGGTGGTTGGAGGGTGCTCTGGTGTGGTTTGCTGCTGCTTCTTTCCTATCAATTATCTATCGTCTTTATCTCCCCCCCCCCCCCCTTCTTTTTGTGTTTGTTACTTTCTTGTAACACCTCTAATCTTCGGCACTTATATTACCTTATTGTGTTGCCAGTGCCGTAAAACACTTTCTAAAACAAAGACTGGTATGTCTTAATTGTCTACTCACTATCTGCTGTTCTGTCTTCTTGCTTTTTCTCAGTTCTAAATGACCGTTATTGTGGCGATATTGCTTCATTTTACTCCAAACTCAAACTACTGTTGTCCTGACGAAATGTGACGGTTCTCAAGCTGACTGGCAATTCCTCACTGTGGGGTTGAGGGGTTAAGCATTGGTCGAGAAATCGGCTTAAAAGAGGTGCTATTACCTACATCAACACAATTTAGATCATTTCGGGGCAGGCTTCGATCTTGTCTGTCAGGGCCAAACTGGGCTGTGAGGGATACGTCTTCAGCATAAAGACAGAGATACTGATAAAATCGCACGAAAATCGCACATGGGATTTCTGCCTACGACGGCGAGGTTCCTAACCACTCCACCTTAGCTGATGCCGGTCACCAAAAAGAGTCTAACATAAGACTGTGATTGTGGTTACGGCATTCTGCCCCCTACGCCAGACAAGTCATTATGTAATGTTTACCTGGTGGTTGGAGTTTGTTAGGGTAGGTTCTTCTTCTATTCTTTCACTCTGTTATTTTTGCCATTCTCGAATTTTCCGTCTCTATATTATGATCATTAATGTGCCAGTGTGCTTCTTTTTACCCAAACAAACAGTACTGGTGTTATCTCAGCAGCTGGACAAATACTCCCCACCCTCAAGCCTGTCCTTTTGGTGGGTCTTCGGGACATTACAATTTTACTTTTTTTGCCCATAGGAAACACGTTTATATGCAAGCTGTCAGAAAATATTAATACGTTGTTTAGTACGTTGTAAGTGCATGGTCACGACAGCTGCGGGGGGTGTTAGTAAAGCTATATATGGCGAAACACGCTCATGGAGTCCGGACAACCCGCATGATTTTCGTAATACGGCGTCTAGGGGGTCTGTGTGGTAACCACTTAAAGTCCACCCAGAATAATCCAGCTCTGCTTGGTGTGAGAAAGTGATTAAACGTGGCCGCTGTGTCAGTTGTGGCCGGGTCTAATGAATTGATTGAGCGAGCCCAGAGGCGCGAGTGTGTGTCTCCTCTCCCCTGTCCCGGGGCCGTTGTGGCGTGGGCCCGTGTCACTGGCTCGGCCGGACAGGATTATCTCATGTTGGCGCCCCGTGTGCGCCCACACACTGCAGTCTACAGGACGGGAATACGCTGTGTCAGCGTCTCTTCCAG
>NW_004797297.1:1633496-1637520 GCF_000002075.1 Aplysia californica | reverse complement strand
GGGGCGCGTAAAATATAGCAAGGTCTCAGTCGCTTCAACGTAAATCAAAACTATCAAAACTCAAAATCTTACGTATTACTGCAAACTAATCAGGTGAGTGTAATGTTTTTGAGTTCGTGTGCATGCATATTACCATATTACCTGCATGTGCGCTTGTGGCCATTATGTGTGTGGGTGGGTGTGTATGTCCGGCTAGCTGTCTGTGTATGTGTGCGTTTTATGTGTGTCTGTGTGTGTGTGGGGGGGGGGAGGGCGATGATTGATGGGTGAGGTTATAGGCGGGGGAAACACTAATCGATGATTGTACACTAAAGTAATAACACTCACAACCTAAGAGTGAAGAGGAAGGGTCGAAATCGAGTTGTTAAAAGATAGTGGGGAGTTTTTTGTTGCTGTTGAGTGGTTTGTTTGTTTGTTTTTTCCCCTGTTAATTTGGCCAACAGTGGAAGGGAATAGACTGGAGTCCAGGATGGAGGGGGAGGGGGGGGGGAGAGAGAGAGAGAGAGAGAAAAGATGATTTGTTTTGTCAGTTTACCCGCCCCCGCAGGCCAGTGACACAGGTCAGCCAGGGACTGGCCAGCACACACAGACTATCACAGGCACGCGCTCTCGTGCACACACAAGCTGACGCCGGTGTGCAAACAAGCCAAGCTGGCAGAAAAGTCCTACTGCACTACTTACAGCCAGAGTCGGTATGGTTAGAGAGTCTTTGCTCACAGTAGCGTGGCGCTTATTTCGCTAGTGGAAGAAACGATGGCAGTTCAGGACAAACGGCTCTTACTGAACGAAGGCTTCTACGCTTGATAGTTGTTTGTAAGTTGATGATTTTTCTGTCTGTAATACTCGTACGTTGTTGTTGTTTTGTTCTTGTTTTGCGTGGTGCGCTCTCTTGCACACATAATATACCCCTGCTCTCACGCCCATACACACGACGCGTGCTCGCAAAAAAAGCGCACACTCGCGTGGGGACACACGCATACTCACCACGCTCACAAATTCACTTAAAATCTCTCTCTCTCTCTCTCTCTCTCTCTCTCTCTCTCTCTCTCTCTCTCTCTCACACACACACACACACACACACACACACACACACACACGCTCACACACACACACGCTCTCTCACACACACACACACGCAAACACACACTGTACACTGACACCCACGGACCGAGAGAAAAGGGAGGAGTGGGGGACACATGATGATTTAGGCAAGGTGTTCTTTTATCGGTACTCAAATGTAGATCACACAATCGGTTGATTCGAACTGCGTAGATCTCAGACTCAACTCATGGTGATAATGGAGGATCCAACCCCCACCATGCGTCTGCAAGCTCGACTGCAAACACACCAATATAATGTTTATGCTTAAATGACTGAATGTTAGATGTAATGTTCTGTTGCCAGAGGTGTGGGCACATGTTTTTCAGCTGCCGATTAGAATCTAGATTTCTATTTTATTTACGTCTTATCCGTTTGCAAAAAAAATTCCCTTTTTGTTTAAAAGGCCATGTATGTTATGCTGTTAGTGAGGCGCTTCGAGAAGTTTGTTGTGGTACCGAAGTAAAAGACCACTTTGTTTTTGTGGGGAATTTGGTTTTCATTGTTCACATCTTGCTATATCATGCAATGAAATGATATGAAGCAAACAATGTTTGCAAGGATAGTACATATATTATGTTTTTCTCTATTTTTTTCTCACAAATTCTCAGCCCTTCCTTCCCCCATACCCAGGCTGCGAGTCATTCCCAGGTTTTGCGTAGATCTAGTCGTCGTTTGCTTTCATTCGTGAGGTCAAGTTTTGTTTTGACCCAATGTTTTGTATCTTGTTTTGAATCAAATTAAAAACTGGTCTTTCGTATATCATGCATGCCATCTATCTCACACGCCTATCTCTCCAGTCTTCTTTTTTTATGAAAAGGGACGTTTAGACGTGGAGTAACGAGATATACAGACATAATAATGTGTTATTTTAGAAATCATTGTTGTCATCATGAAGTGCCAGATCTGAAGCAGACATCGGTGATAGTGGTTCGTCATACATTTCTTTGCTCGGATGCTCTCAAAAACAAAAACCTTCTGTCATTATCCTGGTCTTTCCCCGTCCCCCAGCTCTTCAGGCTCTCTAAATAAGATGCTCTTCTTTTACCTTGCCTCTTTAACCTTCTATTTTTTCTGTGAGAGCAACATGTTCAAGGTTTTTATTTTAGAAGTACATGCATCATTTCTATTTGTCTTATTTTCTTGTTTATATCTTGGCTTTTCCCATTTGCCTGGTTAAAAATGGCACGGGTATGGAAGTCAGGAGTACACTGTATTGTAGAGCTGGGTTTCGGTATTCATGAACACATATTATTATTGCTTTATTTGTAATGCTGCACAGTCTACCTAAAGTTAATTGCATAATCCTAATTCTATGCTAGATGTTGTTGAATAGTCTTATAAAAACCTGTGGGATTACTTAGTGCGCGTGGGGCGAGGGGAAAGTAAGCATTTCAATAGAGAATTGATGGACGTATGGATTTCCAGAAGCTGGGGGGCATTTGGTGAAAGGCGATTTGCTTGTTGGCGTGTGAGCGTTAACTGATGTTCGCGTGAGCGTGTGTGTCTATGTTAATTGTGTGTGGATTTTTTGTGTGTGTTTGTGTGTCCGTCTGTCCGCGCGAGTATGTTTGTGCGGGGGCGTAGTGAACGCATAGTGCAAATATCGTCGTTCAGAACTTTTGGTCATCCATTGAGGCGGTGACAGCTGGGAGATGCTTGTGCGTTACCTACTGGCTACACTTCACTCGACATGGACCACCGTTCTTTTTCTCTTTTGTTTTTGGTTTCTTTTAATTCATTCCTCCTGCTCTTGTCGTGGCGCTACGTAATGGCATCTCTGTCGGTCTGTCTTTCTACCTGTGTATCTGTCTACAGCAGGGTCTCAAACTAGCGCCCCGCGGGTGGTTGGCGGGCGCCATTGGAAGGTCCTATTTCTTTTCTTTCCCTATGTTGTTTCTGTGTATGTCTTGCACCTTCGCCATATACGGCCGTTATTGTGTCGATGTGATTCTCTTTGCTCAAACTCAGACTAATAGCCCGTGGGCAACTGAGGCCCTCAGGGTTGGTGATTTTAAAAAAAAATTTGAATAAAAATATCGATTTTTTAAATTTAAATCAGATTTTTAAACATTTTAATCGGATATTTTATATATATATATTTTTTTTTTTTATGTCGACACAGTTTGGGATTTTAGGTGGTTAAAAGTATGTTCTTTTAGTGCAAAATGCATTGTCTTTATTTATACCAATGATTAATTTAAGCAACTGCAATTTTAGAAAGCCTTAATCTGCTATATCAGAGAATTATGGCTACAGATAAAAAAATGAAGAAAATGTCAGTCTAAAAGGAAAGGGTGGGGGGGGGTAATTTTGCATAGATAAACTTGCATCTTATTACAGTGTGTGTGTGTGCGTGCGCTTGTGTTTGTCTAAAAAGAAAAAGAAAATGCTAATTTCAATTATGAAAAACAAGTAAATTGAATACTGTATTATTTTACTACTTACAGTGACTGGGGGGAAAGCAGACTTTTAAGCAATTTTAGTCTACTAAACCTTATATCTGTTTTTATAAAACCAAGGAAAGGAATTCTGAATGTTTTTGTAAAAACTGAACACCTTTTTTAAAAGTGATTTAGATCACTTTTATTTTTAAAATCAAGTTGATTTAAATTTTGAAAAGTCAATTGATTTAAAATCGACCTGATTTAAATCAACCCAACCCTGGTTTTCAATTATGAAAAAAAAAGTAAATTGAGAACTGTATAATTTTACAGTGACACTGTTTTATAAAACCAAGGAAAGGAATTCTGAATGTTTAAAGATGTAAAAACAGAATACATTTTAAAAGTGATTTAAATCACTGAGTTTTATTTTTAAAATCAAGTTGATTTAAGTTGTTTTTTTTAATCAGCTGATTTAAATCGACCTGATTTAAATCAACCCAACCCTCGTTTTCAATTATGAAAATAAAAGTAAATTGAGA
>NW_004797297.1:1620908-1632050 GCF_000002075.1 Aplysia californica | reverse complement strand
TTAGGTTTCTTCCAGTTTTTTACCACCAAATAGCAAGCAATAAGAATTAAACAGTGATTATTTTTCTATACTCACGGTGAGCCACGGCAGTTTGAGAACCATTCAAACGAGAAGAGTTGCCTTTGTTTTCAATCTCTTTGTTCTTAGTTAAATTCTTGTATATGGTGGGCACGAAACCGATTCACCTCCAAATTTCCTCTAATTAGTTTTCGTGTGATGAAAAAGTTATAGCTGTTAAATCTCAGCAGCACAAACACAAACATGCACACACAGCACTTCAAACATAATACTTCTATGAGCTGGATTAGGCCGTGTAGTCGAGAAAATTGAACGCACCCAACAAAGAACCAATGAGCGCATAGGTATCTGTGTCAGTAGGGGAAAGTGTGTCGTAAACTTTCACCCCATTGTCAGGGCTTGGAGAGCGTGAGCCCTCGGTACAGTGTTATTTTTCCCAGTCTTCTACCTTTTTACAAGAAGAGTTTCATTAAGGACGGATTGTGGGAAAAGGGCTCATCTTTGCTGAGCCCTAAAGACATTTGATTGGCTGTTGGGTTACTATAGTTGTAAGCGGGGACAACAGTGATTGGATAAGCGAACAAGCCGCCAGGTTGATCACTCTGTGTTCATTGCGTGCGGTCATAACGGTTTCAACTGCTTATTTCATTATGGAGACACTTTCATTTACTTTGGGATAGGGTTGGGGAGGGGGTAGGGGCTCAAGCCCGTGAGCCGTTCACTACCCACCGCCACTGGTTAAAGACGCAGGTCTCTGGCGGTATCGAGCAAAGTTAGTTGAGGACCAGGAGAACTCGCACACGACAAGTTCATCAAAGCACCCCGCCAGCGCCACCACATTCACCCTTATTATGCATTGATACGCGTGTGTTCTCTATACTATAGTACAGTCTATTTGTTTGTTTTCAAAGAATTTCTTTAATAGCTTATGTTGAAAGGGGCGTTAAATTTGCCCAATTTCAAACCGATAACTGAATAAATTCTGTTTTAAAAGTTTTGTGTTCCTTGCATAAATTGACTTGTGAAATAGGAAAGGTGGGCGATGCTGCAACAAACGCCGTTCAAACAAACAAGACGGAGATTGTGTTATTGTGTTCCCAACTCCACTACCATGGCCGCAAATTATGTCTTGACTTCAGTCTCCTGTCACTCCCACTCATGTTTTGATGCTAAGTAAATCTCTACGCGTGCCACACATTTACCTGCCACCAGCTATGTTATTATTCTATTTTTATTTCCCATCTCTTCAAATTTAAACGAGATCAGAAGGAACCCCACTCGCTCTCACCTACCCATATTATTTTTCACCTATCTCCCCCCACCCCCCACCCAACACATGTTCCAATAGCGATTCCATCCCTCTTCCTGTTTCGCTTCCTTCTTCTTCCCCTCTACTTTCAACGTGTGTCGACGCGGCAGTTCAACTCCTTGTATTTTATATGTATTTTTAGCGAAGATTGATTCCCAATTTTCTTTGCCGACTGTTAAGTACAAAGGTGAGATTCTTATTGATCTCGTCAACGACACACTATGACATTTACCTGACTCCACTATGGGCGGTGCCAGCGTAAAGCTTGCGTTGTCATTGGTGGGATATTGCTCACGCTCGGCACTCACTGCTGAAGAAGCCATCACGTGCGTGAGTGGCAGGGGAGACGAAACTTACAGAGGAAGTTTTTTGTCTAGTTTTTACCTACACCCCTATCCCCTTCCCCTTTTCCTGTCCCGTATTATGGTTATTCCTTCATGACAAACACCGCTATGGTGTCTCTGTTAGTAAACAGCTTGTTGTTGTGCCAGAAAAAAGGCAGGGGTGGGGGGTGCTTTGCCCAGTAACCCGACCAGTGTTTTTTCCCGAGATGATTGTTGTTTTCCTCAACATCCACTTCTCTGTTTTGTGGGTGGGAAGGGGGAGGGTGTTTTTGCTCAACCTTATGTGGGTTTTCCTTCAGACAAATGTCAACGAGGAAAGAAATTAGGGCATGTTTATTGTTTCTTCCACTGACGCCACATCGTCAAAGGAAACATTTCTGCGACAAGGATTGATTCATGTTGCAAAATTGTTTCATCATTCTTACCCTACTTTTCTGATAGGGAGAAAAATAAATGTTTTTGTGTAGAAAAAAATGATTGTTTTGGTTCTTTCTCCGTCTTTTTCGCCAATGCCAACATAAAGATGTTTACCTATCCAAGGACTAGATTTGAAAGCGATTTTTATTAAATTTGGCGAACTTTTTTTTCAGTGGCCAGACAGGGGAAGAGGGTTGGTCACATCAACAACCAGGCCTATGTGCGGACAGAAGCTATAAACAACTTGCTCCGTTGTGATGTGTGATCAACAACACGACCTCCACGTGAATGTTTTGCTCCTGTGTCTCAGTCAAGCATAACGATGCGCTCTTTGTACGTACTAGATCTAGTTCCTTTCCGATTTAGGAAAGAAGTTCGCAAATTTATGCTTGACAAGGTTGTACAAATAACTAAAACGAAACATATTTCAGTTTGTTCATCATGGTAACTGGCATGTTGTTGTCACTACGCCGGAGTTCTCACGCAGTAAACATAAATTCGTGGGATTTCGGGGAGATTAGTGCTGGGTTCAAAAACAAAATATTTATGATTCAGGACGTTCTCCATGTGCGCCAAGGAAAATCAGGGGAATGGTGTTTTTCAAATGTTTTAAAAAGAATATTTTCTTTCAGCTGAAAATGAGTGGGTCTTGGAGTCGTATTTGACTACCGGTTTGAAACATATATTTTCGTACAGTACAAAATAAGTCGCTCTTGGATTCTCCCGATGCTTTGTAGGTCACGCCATCATTCCAAGGCCATACCGGAGGAACCCATATGGTCTGTTGGCCAGACCCAGCTCCTGTTTTGCACCCTTCGCTTCGCGAGACATGTATTGCGAAAGAGATTTGAGTATACGGTAACCAAACAGGGTTTCAATCACGAGGTTCTCTTTGTTTGCTGCGCTAAATGCTTTTGTATGTCCCGATCGACACCCTGGTACTTCGGGCTTTTTGTGCACGGGTGTTGGTTTCGACTTCTTTAATGTCTTGGCTCTTTGTCTTACACACCAATGACCTGAGTTTGCGAGGTCTTTGCCTTTTAGGGCTTTTCTGTCGTTCTTGTAGGATGCCCACTCTCCCAAGGTGGGCGTGGTCGAAAGTGTAACTTGCAAATTATGTCCCCATTTGCGTAAACTTTTACAACTAGATGCCAGGTGTTGATGGATCCTGTGGCAAATCATACTTCAGCTCTTTCTGACATTTCTATCCCTTATATGAACATTACATTGTGGGTGTTTTGGTAACTCTGTGGTGTCTTCTTGTACTTTTAAAGGAGCGTTTACGAACTGCAGGTCATTCGTAAGTACATGTATATTGCTTTGGGAAAAATAAGTACCAAAAAATGTAGTGCACTTATTTAATCCTTGTCCACGAGGTTTCTTTTTTCGTCCGTTTGGTCCTCGGGGTTTCCTTTTTTCCCCTAATCTTATTGTCATAATATAGAAATTGATTTAGATAATTGAAGTCAGGATTGGTTCTCGTTACCATTCCACCCACGACACTCCGATAGCAAATTAACATCCCAGGGGAATGCTTATCGTAGTTTAAGTCGTTGTTGTTTATGAAGTCGAAAATAGTCCTTGTTAAAGTGTTTGTTCCCACCATCATCACTACTCTTGTACTGCTCGTTAAGGACTCGGCCTTCGCCTCACGCCCACACTGACAGCTGATTACGTCTGACGGCGCGACTTATCCGTCAGCATCCCATTCCCCGACCACGGCTCCATTCCTTTTTAAAGCACCTCTTCTGTGCACTGACAGCATCGTAGTGTTTTGCGTCAAAGCTGCTAATTTAATATCTCGACTTTCATTGTTGTTGTTTTGAGCCAGTCCCAGAATTCCCCGATGCACGCGGTGGACGACAATAGACGGTCTTTGGCGGGTAGAGCCTGTGGCGTCATGGCGTCATCACGTAATCAAAGCAAGCGGCGGCCGCGTCAAGGCCGGCCTAGTCGTGCGTCAATGCCTGTCGCCTCTTTCACTCTCACACACAGCTGGCGACGGACCTGCTGACCGAAAAGATCTTCAAATTTTTTTTTTTTTAATCTCTGTGACAGGCCGGGCAAGGGGGTAGGGTGGCTGGGGCTGGGAGAGAGAAGAAGAAGAGGCTGCTGTGCTTCTGTTACGCTACCATTTCTATTTCTTTTTATCTCTGGCCTGTCCTTGTCGGTAGTTCTTTAATGCTTCTTTTCGCTTCGGTGATGAAAACCAAAAACAAACCCCAAAGCGTTTAGACAAAAGTAAAGAGACGGACAGATTGATTAGGAGAGAGAAAGAGAGAGAATATGAAAAGCATTGGATTTGTGAGTTTTCTTAGCTCATACAATGCCATGCTTTGCTTGCCTTCTTTTACATATGAAACGTCTGAGCTTAGCATGGTTATTTTGTGGATGCCTTGGTAAGGCTTTGCTGTTGTTTAATCCCATTGTACTAAGGTGTTTCCTTTCAAAATGTAGTCTTTATCTCCGCGTACCTCCATTGATCCGTTGGGCAAGTTCTGTTACGTTGGTTCTTCACCGAGTAAAGTCGTTTTGACAAGCGTCATTTCTCCTTACTTTTAATATTGTTTTCTTTACGAATCTTTCGTTGTGTAGACTTTGGTGGTTGGAGGACGCCAAATAGTCTTTCTTCTTTGCTCCCCATCTGTCAGTCGGTCTGTCTGTCTGTACGTCCGTCTTGCTGATCCCTAACCACTTCCATCTGTTGTTGTTTTCCATATCTCCTGAATGACCGTTGTTTCATGTACGCACTGCTCAAATTTAAAACATTTTTTGGGGAAGGAAAAATAAACCATCTACGTAAGCAATGTATTCTTGATGTCCATATAGAAGTCCGCGTAGAACCCGGCTGTAACCTCCTGTAACGAGCTCTAGCCAGCGTCCTCATCTCTTCCTGTGCCCCACCCCACCCCCACCCCCACCCCCAACCTCCAGCTCCGTGCTTCCGTCAGCGCGCGTCCTCGCCTCACCAGCCAGCGCTGGAACCGCTGCCAGTTGTGAATGAATCCATTTTTGTCCTGCTCATCGACCGGCTGGCTATTCCTGTCCTGGCGCCGGTGTCAGATAGTGAACTTACTCTACGCTATCGATCTCTTTTTGTACAACACTCACCCGATTTGGCTGTCCTCGTGCGTCATCAGTTGCGTCTGCCTCCTCACAAGTGCACAGGATCAATGGCTGACGCGCGACAGTTTTTCCCCCCTTTCTTGTTTCTTTCTACCGTGCTCGTTCTATACTGTCTTTCTCCGTTTATCTTATGTCACCTCTCTCTCCCTCCCCGTCTCTTCTCCTGTATATATCTGTCTGTCTGTCTGTCTGTCTGCCTGTCGTTCTGTCTGTCTGTCTATTTATCCACCTGTGTTTATATCTCCAAAGATCCTAAAAAGACTATTGTAACGAAGGCTCTTTCTTCTACCTATCTACTTCCTCGCTATCTCTTTGTTTTGCTCCTAGACTCTTTATGAGATCTATGTTTGTTCGAATATTAAGCTTTCAGGACGAGTGTTTTTGTTTACTGATACTTGACTTACCGGAAGTGACCTGGAGACGCTGGAGCTAAAGGACCTTGATTTGTCTTCGCGCCTGGCACTTTTCTGGGTTTGAGAGAAGCATTTAGCAAAGAACTACTGCACGAAAAATGTTTGTTAAGAAATTGGATGAACTCTGTGTACCGGCATTACCATCTATGTACCTACCTACAACTAGATGTGAGAAGATAAGAAGCACAGTGCCGTGTTGTTACTCCACAAGGAGACATACTATTATACTCTTGGTTACCTAGCAGGGTGTTCGGTAATTGGTTTCACAGGTACCAATTGACAGCTGTCGTTAAGAATCTCATTCGTGTTCCTGAAGCAGAACTCAATACTCTACGTCAGCATTTTCCCTTCTGCATACTTTTTAGTGTTGTTTTTGGAGCTTATCCAGCTCTTTACTCTTTCACACTCAATCTTTTTTTAAATGAAAAGGTCGATTGCCTTCCTGTGTATTGTTTTCAACGAGAGCTCAAGGGGTTGGGGTTAGTAACCTGCACTTTTTGTGAACCAAAAGTACGGAGATGTCAAGGGAGTCAGAGGTGGTGGTTGTGGTGGTGGTAAGTTTGAAAAAAAAGGGGGGGGGTGTGGGGGTCCTTGGAAGATCGTTTATGAGTTGCACCGACGTCAGCGCACTTGATGTCGCGCGCAGTCACGTATCGATTCCTGCTGGCGCCGCACGAGTCTCCCGTGGCCTCGGTCTCCCATTGGCTGCCTGGAGACACGATGTCCCAGTTTGGACCGCGCCGATCACGAGGCAGGAATTATTGAACATTGTGACGTCACAGTGAACGTCACCAGAGTAACGGAAGTACTCCATATTACGTCATAGCCTCCAGCGGACCCGCTCGGACGTAGTTGCTGATGCTAAATTTAGACCCTGGAGACAGGCTGGGCGCAAGGGGTAACTGAGGGGGATCGGGGAGGTTATGGGCAAATTTTTTTTCAATCCCCTTTTCCAACGTGCACTCTATTTGGTAACAATTGATTGAACTTGTTGAAGTTTCGTCGCAAACACTTTCATACGTAAACACTTTAATCAAGGAAGGTTATGGGTTTTTTCCCCCGGTACTTTCAAAGTGCGCTTTTTTTTCTCGTGTTGTTGTTCCGCTGTTTCTGTTTGCCGTCATGAGGTTTGTCTTGAAATAACAAGGCGTTATTTTTGTTTGTCATCAATTGCAGGGTTGTTTTGTAATTGGGGTGTTTACATGTCATATATACCTGTGTGGAGGCCAGTGTTGGCTGTGAGAACATTGAGGTGCAGGTGTACAGATGCTGTCTTGTCCTGTATGTCTCTTGTCACTCGGGGCTGGTGTTGTAAATTTGCTCTTACAACTTACCGGATATTTTGTTCTGATGTGTGTTTACTAATGTCGTGATGTCTGCAGGTGATCCTCTAGCTTCTTTATTTTGAAGGTTAGTAGTTTTGTTTTGTTGGGTTTGGGGTTTTTTTGTTGGGTTTTTTTTTCATTTGAAATACAGGCATTAAGTAAATGCTCAATATCAGATAGTAATTTAATAGTTCAACCAGGGAGGGGGGGGGGTGTGTGTGTTAAGACAAACCACTCGTTATAAGTACTATGAGTCGATATCCTTCATTCTAAAATATACTGGCTTAAGTGTAGTCCTTCAGTTTTTATAATATGTTGTGTTTTGCATTCAAGAAGGAAGATACTGTTCGGTAAAGTTGGCCAAATGGCATATTTAAGTGAAGTCAGGTTTGACATGTATGATCAGTCATATTGTTCTCTGATCTTATAGGTGATACCTGGTGAGGTAGAAATTAGAGAAAATATAGAGGAACTCCCGAAAGGCTGACCTGCGTTTTGTTGTAATGGATAGACTCTTCACTGTTACACTCTAAAGCGGGTGGTTGGAGGGCACCTGTGGTAGGTCCTACTCCTTTTTCTTTTCCTCTGATGTTCCTGTCCGTCGGTCTGACTCTTTCCGTGCGCGGAATGGCCGTTATTTTGTCTATATGCTTCTATTTACTCGAACAAACAAATTATGAAAGCACGCAAAAGGTTTTGGTTCAATTCCAGCTGGAGGAAGTCTGTGATGTCGAGTGTCTATTTCTTCTTGAAAGAATCCTGTGTCTCACTGGGCACGGGTTGGCCTTCTCAAAGAGGATTAAAACTTCCATGTACTCCAAGTGTAACTCAGTGTTTGAAAGTGGAATCCGCATTGTTGAGTTTATAACTACTGAAATGGCAAGAAATTATTATTATTTTTTATTGTTAGTAAATGAGAAATATATTCGCTCGGTTTTGACAAACATATGTATACAGATTGCTAATAAACGGATGCATGTGTTTTGTGTTTGCATGTGGCACCCTATTCACTATCGGTCTGAATCAAACACTATCCCGAACTCGATAGTTTAAACAGAGATCTCAATCAAAACTAATATGAGCAGACTGTACTTTCATATCGAACCTAATTGTTGATGTGAAGGATACGTGAGAGAGTTGTGTGTTTGAAATAAATTGACATCCTGTTCACTAAAGTACCATCTGGAATCAGTGCCCAACCGCAGGAGATGCAACCCTTCTATTAACGGGATAACAAGCCTCATTATTCCTCCCATCCACTGGAGGTACTGTGAGTGTACAGCTTTTGACCGTATTTTTAAAGTCTGTCTGAGGGATGATATTCTATGTTGATCCATGTGTCCCTAGTCCATTTCAATTTGACTGTTACTGGTTAGATTTCCACTGAACTAGCACGTGTGTTTTGTTTTGTTTTTTCTAATTTTAAAACATTTGTGGGTGGTTGGCGGGTGCTCTGGTGTTGTTTGCCTCTTCTTTCCTATGAAACATCTATCGTCCTTGTCTCCCCTTCTTGTTTTTTTTTTTTTTCTACTCTCTTGTAACACCTCTAATCTTCTGGCGTTCATATGACCTTATGCAGTTGCGAGCGCAGTAAAACCTCTACTAAAACTAAAACTTTTTTAAAAATAGTTTCTTTGGGGAGGGGATGGGTATAGGTCACTTCGGTTCGATTTTCATGAGAAGTATGCCTAGATAATTTTTATTTCGTTAAGAAAATTCATTCGGTTTATTTTGGTCTCAACCAGGATAATGATATGTGTGTGCGACTCTTTCAAGTGCTTCAATCAGTGTTCTGTTTGGTAGAAGAGTGTGGATATACCGCAGATGGTCTGTGGAATTTTCTTTTATATTTTTTTTGGGGGAGGGGGGTGGGGGGTTACTCATTTTTATTGAAATCGTGTAGTGTTGGTATTTTGACGAAATAGAGTGTTTAGGAATCAAACTACGCAGGTTGAGCTCATTTTCTGGTCCAGTCGGTATGCTCGAGCCAGTCCGAATATCTGCCCCGACCTGATCCTGTTAACTTCTTCAACGTGATCAATGTCTTTCCCACGTAACGACCTTGGTGAAATACCTTGCGCTGTTGAAATGAATATTGCCACCTATCACTCGTTTATGTGTTCGGGACAGAATCATAATACATTGCCTTCAGGATTATATTCTATATGTGCTGTTGCGGATATTATATTAGTCTTCTTCCTGGTTATATTGTTCATTGTTATAATGGGCTCCTTTTGCCGAGGTCATGGTCTGTCTCATGGGCAATGTATGCCTCCACAAGTATTTTTATTTGAGGGACTTCCGCCCCCCCCCCCTCCATTAAAAAAGAAAAGAAAAACTGCCACCCCTGTCGTGTTCCTTCCCACTTCCTCCATAGTACATGTCAAAATGCTCCACGGAGCAACTTCAGGGCATGTTTTGATAGCCTGTCAGCTGTAGATTTCCGTATTATACAAGATACACGGCCCAACTCCCACTACCCCCTGGAAACCCATTGATCTACTTTTTATTCCCCTCTTGGGTAAGAACAGACCTTGTTTTATCACGAACAAGAAACCACGTATAACGTATTCATTGATATGATACCTATATTAATCTGCAGCCTTATTTGTGTACCATTCATAGCTATCTATGAACCTTAAAATGTATTCTGAGAAGCTTTCCATCTAATTTATTTGTACTTTAAACTTATTCAGCTCCGTGAGCTGCTCATTGTTGAGGGTCTGGGATTTTGTTTTTGCTTTTTTTAAGCGGTCTATTTTGAGGCTTTTGAGCGAACAGGAAATCTGATAGGACTGTAATCTGGACGTTGTTGGCTACCAGGCTAAATGTAGACTCAATCTTTCGTACAATGAGGCATTGACATCGTGACACACCGGGCGTTTCAAATGGCAAAGACCTTGTTGAAAACGTCTCAGTTACAATTTTAAATTAACTCCGAAATATCCAAGACGAGTCTTCGATTGCCCGTCGTGAAAGGACAAGAACTGCGTGAACGAAAATAGATTACGGATGGAAATGTGGTATTTAATACCATACAAATTATGTTTCGAAAATTGTGACTGAATTTGTTTTGTTTAAAACAATACCCAATGAAACGCACCCTCACTTCCTACGATTTGCAGCCGTGGTCGTGATAATATGTCTTGTGGGCGGAACGACTTTTAGTAACTCCTTTCCAATCCCTCAAATAACGACGCCCTTAGAAAAGGTCTTTAGTCTGTCACTAAATATAAAGCAAATCTTTCCAAAAGGAGCTCCTGCGACGTCTTTTCGTTAATCGAAGTCGTAGAGTGGGGCTCAATAAAGTACACGTACAATGTATACGTATTACACCAACAGTGTCTTTTCAAATGAATTGGTCGCGCGAGCCTTCATTATAAAATATAAGTGTACACGTGTAGTTGTTTGGGACACACTAGTGCCCACGTCCATGTGTTTGTGTGTGAACAGTAGCAGTTAAGCACTTTGCCGTCGCATGCAGGAGACCCGAGTTCGATTCCCGTGTGGGGAGAATTTATACTATGATCTCGGTCTTTCTGCTGCGAAGTTGTATCCCTCTCTCTCAGCCTGGGTTGGACCTGACAGGCAGGGTCGAAACTCCCCTTCTTAATAATCTACAGTGTGTCGATGAGGGTGTAAGACGCCTACATAAAAAAGGCTAACCGATTATAGTCACAACACTCATTGGCATTCATTGACTGTGCACTGAGGTATATTTCAAAAGAATTAATGGGGTTGTCTTTATTACATGACTATGGTATAAAGAGCAATGAGAATGGCTATATGATGGGTTGGATTACTTCTATGTGTCAACATCGCTTGTGGTATATGTATATATAGACGTATGTTTATGTGTGTGTGTGTGTGCACGTGCACGTGCACGTGCACGTGCACATGTGTGTATAATACTGTAGCTTTCTCTTGATTGTCTCCATCTTGGCCCTTGTTCCTATTGCGCCTTTTTTCGTGTGCTTGTCTTTTTGACTAGGCCTACCGGTATCTGTCTCGATATCTATTTTTCTGGGTTTCATATCTGTCTGTCTGTCTGTCAGTCTGTCTGTCTGTCTGTCTGTCTGTCTGTCTGTCTGTCTCTCTCTCTCTCTCTCTCTCTCTCTCTCTCTCTACCCCCTCCTTCCAGCCCTTCCACCTGCTCTTACGCAGAAAATACACAAAACACGCGATTATGA
>NW_004797297.1:1618001-1620808 GCF_000002075.1 Aplysia californica | reverse complement strand
GTGTGTGTGTGTGTGTGTGTGTGTGTGATTGGCATGCTTGCATATGTGTCTCATTGTAGCAGAGAGAAAGAAAGAAGTTAAAATACAAGATTATAAAAAAAAAAGATAGATAGATAGATAGATAGATAGATAGATAGATAGATAGATAGAGAGAGATGGAGAGATAGAGAGAGAGAGGAAGAGAGAAAGAAGGGGGAGAGGAGGAGAGAGAGAAAGACGGAGACAGAGCGAGATACAGACAGACAGAGACAGAGAGAACGAAAATAGAGATATTTAGAAAGAGAAAGAAAGAAAGGGCGAGTCTGAAAAGGAGAGAAGATCAATCGATAGATATAAGAGAAAAAGAGAGCATGAGAACGAAAGGAGGAGGGGCAGAGAAAGATAGAGATGGATAAAGATGGAGAAAGAGAGCAGAAGGTAAATAGTAGAGATATAGAGAGAGCGGTAGAAACAGAGAGCGAGAGATATAGACAGTGGGAGCGGGAGAGGTATATAGCGAGAGAGGAGGAGGAGGAGAAAGGGGAGGGGAAAGAGTAGGAGGAGGAGGAGGAGGAGGAAGAGGAGGAGGAGAAGGAGGAGAACAATAAGGAGCAGGCAAAGGAAGGGCAATACCCAAAACACCTAAACAAGAAGAATGCCATGACTCCCAGGAAAGAAACTGGGAAGGACTGGACGGAAGCTGTAGCGTCGTCGTCCGCTAAGATCGGCTCTACCTAAGCTCCCCTGGGGAGGCCCAAGTGATGAGTGGAGCCCCCCCCCATCCCCCACCCCCCAGACGGCCCGCTGCCTTGGGTAATTAGCCTGGGGCCCCCTCACGGGCTGGGGATTGTGCGGGTTCGTCTCTCGGACAAGCCTGGACTCTGCTTTGTCTAGGGTCTCCACAGAGCCCTGCTCTCTGAGCACAAAATAAAAGCCTGGGCCGCAGAAGAACAATACAGGAACTCGTCTCCCAACCTCCCACATACTCTTGGGGAAGTGGAGGAGAGAGCGAGCTTATGGTCACAACTGATTAATTAATCAAGGAGTAGTGTGCCGGCAAAGTCTATAAATAGGATGTTCTGGGTGCGTGTGTAATGTACGTAATGTCGTTTTCTCGTCTAGAAGGATTAATTCATTAGCGAACGCGGCGATGGCCATTTTGAATTTCGTGTGTCTCAAGATTTTAATGATGTAGAAAATGACTTTGACATCAGAATTTTCGGACATATTAGACTTACGTGTGGCGTTTGACCCGGCATATCATTGGAGGTACCCAATCCCCCATATCCTTTTAATTCCTTTGCAGTGGAGACCTTTGCCTTTATGATCAGCGTTAAATAGGCCAAGGGTATAAAATATTAATGTGCACACATTTTGCTAGGTAAGTAACTAACTGGTCGATTTAAAATCGTTAAAAAAAATAATTATCGTAAGCAACTGAGGTCATGCCCAAACAATTATCTTTGCTGTACGTTTACTACTGTGGCTCTAAAAGCACACGATAACTTTTACAGAGTGGAAAAACTTTACGTCCTTCAAATATAGGCCTATATGGCCCGTGACTCACAGTTTTGAATAGAACATGATCTCTAAAATTAAGGGGTTTGGGTACGACCTAGAAAGATGCAGGGGGAGTAAATCTTAACTATTCAATGTCAGAATGCTAAATTCCCTAGTAAAAGTCTAGTTTTGGATGGTGAAATCACTTACATTCAGGTAATTTTTGTATATATTCATTTTCTTGGTAAAGAATTTTACTCTTTGATCTTTGGTAAAAATGTTCTACTACCGGTACTTGTAAGTCTAGTTACATCTCTTTTAGTTTTAGTAGGGGTTTTACGGCGCCCGCAACTGCATAATGTCATATATATATAATATTTAAAAAATGGTATAGGTTTAACGCCCCTATCAACACTAGTAGGTTATTTAAGAGGCGGGACCTTCGAGTTTAACGTCCATCTCCGAAAGGACCGAGCCAAGTGGGAAATTCGTCTAAAATGCCTTTCCCAAGGACACAACGTCGGACCGAGCGGAGGCTCAAACCCCCGAACCCGCAATCTTATGATTACGAGTCCGGTATATACATGTATAATATGAGGGTGCGAAACATAAGTTGGTTGCATTCACAACGGTTCATTGCACGGCTGGGTTCATGGGTTCGTGTCAACGATCAGATTTTAAAATGTTATGTTATATCTCGTTTACGATTTATTTAATAGTTGTGTAGATTTTGAAGTTGGCAATGCGAATATCTATTTAAAAGAAAAAAAACCCGGTCTTCCTGCGTGTTTCCTATCAAAGGCACCCCCAACTGGAGCTAAATCTAGCGAAATCCTACATGTCTTTATCAGTAAATTGACAGCAGTTGCACAACCGTTTGATTTTATTTCTACTGGACCCTTTCTAAATAATTTGACTTTTTAAAGCGTTTATTCACGTTGTGAGCTTGTTCTGGAAACGCAACTGGAAGCACACACACACACACACACACACACACACACACACACACACACACACACACCGCATTAGCGCACTGTCCATCTATCCACCCCACCCCCTCCCCTATCCCTTCCGGCACACACCACACATACCTACATCCTACACCTACACGTAGACTCACCGCCATGGCTAGAACAATGAGCCAAGATAATTTATAATTTATGTGCTGATAAAGAACGAGTCTTTCTCAATGACCTATTACGTCGGATCTAAATATATCGTGTAATACGTTGTACCAGTTTTGGAAGTGACATTGCTGAAGAGGGCGACATGTGTTGACCCGAGGACATGTACTATACACACACGCACGCACGCACGCACGCACGCAC
>NW_004797297.1:1614335-1617273 GCF_000002075.1 Aplysia californica | reverse complement strand
TCTCTCTCTCTCTCTCTCTCTCTCTCTCTCTCTCTCTCTGTGTGTGTGTGTGTGTGTGTCTTTGTGTGTGTGTTTCTCTCTCTTTTCTCCCCCTTTCTCTTTACATTTGAATTGCCCATCATGGTTTTGAACTCAGTGTGACTTATTGTATTACCTTTACAACTGCAGCCGTTGCATTTGTTTGTTTGTTTTTCGTGTAAGCCGGCAACATTCATGAATGACTATCAATGCTTATTGTGCAAGCTATTTTGGGAACAGTCGTTAGGGGGCTCTCGTGGCCTATAGGTTAAGGTGTTCGCCTCTCATTCAAAGGTCCCGGGTTGGAATACGGGTAGCGACCGAAAAAATGTTTTCTCTAAAATCGTCTCCTTTCACCTCCTTTCCTGTTCTCTAGCTATGTTCTGTCGTCTGCTTTCTGCTCTTCTTTCTGCCCCCACCCCCGCACCTCCTTTGCCCCCTCCTATGGGCCCCTGACGCTTACTGCAGCCTTTCTACTGCTACCCCTTGGTTCCTTCCTTCTGCTTTCTTTCAGCCACACCCCTGGTCTTCTGGTAGGAAAGATCTGCACCTAGCCTTGTCGGACAAGGGCAAAAAATCTCGGATAGCCCATGTGCAAGCTGCGCACGTTAAAGATCCCTTGGTGGTCTAAAATCGATCAGAGTAGGCTTCGGCCGCCACCCGTGCAAAATTCAAAATTTCCTACCAACTGAAAAAGTTTAATGTGTCTCGCGCGCTCATATGACCTTATGCAATTGCGAGCTCCGTAAAACACTTGACCCCCCAAAAAATTTTTTTTTAAAGTCGTTAATCAAGCGACCCACTGTTACTTTAGCATGGATGAGTGGGTGTGGAGGACTTTTCAGCAGTGGATTGTTGATGGTTTTGGGGGAGAGACTGGTAATCTAGACAAAGCTGTGGTACACCCCCTTTACACAATTTGGTATTTTAGAAGGCCGGGTTTTTTTGGGTTTTTTTTCTTTTTTTATTATTATTTTTTTAATTTGTTTTAACCAACGACGGCGATGTGGCCCTCTTCCCTTCGGAAAGACGAAGATATTGTACAGAATATCAACTTTAAGTGGGGGATCGGACTGACTTCCTTTGCATGTCAGGCGAAGAGCAACCAGTGTGCCCTCATATATTTTCAAAAGTCACGAGAGCTTTCCAAGTGGAGAAGCCTATGCAATAACATTGAATCAATACATTTAACTATCCACTGCCCCTCTGTTGTTTACACATGCATTACTTGCTATTTCGGAGCCCTAAATGGTTACTATCGTATTGCAGTGATTTGTGTGTGTGTGTGTGTGTGTGTGTGTGTGTGTGTATGTATGTGTGTGTGTGGTTTGTTTGGGTTTTTTTTTTTTACATCAAGCTGACCTGCTTCAGGCAACACCGTCGACTGGCGTACATGTGCTGTTGGCCTTTGTCGCCTGTCACGCCTTGTCATGTGCCTGACACGGACGGTATGTCACATGTACGAGGGATCGGTCGCTCTTTGTCTGTGTGTCTGTCTGTCAGTCTGTCTCTGTGTCGGTCTGTCTGTCTCCTGTGGCTGTTGTCACCTCTCCCGTCCTCTCTCTATCTCTCTACCTATCCTTCTGGGTGTGTCTACCAGCGCACTATCGCAACGTCTCCCTCTTCAACCCCTCTCTTTTCCCTTTATCCTCTGTGTGTGTATGCGTGGGCGCGCGCGCGCGTGTGTGTGTGTGTGTTTGTTTGTGTGTTGGGGAGGGAGCATTGTATGTGAGTTGTGAGCTCGTAAACTCTCCTTCCCCCGTCATGTTTGTTGCAAGTGTTCTGTGGGCGGTAACGTTGACATCCTGATATTGTTTCGTACCAAAATAGAAACCAGAAGCCTCCTGGCTCTAAGGACATGACCTGCGTGTGCTCTCTGTACGTGTAAATATTATACGTGTGAATGTGTGCATTTACGTGTACACATAATATGTGTAGTTCGGGTTTTGTTTTGGTGTGTGCCTATTGTTTTTGTCTCCAATTCGTTCCATTTCGAGCTCGGTGTCCTTGTGTATAGTGTATGATGTTCCGGTCGGGCCAATCTGTTGTGGTGTCGTCGTCCCGTGGTTCCCGCCCCGCCCGGCGCGCTTGGTGTAGGTAGCAAAGCGTGAAGACATTTCTGTGGCATGAGTCAGACGCGAGGGGTCGGCCGGCGACCTATTGCACAGCTGCGAGCGCACTCTAGTAGGGGAGACTTACTGTATCATGTATGTACACTGTACGTAGACTGCTCGGCGGGACCACACTCTTTACTACAACACTGCTGCATCATCAGAAGTTCTTCAGCCGCCAACCCCGACACCACAACAACCACCGCAGCCGTGGTGGCGCTCCGAGAGCCGCCTACTTCACGGCCCCCACCACCACAACACCACCGCAGTAAACAACCCCGTCAGCCGTCTAGTACTTGACGAACACAAAACAATATCCTTGTACTCTGGAGGACATCATCCAGAGAACGTGGTTCAGGGGGCAGCTGGCTTGCGTTCGAGCTCTGGGTCCACTCGGAGGTTCTCACTGGGACGCGCGCGGCCGCAACTTTCAATGGAACCGAGCCCACCTGAATGGAAGCTCGCTCTTCACAACCCGTTACCTACCTACCTGTTGGCCTTTTTGTCTACACTGGCCGTGTGTTCGTCTGTGTGTGTTCGTGTAGCAAACCAACCGTAGGAAAGGTTCCCTGCGTGAGTGTGTCCACGACCTGTTGAGGAGACTCCGTGTACACGGCGGATTAGTTTGTTCTTTCGCTTCTCTCTTGATGCGTGAACGGTAAGCTGTGTATGTAGCGCGAACAGCTTTTGTTTGTGACAGATCAGTGATTTATGTTTTGTCCACATACGCATATAAACTTTTTTTAAAACAGGGATAGAAGTTTACATCAGGAAACACACACACACACACACACACACACACACACACA
>NW_004797297.1:1612520-1613832 GCF_000002075.1 Aplysia californica | reverse complement strand
TTAAAATAAAAAATAATAAATAAATAAACCTAACACACTGCGTTCTGACTTACATAACTCACAGTACCTGGTGGTGTAGATTCTGGTTGCGTCTTTCTGTTTCATGTTGCCTATAGACGCCTGGATTTGTTCTCTAAGCTTTGCTTTTTTTTTTCTTTTTTTTCTTTTTTTTTTAGTATGTTTTGCGACTCTCGCAACTGCAGAAGTTTGTATGAGCGCGCGGGACACATTAGACATTTTCAGTAGGTAGAAAATTTTGAATTTTGCCCGGGTGGCGGCCGAAGCCTACTTTTATCGATTTTGGACCACCAAGGGATCTTTAACGTACGCAACTTGCACACGGGACCACCGCGATTTTTCGCCTTTGTCCGAGAAGGCTGGGTGTAGATTTTTCCTACCATAAGATCAGGGGTATGCCTGAAAAATAGCAGTAAGAAAGAGCCAAGGAGTCGCAGTAGAAAGGCTGCAGAAAGAGTCAAGAGCTCAGAGAAGGGGGCAAAGGAGGTGGGGGCAGAAAGTGTAGACGAAAGCAGGTGACAGAACATTGCTAGAGAGCAGGAAAGGAGGTGAAAGGAGACAATTTTAGAAAAATTTCCGATGCTATCCGGATTCGAACCCGGGATCTATTGAATAAGAGGCGAACACCTTGATCTCTAGGCCACGAAAGCCTCCGTTCTCTTAGCCTGATGTTAGCTGCATGGCATCTAAGCTAGTGAGAGTTTTGCCTTTCTTTTCTTAATTTACTTCTTGAAATTTGTGTTAGTCAGCTGAACCCGTAGTGTTATATATATGCATTTTCAATATGCCTCTGTTGTTTCGGTCTACCTGGCGTACGTGTTCCTAACTTTAAGAGCTAATATTAATTCTTCTCCTTCAAACTGTTTTTCTGTCAGCCCTTTTTGTCCGTTTCTGTCTATCCCTGGGTGTGGGTATTCGCCTCTACTCTTGTTTCCCTGGTGTTCTGATGTTGTTTGCTTCTTCAAACGTCTGTCGTCCTTATCTCCCCTCCTCTCTTTTTGTTTGTATGTTAGTAATATTCCTAATGTTCAACACTTTTATGGCGTGTATTGCAAGTGCATTACAGCTGTTACATGTACTTAAAAAAGACAACAAAATCTTGTTTCTCGCGTTAATATTAGAGCGTCCTGCTTTTGTCTTCTTCTTTGACTACCTTTCAATTTTACAATGAGCCTAAAATGTTCCAAGCAAAATTTTCGATTGTCAGACTACTACACAGCAATGCACACATATACACATTCTCTCTCTCTCTCTCTCTCTCTCTCTCTCTCTCTCTCTCTCTCTCTCTCTCTCT
>NW_004797297.1:1608816-1612420 GCF_000002075.1 Aplysia californica | reverse complement strand
AGAGAGCGTAGTTATTGTTGTTAGCGTTAGAGGGGTTGGGGTGCACAGCTGAGCTGTAAGTAGGCTGCGACTTGTGTTGCAATAGTTAGGTCAGAAGCGTGATTACTTGTCATGTAGATCAGGTCAGCCCTTTATTGGGGATGTCACTCCAAAGACTCTGTTAGTGTGGCCTGTGTCTCTGTCAGACTCTGGTCCCCATAAAAGGTGTACCGGTGTCTGTGGTGTGCCGGTTTGATTTTTTACCATCGCACACAGAAGAGTTGAGTTTGATATCCGGACGGGGAGGCTTTTAAAAATCTCAAAGGATCCAAATTGTTTTGTTAGGGAGTGTAAAACATCTAAAACAACAATACTTTTTCCAGACTGTGATGTAAGTGAGGATCTAGGGCAAAAATACTACAGAACGGATAGTCATGACGTTTTCCTAGGGTGCACAGTACAATAATGCTCACTCGTATACTCCGCTGCGTGACCAGTTTGACTGTTATCTCGCCTTCTTATCGCGTGTTACGCCGCGAACACTTATGTTGGCGTTCTTATGTTTCAGAGCTCTACGTAACTTACTGAAAGCGACAGTGTGTGTGCTTTCTGTCTGTGCACACAGATTTTTACATGTTTCCTCTATGCCTGTTTGCCTTTCGTACATCCTTCATGTGTTGCTATTTTCGTCATCTTTTTCAGCTCCTTCAAAAGACAGTACAGTCCCGTGACCGTGTGTGCTCCTCCGGGGTTAATAGTCGTGTAGTAATTGAGCTGTAAGCCAGCAGGGGTTGTTAACTGTCAACTTTTAGGTAGAATAGAAAGAAGTGTTGCCGAGAAATATAAAATTATGCCTCCATATGGAAGAGCTTCAGCTGTAAAGAACTAGGACAGTGCTGTGTCAGCATTGCCCGTGGTTATGCATCCCTGTGTAATTATATTACTCTAAATTTAGGGAGGAGGGCAGAAATAAGTGTGTGTATGTGTGTGTGTGTGTGTGTGTGAGAGAGAGAGAAAGAGAAAGAAAGAGAGAGAGCAAACGATTGTTGTGTGCTGCAGTCGACGCATTTTTTTTTCTAAAGCATAGAGAGGAGAGACTTTCCAGCTGTAGTTTGTTTTGCCCAGCTTGTCCTGCTTCTATTGTTACATCACTGTGTCCTTGCTCTTTTTCTCTTTATTTCTTTACTTTGCGAAAAATAATTATCTCGCTGATACGCTTTATTTGTGTGGCTAAATAAATACTGCCGGGGGGGAAAAACAATAAGTATACAGAATAGAATATTAAATCACCGTTAAAGAAGACTCAGAAATTTATCTCTGATTAAAAACATGTCCAAAAATGGAACAAGCGATAAACAGTGAAATGACAAACGTGCTATGAAATTGAAGGTAAATGGTCTTATCTCGGCAGCTGAAAAACACGTAATAGGACTTTAAAAAACGAAACGAAAGGTTATTATTAACTTTGCTAAACAACAAACAGCTTTGTTTAGCATCCCAGCTTCCATGCCAGCCTCAAAACTCAAGCTTTGATCTTATATAGTGTATTTTACTACCGATTGTTGTAGGCGTTCGTATGTCAGATGGACAACTGAATTCAACCTCGTTGTAAATGTTCAAATTCACTATATTCACTTTACTTTTAAAAATCAATTTCGTACCTGTGGATTGATTTCTGGTTTTGTTGTTGGTTTCTTCAAGGTTTGTTTTGATAGTTTGGGGAGGGATGAAGGGATCAGAAAGGGCCTGTACTCAGTTATACTCAGTTCTGATCATGTGTACGCATGTTTTGTCCATTTGTGCGGAGTTATTTTTCGGGAACGCATTTTGTGTTTATTTTGGGGTTGTTGTTCGCAAACACAAGGGGTGGGGGGGGGTGTGATCAGTGTTAAATGGTAGTTACGCTGGATTGAAACTATTTTCAGAAGGGTTCCCAGTGTTACTGTTGGGTTTTTAAGGGGGGGGGGCTGTCTTTTTGCTGCCCTTCCGCCATTTTCGCCTTATCTTATTTGTTGTCAGAGCGATATACGAGACCCCGCCGTGCTCATGTGCTTATCTTCTCTGCCCGTCAAATAAATCAGTACAATTACATTGCGTAAACTTCTGACACCTTTCATTCGTGGCCTTTTTTGTGCTATGTCACTATCAATCTAAATGTTTCCTGGCATAGTATAGTATTTGTCGTGCTGACTGACTGGGCATTTAACTCACCAGAGAAAGAAAGGGGGGTGGAGAAGAATAGTAGACGGTTGTGTGTGTGGGGGGGGGGGGGGGGGGGGGGGGTCAGAGAAAGAGAGAGGGAGAGAGACGTAAGCTTTGTGAGGAGTACGATGTCGAGTGGCGGTACAACAAGCAAGTCGAGTCTTTTGATTTCTACTGAATCGGATGGTGTGAACATCGTCTAAACTTGACATTGCCGTGTTTCTCGAGCTCTCTAAGACGATGTATTTTGTGCTTGAGTGTGCGCTCGGCATTCCTTTGTGTCAAGTTAAGCCGAGACCCCCTTTCGGCTAGTGTGACAGTTTCTGTGCTAGAGGGCGGGAGAGAAAGAGAGAGAGAGAAGTTGGGGGGGGGAGACCAAGTGAGACAGAGAGACAGCAAGGAGATTTAGACAAGGAGATATATAAAGGGGGGGGAAGAGACTCCGGCAAGAGATATTACCTATCTTTCTCCTTTCCTCCTAATCGTGAGATCAGCCTGCCACTAGGACTGTGTTGAACGTCGTCTAGATTTATCTGGCAGAGGTGTCCAAGAATAGGTGCAGCAGCTGAAACCTACGGGTTATGTTAGTACCTCACGTGTGCGTGTATGTGTGTATGTATTATATATATGCCGTGGGCTTGTCTTCCTTCTTTTCTTTCCCTATGTTGTTTCTATCTTTTTTTCTCCACTAAACAGCCGTTTTTGTTGTGTGTCGATGTGCATCTTTTTTTTTTCCAAAAGTGAGTGGTTGACGGGTTCTCTGGTGGAGTCGGCTCCTTCTTTCCTATCAAGCATCTATCGTCCTTATCTCTCCTTTTGTTTTGTGCGTGTGTTACTCTTTGTAACATCTCTTATCTTCGGCACTTATCTTATAATCACCTTACTGTGTTGCAAGTGCCATAAAATGTTTAGTAAAATATAAAAACGAAGTTTTGCACTTGTGTTTACTCAACTTTTTCCAGCATAGCTGCTCTTGTCGAGAGAGGGAGAGAGAGTGAGAGTAGGGGGGTGTAACATATCCCTTCTGTATCTACACCAAACCCTCGTCAACAAACAGAGCGACGTTTCTGTGTTGCCCCCTGATCCACCATGTGTACACTTTAGTTCTGAGAAATGCTGACGTCGACACTTGGAGCGAGATCCCGGACTGGCGATAGGCGATGTAAATGGCCGGTCTGTCCGGGTCAACTCTCTGATACACTCAGACATATATACACACGCACAGAAACAGACACATGCACTCACAGACAGACAGACAGAGACAGACAGACAGGCATACACATTCTCATAGACACTCTCATACAGAGAGACAGAGAGAAAAACATTCTCACACACACATATAATAAACACGCGCGCGCGCGTACGCACACACATACACACACTCACACACACTCACACATACACACACACACACACACACACA
>NW_004797297.1:1602670-1608716 GCF_000002075.1 Aplysia californica | reverse complement strand
CTCTCTCTCTCTCTCTCTCTCTCTCTCTCTCTCTCTCTCTCTCTCTCTCTCCCCTGTCCTCTCTTTTCCTTTCTCTCCTTCAAATCTTGTTTTTTCCTTTCTTTGTGTGATGCCAGCTTGAAGTTTTGAATTTGTAAAAGTACTGTAAAAAAAGATATCACCAAATCTATAATGCTGCGAACCTCTGTCAGTGAGAGCAGTTCACGTGCCTCTGTGTTTTCGCAGGCATGTCAAGGGAGTGCAGGTTTTATGTCATTTTAAGCACCCACTATATATTTTTAGTTGAGTTTGAGAAAGATGAACGCACAGGAGATGGAAAGTCCAGAAGTTTCACGCGAATTTAGAAGTATGACGACTCAATGCCTGTGCCAAGGTAGCTGAGCTGTCGTGAATGATTCGTTCTACAGCATTTGTTGTGTTGTTTAGAGGTGGGGTGAGAAAGATACAGAGAGGCACGTGCACACACACACACACACACACACACACACACACACACACACACACACACACTGAGCGAGAGAGAGGGAGAGATCGGAGAGCAATAGTCTTTTTTATCTCTCTCGAACAAGAAATTTGAAATAATGTGGAGATTGCTATTTAGCTCACTAGATCTATCTAAGATCGTGTTTCTGCTTTTCGATTTTTCATCTTCCCCACAATCTCTGTCCTCTCCAGTCTGACTTTTCATCGTCCACCCTTGTCCTCTCTCTCCTGTCCGACTTCTAAAAATCACATCTCCCCTTCTCTGGCCTGTCCATCTTTTTCATCGAATGTTGTCCTTACGGGCTTGCCATCGTTGGCGACTTCTGGTTGTGTCGTCGTCGTCGTCTGCCCGCTCTCGCATTTTCTGGCCTGTCCAGTGGTTTTTCATCCCCCCCCCCCCCAACCACCCTCCACCCTTTTCCCACCCAGGCTGTGATCAAGTTACGTGAATGCCGCTGGCCCCCAAGGCCCAGTGTGGCCTCATAAGTGGTCAGAAATAGCGAGCAGATCAATGGGAGTCTGCTATAACAGGCACCACCGTAATCGTGCGTGTGTATTTGTGGCGCGTGATGACGTAGGCAGGCGCTCACCCCATTCACCAGGAGAATCTACCCGGCCCATTGGCTGGCAGCGCCTCAGCCTCCCCGCACGGTGGGTGAGCAAGGATGCCGCGTGTGTGTGTATAAAGTGTGAGTGGGAGAGAGAGGGGCGGGCTCGGGGGGCTCGGGTAGGGGTGGGTAATTGTGCCAATAGACGCGTGAGAGGCTAGAGGGGTGAGTGAGTGAGGATGACGTAGGAACAAAGTAATGTGCGTCCGTGAGTAGCGGTTCCGGGGAGAGAGAGAGAGAGAGAGAGAGAGAGAGAGAGAGAGAAGGGACGAGTGAGGTGAGGCTTTGTGACGAAGGGCGAGCGAGTGACTGGGCACCGCAAAAAGAAGAGGTGCTGGGGAGCGCGGCAGACGCGGGAGCAAAAAAGAAATGAGGGAGGAAAAAAATCGAAGGTTTCGGGGAACTAGAAAGAAGGGAAGTGCGTGAGCGTAGTAGCATTTGACAATACGAGGCAGTGGAGTCCGTCAGTTTGGTCTGTAGTAACCGACGGCCGCTGACGTACGCTGCGGTTTTCAGGATAGATTGGCTTGCTTACATTGGACTGGTTTCGCGAGTGTACACCTTTTCCCTTGACTCGGGGGTAAGTTTTTGCCCAAGTGTTTGCGATTCGCGTTGTCTTATCATTAAGCTACTATTATTTTCATATTTGTGTCTCAGTTATATTTTTGATTTTTCTGAGCTTTGCTTTGCTTTTTTTTCTTCTTTGCTTTTTTTTAACCTTTGTTTTTGCATTGCATTCCACACCAATACTCGCCGAAAGACAGAGTACCATCGTCGTATGTAGTTTGTTTTTTTATTTTAAATGTTATTTATTTCTGTTGGGGGAGGGTTCTCTGTCAAATAATGCTGGAGCATTAATCTGTGTGTGTTTGTGTGGTTTTTGTTGTTTGTTTGGGGTTTTTTTTACGGGAGCTTCGATCCACCCCAAGAAAACTCGCGCGTGATGTAAACTTTCATCGACTATAATTTATACGTTCCTTTTCCCATTGACCCTGAAGACTAAAATAATTCTGATGAGTACACGTACTTTATCCTTCGCAGGTTTAATTTGTTGATCCATTAGGTGTCTGTGTTTGTTTCTGTATGTTTGTGTGTGTGTGTTAGAGAGAGAAAGAGAGAGGGAGAGGGGGGGGGGGGAGACGTTAGTCCTACTTCTCGTGCATCTGTCATTTCAGTCTGTTGTCTTACTTTTCCTGACATGAAATAGCAATGATTATAATTATCCTGTCTGTGCGCTTATCTCTATGCACTTTTATCTTTACAACACATATAGCGTGTTTTGCTTTGTTGTTTGTTTAGTGTGTTTTGGTCCCCCCCCCCCCCCCCCCCCAATAGAATTGTAAATGAGCTGATTCAACCTCGTCATGCTCATAACTGTGCTTGAACTGCAACAGGGAACTGCTGCGTTTTCTTTCATAATCCTTACTATCGTCATTTTTACTCGACTTCTTTTGTATGTTTGTCTCACTCTTGTGACCCGCTATTTCCTGGGTGCCTTGGTAGTCGAAGCAAACTTTGTGCTGTTGAAGCTAGAGAGTTGAGCAGAGTAAGTCTGATTCCCTGTAAATGTAAAGTCTTCTCTCTTGACATCCACCCCTTGGCGCTCATATGACTTTTTGCAGTTGTGAGCACCGTAATACCTCTACTAAAACTAGGGGGAGGGGTTGGGGTGGGTAGGGGGTGTTCCCTTTGAATCATGATATGGCTGGCTTTCCCTCGGATGTCTAGCATTATTTTGGGAGGCGGGCAGTTGGTGGGTACCTGTTCTTCGTTTCGGTGTTTCTGTTGTTTACCTCCCATTATGTTCTTTGTGGAGTGGGGTCATTGTTATTCGACGATTCGCCGTAAGTGTGCTCTCTACATTTCTTATAACAAAAACAAAACTATAAAGTCCCAAAACGATCGTCACCCTATGCGTGTCTTCTGGCCATCTGTACAGGGTTTAGGTGTTTTGTTTTGGGGTTTTTCCTTTTGTGTGTGGGGGGGTATGTTAACCACTGGTCGTGTTTACATTTGCTTTGGAGTTGTACTGTAAATGGTAACACCCTCCATCTTTACTCCTGCACGCTCATGCAAAGTCAGCTGAATTACCACAGGGGTGCTTATTGACTTTGTTTAACCACCTCTGACTTTCACACATCGCATGGAGGGTCGGTGGTCTCATTTTGTTTGTTCTAACGTGAAACATAACGGACTTTGTTCGTGGAACATGCACTCACTGGAAGGTACGCATGAACTCTAGAATGCCTGTTAAATACGCCTGTACTTTTTGTTATTGCAGTACGGGAATAGCTTATGTTTTGAATTTGCTTAAAAACTGAACTTTTGTTGTCTTCAGGCCGTGGTGTCTTACATTGCTATTGACCCTTGTACGTGAACCTCCTTTTCATACGTGAGTGGTTAGCGGGTGCTCTGATGTGGTTTGCTCCTTCTTTCCTATCAAACATCTATCGTCCTGATCTCTCCTCCTTCCTTTTTGTGTTTGTTACTCTCGTGTAACACCTCTAATCTTCACTTATATGACCTTATTGTGTTGCAAGTGCTGTAAAACTCTAACCAAAACTTATCCTTTTCATACAATTCTTCTTCTTCCTTTTCTTCTTCTTCTTCTTCCTCCCTTCCTGTTTCTCATATCCCTCCCCTTTCCTCTCTCCCACACACACGCGCACGCAGACGATCTGTCACACGCGCGCATAATCACTCACACATTCTCAAATATATAGCGCTCCAGTCATGCAGATGTACTTTTTGACCTGTGGCCACCTCGCACATTGAGGTCACAGCGGAGATGATACGCAGCTTCTCTCATCAATTACTAATGTTTGGCAATGTCAGCTTTTCCTATTGACAGCCTGTAACGGTTAGCTGGTCGGGGGGGGGGGGGGGGGGGGGGGAGCCCAAAGAAAAAGTGGGCTTCTTCTAATGCTCCCTGGGTGGTTGCGAGGCACCTGTGGCAGGTACGGACGGTTGGAGAGCTCCTCTGCTGCGTCCTACCGCTCTTCTTTCCCTGTTTTGTTTCTGTCTGTTTTGCATTTTCCTAACACTGAATGGCCGTTACTGACTCGATGTGGTTCGTTTTATGCAAACCCAAACCTTTACCGAACCTCAGCTGTTTACCTCTTCTTTCTTTGTCTTCGTTTGTTTGTTGTTGTTTGTTTTGTTTTGTTTGTTGTTGTTGTTGTTGTTGTTGTGGTTGTGGGGGGTGGGGGTGCTTTGTTGTTGTTTTTGTTGTGTGTGGGTGTTTTGTTGTTTGTTTGTTTTTGGGGGGGGTCCATGCGTAGAATGGGTGGTTGGTGGGCGCTATTAGTATGTCCTTTTTTTTACTATCTCTGTTTTTCTCTATCGTTGTGAGAATGCTAGTTAATTCGTTGTTATGCCTGTTTTTTCGTGTCTTGTTTCTTAGCTATTATAGAGTGTGTGGTATTTTGTGTTGTAAAATGTTCATTTGTTTAGGGCGATTATATTACTGTGCTGTATGCCCTCCCTCTCATGTACGCGCGGGCACACATGTATGTGGTGCGGGGGGGGGGGGAGTATTTACCTTCCAGGTTTTACTTTTTTGTTGTCTGCTTAATTTTCTTTAGGGACAAAGAATTGCGAAAACAGATGGAGAAACTAACAGGCTGATAGAGCTAAAATCGATAACCGTTTATAGCTACATGCACTGGTTGTCAAAGCCATTGAGGCCTTCTGATATGGGCATTTGACTGGGCAAACAATGAAGTCAAACACAGCTATGCCAAGGCTCGTTGTGCTTCTGCACATAGGACGGTAAACGTTTGTGTGATTCTGCAATTGTAACTCCTTTGTAAAATTGGTTTGCTACAGATTAGATCAACAGAGTCCCAGTTCTCCCCCTTCTCCCCCCCCCCCCCCCCACCCCCACGTTCCTCTATTCCCGTTTTGTAACTTTTGTAAGTAGGGGTGATTTGGGGGGTGGGGTAGGGGGGGGGCAAATGACAGGATGCAAAAAGTGGAGAGGGTCGATAACAAGTAGAAAGAGAGGTTATTCTTTTTGGTAAGTGTGTAGACATCACGTACCCGCAGTGAGCGATCAGACGTGCACGCGCACACATCGGCTCCTTTCAGGGGCGACTGTGGTTTGGTGTTTAGACTCTCTGTATTACCCTCGAAAGTTAGGAGGTCGATTCGAGTAGTGAGGGGACGATATTAAATTGAGTGTTCTCGACTGTCTACTGGGGTTTATGGCGTTCCGTTGGAGTTGGCACCACTTTGCAGGCTTGAAACAGCCTTATAATTACAACGTACTGAACGTTTGTCTACAAGTTGGAACGGAATCCGTTGACGATGGCGAAACATATCGAGGGAAGATAGAAAGAGAGGGGAACTAGTGGTTTGAAATGAACAGGCCGGACGTGGGCAATATTGTGAAAGTTGATGAGAGTTCAGGGAGATGCACGACCGGGACGTTAAGTTCCCTACCAGCAAAAAGAAGAGAAAAAACCCCGAAAGAAACAAACGACAACAGCACCAACATATTTTGTGTCTTTGTTCTTTTATAAGAGACAACCTGTCTTTTGAAACTTAACCGCACAGTGTGAAGACGTACATGACTCTGTCCCCCAGCTTTGTACCATCTCCCCAGTTCAATTGAAGTTTTGTTGTTTTCTAGGGTGTTTCTAGTGGGGGAGAGGGGTTGTCTTGTGAAATGGATTTTAACCACTTCGTTAGAAATTACGATGTATTCCATCTGTATCGGCTGTTACGTTTTGTAACCTCTGAATTATGGAGTGGTGAAGGCTGCTCCTGGGTTCCGGAGCGGGTGGTTGGAGGGCGTCACTGGTAGGTTCTACTTCTTTACTCTGTTGTTTCTGTCTATCTTACTTTTTACCAGCACTGAATGACCATTTAATGTGTCGATGTGCTTCACTTTACCCCCACACACAGGCACGCGTGCGCGCGCTCGCACACACACACACACACACACACACACA
>NW_004797297.1:1562751-1602394 GCF_000002075.1 Aplysia californica | reverse complement strand
ACAGACAGACAGAGAGAGAGAGAAACAGACAGACAGAGAGAGAGAGAAACAGACAGACAGAGAGAGAGAGAAACAGACAGACAGAGAGAGAGAGAGAGAGAAACAGACAGACAGAGAGAGAGAGAGAGAGAGAGAGAGAAACAGACAGACAGAGAGAGAGAGAGAGAGAGAGAGAGAAACAGACAGACAGAGAGAGAGAGAGAGAGAGAGAGAAGTATATTATGTAGTAGTACTTGTAGTGTGCCGTCCCTTGTCTGGCGCTGCCTGCCACAGGTAGCTGTGTAATGAGGTCACACGTGAGCACACGTGCTCTGTATCCTGTGGTGGAGTCAAAGAGAGGCAGCATACTAATTGAGTTAATGAGGAGAGGTTTAGAGGCCGTGGGTGGGGATGATCTGCTCTCTGGTGGCGGCCACGGAGAAAGGGGGGGAGGAGGCGCTGGCTAAGGAGATCAACGCAAAACCGATTGCACTGCATACATAACATAATACATACTCGTTCAAAATATTATGATCTCTCTCTCTCTCTCTCTCTCTCTCTCTCTCTCTCTCTCTCTCTCTCCACGCTTGCTCACGCACACACTCACACTCACATCCTCAGCTTGAGCGTACACACACCGGACGAGCTGTTTCATCTTTAGGTGTGCCTTCGCTTCACTTGCGATATTACTCATCAGTAGTCAGTGCGTCCATGTGGAACTGCAGTCGAGCCTGCTCTAACGGCCACCTGTATAAGACAATCACTTGTGCAAACAGCCACTTCCCATATCCCTCTTTTTTTACGGGTAGTTTTTTTTTTTTACATCATGATGACACGATGTAGTAAGACGGCGACCTGTCCTAGACTGCCACTTGCCTCCTCGACAATGGGTGGCTGTCTTAGACTATTCCGGCTGTGTTGCCATGTTCCGACTGTCATGGTCTCTGAAGTACCGCTAAACCGGAACATAATTTGTCTTTGATCGTTGTTTAGCACGCTTCAAAAATGTTTTGTCTCATTCCAAGCTGTCAAACTAATAACTTGTGAGCCAGGACTAATGGTAGAGCTAGATGATGTCAACCTTTCGATGCATAACAATATTGCATCCCGCACTTGTTACCGAAGCGTTGCGTTTTTCAGTACATATGGGGTTCATGTATCCGATGGTGATCGGGATTAGAGATTCAGGGGGGGGGGGGGGGGGGATATGATTCAGATATAAAAATTCTGCTGGTGGGGGGGGGGGGGGGGGGGGGTGTAGTACTTTTTTCAACTGGGTGATAAACGTTGTAAATTGTAACACTGGTGTTGGAGATAACCTTTCTCTTTTTTTTTTCTTTTTTTTCTCTTTATTTTATGTTGTTGTTGTTGTTGTTTTTTGGGGGAGGGTTGTTTTTCAACTTTTGCTGTGCGAAATTGCTACTGTTTCTTGATCTAGATCTGGTTGGTAGTTTGTCAGTTTTTCTTCTTTCGTATTGCTCAACTTCTCCCCTCAGTGTTATTCGATCTTACCTACGCATTTGATAACCAGACCTGCCTCCCATCCCCGGGGCGGAGCTACAGACTAGTGACCGAAGTGTCTGTAGGCCATTCCCAAAGGCAGGACATTAACCATGTTCTTATGCACGGTAGAATTGTAATTGTAAATGGGCTGATTCATCAATGTCATGCTCATAGCTGTGCCTGAACTGCAACAAGGAATTGCTGCTTTTTCTTTCCTAATCCTTACTATCGTCATTTTCCCTCTACTTCTTTTGTATGTTTGTCACACTCTTGTGATCCGTTATTTCCGGAGTGCCTTGATTGTAGAAGCAGACTTTGTGCTGTTGAAGCTAGGGAGGTGAACAGAGTAAGTCTGATTCCCTGTAAGGACTTCTCTGTTGACATCCACCCCTTGGCACTCGTATTGCCTAATGCTGTTGCGAGCGTCGTTGACGTCTACTAAAACAAGACCTGCCTCCTGTCCCTGAACTGGTGGTTGGAGGGCGCCACCGGTAGGTCCCACGCCTTAACTTTCCCTCTGTTGTGACTGTCTGTATGTTTTTACTCAAACAAACTAACAAAAGCGGTCCTTGAAAAGGTGACGTTTTGTGGCTACACGGTTTGTGAGCTCGCCCTCTGTGCCCTGCAGTGCAGTGGTCGCCGGACTTTCCCCCCTAAACCCCGATCAATGTTTTATAATCGCATGCAAATGTTTCATTCGGCGACTTATACAGCTAGGTCTCATAATTCTCTTATGTGGTTTGTACTGGTTTCATCATTAATAATCCCCTGTCGTAACGTACGGCACGGGGAATTGAGACGCTTTGTCAGTATTAGGAGCACATCAGCAAAAAAGAAAAACAACAAAAACAAAGGGGAACCGCACAGTAAGTTAATTAGTTCGCCTTTAGTCCTCTTAAGACTGTCAGCCAACTACCTACGCTCCCGACGCACGCGTTGTACAATAAATATGCTGTTGAACTGCGGGGCATCGGAATAAAATAGTAGACCTTTGAGATTATGGGCAGTTGGAACTGTAGTGCCAGTGCTACTCTCTTCTTTTGTGAAAAGGTTTGTACAAAGTATGAATGACTCGGGGTTGAATAGGGGTTTTATTGTATCGTGGGTTGCACGAAATCGTGGTGATACAACATGCCTGTGCTGTTTTCTGTTTTACTAAGGACATTGTCCAGATTATTCGTTTGGGTTTTTATCAGGGTTTTTTTTAGGGGGGGGGGGGGTAGGTTTTTTTTTAATTCATTGTTTTCTCTTTTCGTGTATTTTTGAAAGTTGAAGTTGTTTCCTTGTTTTTAAGATGGGGGGGGGGGGGTTATTTTTAGTAACCTCCCGGTCTTAGCAACGGTAACTTATCAGATATACTTCCCTTTATCTCAAACGATCTACCACTTTTATTTCTCTCTTGGATATGTCGCCACCTTAGAATTACAAAGTTATATCTGACATTTTTGGCCGTTCTGAGTTACTAAGACCATGGGGTCAGAAACCAAATTTTAATGTTCTGCTTTATCAGAGTCGTAATCAAGATATTCAAAGAACTGGATTAAAGAAAGCTGGACATGTTACGAAACTTACATTTTGTAACGTAAAGTTCCTAAAAACTAGGCGCTGAGCGGACAGAACTTTGTAATTCTGCGGTAGCGATGTGTTTGTCTCACGTGCTGTTCCGTGTATGAACTTCAGCTCTATGGATCTGCTGTCCGACATCTTATAGATAAGATTTTGCATGCTTGCTGGACAAAGCTGTGATTTAAGATAGCATGTTGTAAGGTGTTTTTAAAAAATAATGTAAATCGACACGATTTAGATAATGTAGGAGACAGGTCTTCCGACCCTGCCCATCAAGGCAAACCTGGGCTGAGAGTTATACAGCATCCCAGCACAGAGACGAAGATACTCGACAAAAATGTCTTTCCACTCGGGAATCGAACTTGGGTCTTCTGTGTGCGACAGAGACTCGTGTAAGCTGTTTAGACGCGTGTGTATCTGTGTACTTCCTAGTAATGTCTTGCCCTGCAAGCTTAGCGGTGGTGGTGTAAGCCGGCCAGGTAGGCTGAAGCTTGGCTGTCCATAGACGTCGGGAAAAGAACGGACGGTATGGCGAGCTTTCATGGTGTCAGCAGTCGCCATATTGCCTGCCTTTTGGGACCGGAAAGGGGCGGAGAGAGAGACAAGAAAATTAGGACTGGTGCCCACCAGCACTCCTTTTCATCGCGAAATAACACACCCGAAGATTTGTACTTGAATATACGTAGTAGATATGGTCTGTTTTCTTTCTTTCAGTCTTTCGCCCCTTTTCTCTGCTAGCACAAGAGTGTGTCATGTTCCTCATTTTCGAAATTTAACTTGTGGGACATGAAGTATGTCTACCCAAAAAAAAAACCGGAAAATCTTATGGCGCCTGTTCCGTCGGTTCGCCCCCATGTATCATCATTGCTATCTCTGTGGCCCTGTCCAGTGTGTCAGCTGTCACGAGACAGCCGGGGCTGTACTGGACACCGGTCACTTGTGTTCTCTTCCTCCCCCCTCTCCTCCTCCCCCCCCCCTCCCTGGGGCTGATGAATGACGCTGTGCTCGGACCAGGCCACGGGGCCAGGCCACGCAGAGGTCAATTGGTGCAGAACTTGATGTCATCAAGTCAAACGTCGTGTCGTTATGCCTCGACCGTGTAACCTTAACACCTATAGTTAGGCGAGCACGTCTGCTCGTGTTTGGAGGACATCAGTGGTTGTTCCACCTCTTTGCTACCCCACGGTTGGTTTTGTCTGCTCGTCTTACTGTTGCACGGGCTCAAATGACCGTTATTTGTCGAGTAATGTGTCTACTGAGAGGCTGTACGCCATTCACCACGGCTTGGCCCTGACGGGCAATTTCCAAGCAACCCGCCTCCTAAATTAATTAAATTGTGTTGAGAGGAGCGTCAAAGGTATGCCCAAACATTTTGTGATATGTATCGCTTGCAGTGTTCTGACCACACCACTCAGCTAACCATTTCTTATTTTTTCCCGGTTCAGGTTTGGATGGCCAGTCTCTGTACTGCAGTGAAGTTCTTCCCAGCGCGTCCCCGCCTACTCAGTCCGGCAAAGGGGAGGAGGGCGCGGCCGGTCGGCGCGGTGTTCTCGCTGTCAATGGCGGTTCGGCCACCCAGAAAGTGCAATACACCATCATCATCACAGACCCTCAGCTGCAGCAGAACGGAGAACGAAGAAACAGCGTCAACAATACCTCTGGTGCTTCTAACATCCTATTGACTACTTTAGTGCAACAGCAGCAACAGAAATTGCAACAGCAGCAGTTGCAACAACAACAACAACAACAACAACAACAGCAGCAGCAGCAGCAGCAGCAGCAAGCTCTAACTCAGGCTAACCGTGTAGATAACCTTGTGGAGAACCCGCTCCCTGTGGCTGCGTCTGTGTCCGGGAACATCTTCCTCACGAACTTCTCTGCTGGTCCCGTCAATGGCAGCAACAGACTGGGCAGTGTGCTGATTGGCAAGCAACCCTTCTCCTCGGCCGCCGCTGACACAGACACCTCTGCCTGTGGTAGCGCCAGCTCAGCTGCCTCGGCCACACACTCTGCTGATGTAAATAGTTCTAATAAACCTGTGGACAGAAAACACTTGACCGCTAACCATCTCAATCTTCTTGCAAACAGTAAGCTGCCTTCCGCTATATTAGACAGTGAGGGTAATTTAGTGATTTTAAACTATGCGGATAAACACGTGACTGGCAACGGATTGGGATTAACCGAGCTAAACCAGGTCTCGTTGACTGGTGCTAAACTTGTCCACCCGGCAGCTGGCTCTTCTCAGGACTTGAACCCTCACTTTGTGCATGGTGTGATTGCTGACGGGCAGCATCACCAGCATGTGCTGAGGGCAGACGCTCAGGGAAACTCTGTGGGAGTGCTGGTAGCCACGTCAGCCAGTTCTCAGGTCAACCAGCACCAGACTTTTCAAACGGGTATTGTGAACGTGGACTTGAAGCAGGACTCTGTCCAGTACAATGGGCAGTCTGTACCGGAGACAGAGCAGTGTGAAAGTGTGAGTACTGTCCGTCGAACCAGTTCCTCCAGCAGTACCCAGTCTTTGCCGTCAGGGGAGCCGCTCGCGGACGCCGCCTCGCCCCCGGACAGGCCTTCAGGGGGCATGCACAGTGGACGGCCGGGAATAGGCGCAGGTCAACCCCACAGCACTCACACGCAGCAGCAGCAGCAGCAGCGGCAGCACAGCCCACTCAATAGCAGCAGCAACCTCTCGTCTGCAGTCTCGGCAGCAGCAGCAGCAGCTACATCGAACCCAACGGTCATGCTGTCGGCCGGCCAGCCTGCCGTGCCGTCGGGTCTGTTTCGCACAGGAGCAGACAACCCTTCGGCCCCGTCTCACCGGCTGAGTGGTGGCGGGGCAGGTGGCTCAAGTTACGTCCCCGCTCAGTATTCCACCATCTACGGCGTGCACGGCCAGAGCCCGGGGCCGGCGGCGCTGAGCGGAGGCCTGCAGCCCTACAACGCCTTCTTCCCGCAGTTCGCTGGCTCGGCTGGAGCCTCGGGACACGGCTTCACTCACAACCCGCTGTTAGCAGCCTCGTCTCCGGGCGCGCACTACCAACAGTTTGAGTCCTACTCTGCCATGCTGGCCTCTATGGGCAGCCATGTGCAGCACCGCGGCGCGCAGGGAGGGGACGTACGGTAAGTGGTACAGATGTTGTCTGCTTTTTCTCCGAGGGAATCTCAGGTCATGCTAGACAGTTGTACCATTGGGGGGGGGGGGGGGGGGGGGGGGTTTGTTACTGCTCAGGGCGATCTATATATCGCGCTTATAATATGTGGAATTCAAAATTTACCAAATATCACACATATGATAAGCTTAGTGAGGAGTCTTCAAATCTGCAATCAAATTTTAGGGGAAAAAAAGTTTCGTTGCCATCGAGATGGCCGCCATATTGGATTTTGTTAACATGTTTGAACAATTAATACCTCATTTATTTTCAATGGAAATGGATTGATATTTTGCATACATGTTAGCAAACAATAGCTCTACAAAAGCTTCCGTTGAACTTTTCCTACAAAATACATGTATAAAATTTTTCATGGATTTTTTTTTCTGAAGGTAGTGTTCCAGGTTGCAAAAAAATCTGTGAAAGGTCACACTCCAGACACGCAAATAAAAATCTATTCCATATATTGAACATTCAACAGACAGTTTTATAGTTTTCCATCCTTTTTTTCATTCTGTGAAAATTGTATGATGGTTGGATGCAAAAATGGCGGAGTCAGTAAAAAAAAGTTATAATAGAAAAACAGTGTTTTGAGAAAACGGACGATAAAGGGGGGGAAAAAGGGACTTGATGAGGATATGGTGGTTACTAACATTCCTGATATGTGACAAAATAAGGCTTTATGGAGTTCTTTTGTGATGAAATAGTTTGTAAGAGAAGCTGAAGAAGCCAAAAGTGCCTACATCTCGAAATTCATAATTTTGACCCATATCAGAACTTTCAGCTGTAGGGTGCCATGTTTATGATCTTAATCGTATAAGACTACCATTGAGAATGAGAATGTGGGTACGTCAAATGTTATGATATTTCAACTCTTAAGGGAAACAATAAGAGAATCTGAAATTATTAAATAAATTATAATATTACAATTAAATGGGTTTTTTCAATACCCTTTGTCGCCTATTGTAGCCCCCGCCCCGACCCCCCTGTTCCCCACTTTCCTCGCATAGAAAGGCCATATTTTGAAGTTACTTGTATTTCACTGACTCTTTCAATTAATAAAAGTACAAGTACGCCTAGGGCACATATACATATGTCGCAAAGTCGCAAAGTATAGGTGTGCTTTGAAAATGGCTGGTAGACATGGTTAGGAACAAGTAAAGTGTCCTCCTCTTTTAAGCAAAAATATATGGTCGGGAAAAGTTCAACACTGTCTCTTGGCTGTCAATCCTTCTCTTGCCATACTGCGTTTGTAAACCTAAGCAGGATATCAAGAGTATCACCCCTGGTGCCTTTGACTAGAGCGCCGACAAAGGTCTCAGTAACTCTGGCTGAAGCACTGGCTGTGTGTACCTGGTCACCTCGGGTTGTTCATGAAAGGTATGCTGTAGACACTCTTCTTTCTCTCTTTTGACTTTCCCTGTCTGTCTCAAACCGATCATTCTTGTGTTAATGGCATTCTCTTTCCCTCCACAACCTGCTCCCTCTCAGAGCACCGAGAGTTCCAGTGGCCGGCGTGCCAGCACGTCCCGGTACCTTCCTGTCGCAGGGCGCGGCGGGCGCTCACCCCCTGGCCGGGCCGGGCGGACAGTACCCGAGTATCTCGTCCGCCACCTCTTCCTCCTCCGCCTCACACCGTCGTCTTTCAGGCAGCAGCTCTCCCAGTCCGGGCCCCGCCGCCGCCGCCAGCAACCCAGCAGCCTCGGGTTTGACCTCGCGACTTGACCCTGTGACCTCGAGGCTTGACCCCGTGGCCTCACGTCTTGACCCCGTCTCCTCTCACCACTTGGAGAAGCTCGCCGCTCTCAAAGGCGCGGGTCACGACAGGAGATTGGACCTGGACAGCTCGAGAGATCTGCGGCTCTACGGGGCGCCCTCTGCTGGTGAGGCGGCTGCAATCTTAGATGAGAAGCACCAACTGTCCCCATCCGGTTCCTACTCAGCCAGCGGCCACGTGCCCAAAGTCTCTTTCGACTCTGTTGTGAAGGAGTATGGTGGAGGCCGCGACTCGCCCACAGGCCGAGGGGACCCGAGAGACACTTACTTCCGATCGCACCTGAGTGGCAAAGAGGGCAGCCTCAAGCACCGCATCCTCATCAGGCCCGACTCAGAGGACGACTCGGCCAAAGTGAGCGGCGTGCACGGTCTCAAGGAAGAGCCGGCCACCAAACGCTTGAAGTTCTCCAGCGTGAGCGCAGCGCCTCTGTCCGGCTACGCCTCAGGCGGCCACCACGAGGAGGCTCACAAAGGGGAAAGACGACACCACTCCATCGGACACCCAGCACACCTGTCTGGGACCAACAACTCATCAGCAAGTGGTGGTGCGCCAGCGGACACGCGGCCTGCTCATCTTTCTGACAGCAGCAACAACACGCTGACTACCGCGCACCACACGACAGCATCCTCAATGCCCTCCTCTGCCCCTTCTTCCTCTTCATCCTCCTCCTCTCACCACTACCACCAACACCATCTTCCTCCTCACCATCATCATCTGTCACCCGGTGAGGAGAGCGGCGGTGATGATAACGTCTACAGCAAGTCGTCGTACAGCCCGACTACAGCCTCCTCCTCTCCCCCCGTCTCGGGCCCCTCCGCCGGCCCTCCCCCTTCAGCCACCACAGCGGCCGGCGGGGGCTCCCACCTGCAGTACCCAGTACATTTCATGAAGGGCTCCATCATCCAGCTGGCCAACGGCTCTCTGAAGCGTGTGGAAGAGCTGCAGACCGATGACTTTGTGAACAGCGCCGAGATCTCGGCAGACCTCAAGGTGGACTCTAGTACGGTGGAGCGGATCGAGGAGCACCCGGACCGCGGCACGGCCATGCTCAGTTTCTCCGTGGGCGAGCACAGGGTCCAGGTGAGAGACATAGCATCTTACCCTAGTGGAATAGTTTGCTCGTGCCCACAAGAATAGGCGGGTGGTTCAAAGGTGCCTCGGGGTGTTGGTCTTACGTCTTCTCTCCCCCGCCCCACTAAATTACCATTACTGTGTTGACTCTTTGCATAAACAAGCACGGATACGTAGGTTCTATTTTTAATTATGATGATGATAATAATAAAAATAAGAGGAAGAAGAAGAATATACAGCTTTTGTGCAGCGCATATTCCCTCATAACAACACGCTTTATGCACTTAATAGTCTGTATTATTCAATTCTTGACTGTCTATTATTTCTTGTTTTTTTCGCACTGTTACTCGGTCGATGCGCTGGTCCTGACTCAAACAACCAATGTCGGTAATAGATATCGTCGCCTCAGAACTATTTTGTCCAAAGTGTAACTCAGGTAACTCAGGTACACTTTGGTACGTGTACCTATTTCACTATTTACATCCTCGTTTTCTTGTTTATATTTGGTGGGTGTTCTGGTGTCGACTGCTCCTTTTTTTTAGCTCAAGTGTTTTGCAGGCGTGTTGTTAGCTCCCGTTTGTATCATGCTAGACATTAATATGGATGACCTAGGTTCGAATGTCTTCGGGCGTTCTTAGACCTTGGTTGTTTGAAGAGTTTGCAGTAAGGCCCTACTCTATCTAGGATCGGGCTTAGGGTCATTGGAAGTCCGGGGCTCGGCCTCTTACATAATTATCTTATACAGTGTTTGATAGGGGGCGCTCAACCTATACCATATCCTCCTTATGGTGTTGCGGGTGGTGAAAATCGCCAACTGGTAAGTGGTAGGTCCTATTTTAGTAGGCTACTTGCCATTTCTTATTTATGCATGTCGATCAGAATTGTTTTCTCTGAGCCCTAAACGTCCAGCACCGTGCCATGTGCTTTTTTCCTTCTTTCAAACTCAAGCTGGGGTGTGTTCCTGTCAGTGGTTACGGCTTGTTGTCGGTGGACAGTCGTGTGTGATCTCCACCTTTAATTTCTTTGCTATTATTGTGTGGGGTTTTGGGGCGCTTTCGTGTGGTCTCCTGTGTTTCTTCTTTTTGTCTTGGCGGTTCGTAGGCGATCTTGTGTTGTCTGCTCTTTCTATATCCTGTCAGTGAAATAATTCTCTGATGACACTTTTGGTCACCTCCAACAGTACTTTTTCTTTAAGGACACATGAAGAGCGAAGCGCATTGTTTGCTTTATTTTGGTAGTTTATACGCTTTTCAATGCGTGAAGTTTACTCTTCTGTAATCTGACATAACTAGGTTGTTAGATTGTGGTCCTCTGATAGTCCTGCGGTTTTTCTGTAGACAACAATTGACACTTACTCAGTGTATCACACTCATCATTCTCTCACATCTTTTCGTTCCGTCTGATGGTGGGTTTTATAATCATCATAATAATAATAATAACTCGTCCTTTCTCTCGGAAGCAAGGCGCGAAGTCGAATTATTGATGTACATGTACTTTAATCACACGTCTGAGTTGACCACGGCAGGCGGCTGCCAAAGGGAGTAGGAAGGTGCAACGAGAAGGTTCTTACTTTTCTTTCCCACAGTTCTTTATGCCTATCTTGCCTTTTCTCTCCACGGCAAAAAAAGTCGTTTGATGTGCTTTTCCTTACCCTTACAAAGGAGGACCAAAGAATAGTTGAATCAGGTCGGACGTACGCATTGAGACATGACCGTACTGTTTGAGCGTGTGCATTTCTTACTCTGGTTCTTGAAGTCGGGGGCGCAAGGGGATGGGGGTTCTGGTATATTTTTTACGTCGTATTTTGTCTAGGGCATCCCTGATACTTACAATATATAATCGTGCGCCTCACATTACTAGAAAAGGTAACTTTTTAATCATCTGAAATCTTAAACCTTTTTCACAATGCTAGTGATTGTTTGTCGTTCTGGTCTTGTTAGCGTTCCGACTCTCTGTAAAAATATATCTGTAGGACGATAGTTTTTACCCGAGTAAAACGAGGGGGTGGGATGGGGGGTTATGAACAAACGCCACCACTTATTGGCTTCTTTTCCCTTTGTTGTTTCAGTCTGTCTTGGTTTATTCCAGCGCGAAATATCCGTCAACTTGATGCTTCTCTTTTATTTACACGTTTTTGTCGTTCATCTAATTTTATCCCAGATTCCCCTAGCTTCTGACATAAGTATTTTAATTCGGAGGACTGTGCAGGTTGGGGGGAGGGGAGAGGGGGCTACGGCTTTTTTTGTTTTTGTTTTGTTTTGTTTGGGTTGTTTTTTAGGGGGGGGGGGGGTGCGGTGGGTGTTGGTTGTTTTATTCGTTTGGTTTTATTAAAGCTGTATTTTGTATCTATGTCTGAGTCATTGTCTGATGGTGTTCATCCCGCACAAGTCAGACCCTTTAGACAGGGTTAACATAACCTGCCTCCTGAATGATCTACATTTTGTCAGTGTGGACGTTAAATATTTATATCCCGCCTCTGATGTACTCTCTCCTTTCGACCCTCTGTTATGCCATTGGAACGGCCTAGCTGTTTCTAATTAATTAAGTATCAAACTCACGGAAAAACAAGCCAGCACTATTAATTGCCTTTCATCGCCGACTCTGACCCACGGAGCGATATTTCTAGTACAAGTCTGTACCATTTTTAGCGCGTGTTTTGTTCTTGTTGACCGACACCTGGCTCCCTGGAAAATAAGGACACGGCACAAAAGCAGTAGTGTCTGTGGGAGGAAGCCATTGGTGGCTCCGTTATTTCTGGCAATAGACCTTCTTTGTCTGGCTTTGTGGTAGACTCGTGTGACTTTATAGTACTAGTGCACTGTGTGCGTTTTCGCAACACATGGTACCAGGGAGGGGAACAGATTTTAAATGTGTCCGTGAACGTGACATTTTTTGTGGGTGGTTGGCAGGTGCTCTGGTGTGGTTTGCTTCTTCTTTCCCATCAAACGTCTATCGTCATTATCTCCCCTCCTTCTTTTTGTATTTGTTACTCTCTTGTAACACCTCTAATCTTCGGAACTTGTATGACCGTATTGTGTTGCAAGTGCCGTAAAACACTTACTAAAACTTTTTTAAAAGACACCTGTTCGGCCTTGTCTACAGGGGTTTGTGCGCCTTCTCTTGAAAAAGATGTAGGGGGAGGGGGGGGGAGTACAAATATCAAATGTCTGAAAGCTTTGGCGTATATAATAATATGCGAAGACCGAATAGTCTGCGTTTACTTGCAAATAGAATGTGGGTGGTTGGCGGATGCTCTGGTGGGGTTTGTTCCTTCTTTCCTATCAAACATCTATCATCCTTATATATAAATGCCCCCTCCTCCTTCTTTTTTGTATTTATTACTCTCTTGTAACACCTCTAATCTTCGGCACTTATATGCCCTTATTGTGTTGCCAGTGCCGTAAAACTCTTACTAAAACTAAAGCAAATAGAATGCATCCTTTAATATTGCCTCGTGAAAATAGAATTTAATTATGAGAGGATTAATTGTGGGTAATAGGGGGCTGCCTCTCATTGTCCTTTGGTCTTTGTTTACTTTCTTTATTTTGTTCCTCAACTTTTATCATGCCTTTTTCCTGCCCTAAATAACAGTTAAAGTTTACGCGTGTGCTAATTTTCAACCGAAACATGAAGTTTTGTCGACCTTCTGTGGGCCAAGCTCAGACTTTTTCTTTTTCTGTTCACGAACTCGGAGCCTGTGTTTACCTTTAAAGTGAAAGAAAATTTCGGAGAAAATTTCTTGTAGTAAATAGTACATGTATATTGGTTAGTGCGTCGCCGGTGGCTTCTGCTATTTTTTTATTTATTTTTTTATCCCTCGTCACTAGTATTTTCTGTCCGGTTTTTTTTTTTTTTTTGGGGGGGGGGGGGGTTCCCCCAACATTAAAATAGCGTTGTCTTGTCGATGTTCCTGTCTTTAACTGAAGCTATTCGGATTGTACTGAAAAGACAAAAACTCAGACACTATTTATACCTACCTGCTTTACCCCGCTTTGTGTCTCCGACAGCGTAAACGACTGCAGATGGTTAAGGAAAGTCAAAGTACTGGACCTGAGAAGGAGTTTTGACCGGCTTCTGTTGTGTAGCTATTGAGCGCTTCGCCGTCGTACGCATGAGAACCTAGTTAGAATCTCGAGTTGGCAGAATTCCTATCGAATATCCCAGACGTTCTTCAGGGATATTGTATCCCACTCAGCTTGAGCTGATCGAAGCCCACCTCATAAAAATTGTCTAAATTGTGTCAACGGGGGCATAAAAACGCCGATGCCTGCCTGCCTTTATTTATTTTTTAATTCAACGTGTTTGGATTAAACAAACCAACTTTTAATTAATTTGTGTGTGGTTGTCTTGATTGAAATTCCGTAGTACTCGTGGACTGGAAAGCCTCTGTATGGTTATTTTATTTATGGATCGATGTTTTCACCACAAGGGTCTGTAGCAGTGATATAGCTAGCCGCTTCCTGTCCGATCAATCCCACACGAATGGTTACAGTAACGTCATAGCTCTATAAAAGGAAAGAGAATTGCTTCTCGCTCGTCTGTTTCTTCCCTTTTTCATCTCCCTTTATTTTTTTTAACCCGCGTCTTTGTTGTTGGTTTTTTTTTCCCTCGGTTGTCACGGGTCGGCTAGCGTCGGTGCGGCCATTAACGGCTGTGCCTACGTCAGTGCACGGGTGGGCGGTGGCTATTCCCGGCTCGCTTCCCTCACGGGGGCCTTTTCTTCTCCTTTCTGCTTCCTGTGGCGACTGCCCGCTTTGTCACCGGATGACGCGGTCTCCCCTAGCAACTGATGCTTGTCTCGGCAGCGGCTTTATCTTTCCGCGACTTTAAAGGAAGCTGAGGGGGGTAGGGGTAAGCTGTAAGGGAGGGAGGGGGTAGACAGTTTTCAAGGATGAAATAGCAAAGGGAGGTTACGGATAAAGTTTTGCTGTTTGTCTGTTCTTCTTTAACTTGTACATCAATTGTAGATATACATGTATGTACTGTACTCCATATCAATCTCTTTTCTCTCTCTCTCTCTCTCTCTCTCTCTCTCTCTCTCTCTCTCTCTCTCTCTCTCTCTCTCTCTCTCTCTCTCTCTCTCTCTCTCTCTATCTCTCTCTTTCTCTCTCTCTCTCTCTCTTTCTCTCTCTCTCTCTCTCTCTCTCTCTCTCTCTCTCTCTCTCTCTCTCTCTCTCTCTCTCTCTCTCTCTCCCCCCCCCCCCTGTCTCTCTCTCCTTCTCCCTCTCCCCCTCTCACTCTGCGTACTCCCTTGTCTTTTTTTATATTGTTGACTTGCCATTGCCACCCTCTCCCCTCTATCCCCACCCATTGACAATCTGGCTGTTAACACTTGTACGTGTCTGAGCAGTGTAGTTAATTGATAGGTGCTGTTGTGTGGATATTATCCTCCGCGCCTGTTCCTTGTGAAATTTGTCCAGGAGACTCACCACAAACTAGAAGTCATCATTTGTAATTCTATAGCAGAAGCATGGTTTTCAAAGTTGTCTTAGCAACTGAATGAACAAACGTACTGTTTGTGAATACAGTAAGGTGGCCCACTTTAAGGCACCCTTGAAAATATAGCTTTCAGATTGAATTTTGTCTCTGTTATTGATGGTCTATGTCACACAAGGGAAAAATTTGCAATGGTATCCGCATTATCACACAATTGAATCCTTTTTCATGGTGTGAAATGTTGGTTTTGTAAACGAAACCTTGCAGTAGAGAGTCTTAAGATCATGAAGAAAACTGAATACCATTGTTGCATTGTTTAGTTTTTTCTCCTCCTTTTTTGTGTTTGTTTCTCTCTTGTAATACCTGTAATCTTTGACATGACCTTATTGTGTTGCAAGTGCCATTAAACTACAAGTAAAACTAACAACTATGTTTTTTTTGTTGCTAGGTGACAGTGGAAGCAACCCTTGAGCATCCCTTCTTTGTGTTTAGTCGTGGCTGGTCCTCTTGCTCTGTGTCCAGGACCCTAGCACGCTACGGCCTAGATTGCCAGAAACTGTCTGTCGGGGACGTCTGCATCTCTCTCACACAGAAGGATGTGGATCTAAAAGCTGCAGAGATCAGCCAACAGCAGCAGCAGCATGAGCATCAGCACAGTGGCTCCCCCAGCTCTCCTGAGCAGCACAACAGCAGATTGCCGGCCCCGTCCACATTCTCTCACCATATTCCTACGCCGCCTGTTTCCTTTTCAAGTCCGTCTTCGTCGGCGGTGTTGGCATCTTCCAGTTCGCCGATAGGTCCTGGGTCTATGAAGACAGAAAACCCGGAATGTTCCTCCCCGTTCCCCGGCCCGTCGCCGGTGTCCTCACCGTCAACTTCAGCTCCGGCAATAAAGAGAAGAGCCTCTCAAGCAGAGCTTCCTCCTCCTCTGTCCAACATTGTTCCTGTGAAGAAAGAGAACAATCACTCCCGGCGGAGGGGCTCGTACAATGGGGACAGCCATGTCAAGGAGGAGGATGTTGTCAAGGAGGAGGAGGAAGAGGACTCGAACTCAGTGCTGCAGAAAAGACACTGGTCGCCCTCAGACACAGCCTCGATAAAAGCGGAACAAGACAGGGAGAGACAACTGCGGGCAAAGGAGACACATAAGGCAGATGAAACCAAGAGTGACAACGGGCGACAGTAGTTGGGACTCAAACTGACACTCACACACACCCTCACTCTCCCCAAATCCCCCCTCCCTCCACCCAATTCCCCCCTCCCTCAATTCTTACCTTTCTGACTGCTGTCCACCCTCCAGCTGTGTTGACAGTGGCATGCGAGAACTGTGTGCGGCAAGAATAAACTGTGAGTGGACGTACAACTCAGATGATATAGGAACTGCTGTGAGCAAACAGTGAGGCTGATGCCACTACACTTCCGCATTTGATTCCACCTCTGCTGTGACCGATGATGTACTGAATGTAGTTGCCCTTTATCCCAAACCTCTTTGGCTTGACATTAGAAATTTTCAGATTCAGATATTGTCGTTGTATGCATCAGATGAATTGTACGTTTCCAATGTATATCCCCTCCCCATTGTCATGATGGTGTTGTTGACATGAAACTGTTGATTGTGATGAATGGTCAAGAATGCTGACCTTTGATGGGGTACACAATTGCCTCTCTCACCCCACCTGAGCATCTTTCTAGAGAAACTTTGGTGATAATAAATGTATTATTTTTTGCTGGTGTTAAACAATTTTTTATCTTATCTGATCTGGGGTATGTGGTAGGTTTTTTTTTTCTTTTCAGGTTTGGAGGGACTGCAAATAAACGCTAAAGATTTTAATTAATTTTTTTTGTTTGGTCAGGCTTTATAAATCTGCTGATGTTCTTTTCATTCCACACTGTCTTTTAAAACAAGACATAATCCTGCAGTCTGATTAATGTAATCAGTTAAGTTAATGGAAAATATTTTTATTCTGTACCACTTGAAGAGAAAAGGATTGTAAAAAAAAATAAAAATGATTGGATTTTTTATTTTACAGTCCTTTGTAATTGTATTTCATTTCCTTAACTGTCTGTACAAGTGTTCCCTTATATCAAAAGCTTGAGACTGCAATTTGCTTGTTTGTGTTGTGAGAACACTGAGAACACAAACTGATAAAGACTTTAATTGGAAAATATAATTTCCATTTCATGTGTAGTACAGATAACGTCAAGATGTTTTGGAACCTATCGTCTTTATTAATAACTGGATCTTACTGTCCACAAGTAAAGAAGGTTAAGTGTACATGTTTTACACATTCAAGTTTTTGGGGGGGGGTTTCGTAAAGATGTAAACAGGCAGTTTTTAATCAAGTCTTCTCTATTTTCTGTACTAAAGCCATAAAATGAGTTCATGTGTGTCTGGCCTGGACATTTATCTGCTGGATGATTTTTATATTGCAAAACTGCTTTTGAATACTGTACTCAGTTGCTTTTTCATTCCTATTATGTAGTAACTGGATGCTTAGTGCATTTTATCTCATGGCACAGAATTCTAAGGGAGCAACCATTCCTCAGGCACACAGAAAGCACTAAATATAGAGTACTCATTCGTTAAGAGCAGCTTTTTATTTTGATTACTAACTTCAAGTTTTAAGGACCTGTGTGATGCCTTCATGAATCTCGCATTATTCTTATAATACCGCCATTGTAAAAGTGATGCCTATTGGAATTGTTTTTGTAACTTGTGTGTCAAAATTCACATTGGGTTTTTTTTTATTATTATAAAGGCCAATCTATAATGACAATGTGGTCTTACAGTACAAGACTGGTGTGAAATCAGTGGAGAAATATAAGGTATCTCCCAAGAATGACAAATATGTTACAATATTTTAATTTATCATTAGATTTTTTTCTTTCTTTGCCCCAGTAATTGCTGTCAAGAGAGAAGATGGAAAATGGATGGGAACATGTGTTCGTGACATGTTATAAGCTTTAGGGAACTGAAAAGTTGATGAGTATTTCTATACTTAGTGAGTAAGGTACTTTTCCTATTCTCCGACCCCTGTGCTTTCAGTATTGGCCTTTTTGTGAGAAAATACAGAGCATTAAGCACTCAGGTCTTCTCTATAGCTTGTTCACTTTCGTCTGAGAGCGTTAAGAAATTCTTGCTCGTTGAGGAATTTTCCTATGCCTACGAAACTTTGTGTGGCATTTCTGCAGGCCAGTGACCAAACAAAAATATGTTTTTGACCCTGTAATAAAAAAAAAAGTTTTTCTCTTTGGGCCCAATTTTAAAAATTGCTCTTTGGATGCATACACTGGTGGATCACTAAAATAAATTACTTACAGTAGCCTTACCTACAAATAGCTCATTTTGATTTTGAGACAGCAACACCACCCTGCCCTCACATTTCAGTGTAAGCTAGTAGATTTCATTCCCTAGCTATCTGGAAGTGCTTTTAAACTTTAAAATGTTTTAGGTGTATGCTGTAAAACCCGTATTATTTTTTGGACCTGTTTTAGGCTGACATCAAAGATAACGTGTCGAAACCTTAGTTTGCAGTAACTTTTATGAATGGGCTGTTGGTCACTGAACTTTTAGACCCGCATGCAAAGACCCAGAAAGACTAAACAGCGATTTGTTTTTATCCCATTTTAACCGGGGTCAGACGAAAGTGAACAAGCTATAATTTGTCCATCGTAGGAGCGTAGGAACTGTGTCTGAAATATTTCTAAGACCTCTAACAAGTTTGGAAATTTACACAGTCAGCAAACAGCTATGCTTACTCCTTCAAGTAAATTGTCAGTTATAATCAATGTTATGAAAAATATTCTATTCTTGACATAAAATTTCGTTCACTGTTTATTGCTGTAGGGTTTTATCCAGTGCCTAAAAATGGACCTAAACACACGCTCTTTGATGAAACTTCAGTTGGCTTTAAAATACCTTAAAAACCCAAAACACTCAGATGTGTTTCAGATAAATGGATCTCTTAAAAACAGATCAGTGTTGGTCAAATCCTACTGCTGTTATTGTCCTTCTTTCTGTTTTTCGCACAGTTGATAATACCACTGATATGGAGAACTGTGTTGTATTGTTAGAGCTCCTTTTCATTCATGAAATGCTTGTTTGTAAACCGAAATGTACGAAGGGCAATGGTTTGGAGAACAACTGTCTTTGTGATGTTGATATTTGTGATTCTTGCAGACTGGCTCAGGTGGGATGTATACTCGTGATCTATGCTATGCTGCTCTCTGTATGGTGTATGTGTGTGTGTGCATGCAGGTGTATGTGTGCAGTGCAGTTGACCATGTGTACAGAGATTTATTGTACATAGCCTTGTCTACTGTGTAATACCCACAGACATGGGGTTTTTCTCAGCCTTTCGTCTGACACTTCATGTTTACCATGATATGTCAGTGTGTCTACAAATGTGATTTCAAATTGTACATGTACTAGCATCAATTTTTATGTTGTCAACCGAAAAGTTATTTTTTAAAGTTGCTTATAGAAAAGTTTTTGTCTTTCTAAAGAAAGTGAAATATTTACAGCAGTATCTGTTTGTTGTTTGGTCAGGGTAAAAAAGTGTTGGGATAATACCACTCACCCTGTTGGAGTAAATCCTGGCTTGTTTGCAGTAAGTGGATGCTGCTGTATGTGATTACAGTGATGTCATTTTGGCCTGGGTCTGTCTGACTTATGCTTAAGTGAAACTCAGCAACCAGAACTTTTGTAAGGCTAGGATGGGCATTTTTTAATATGTCAGCTCAAGTCGAGGTAAAATTGTGGAAAATTCTAAAAAAGTGTTTTTAGATTTATTTATTTTTTCGATTTTTACTCCTGAGAACTATGAAGTTCTTAGAACTATGAAGTAGCACTTCATCTGAAATCTTAACTCTGTGAAGACCTGTACATTAAATGAAAGCAAAGCAACATTAATGAAGAAAAGCTGACAAGTGTATGCACTGTGGTTGATGCATGTCAGTGCAGTGGGCCCTCCCAATGTTAGGGACATGGCAGCTGCAAATTGTCTTTTACAAGCGTGCGATATGTCTCTCTCAGTCACACCTGCTAAATTGTAGGGAATGGGCTTATCAGTTATAATGTAAGTGATGTAGGTGAAATGAAATGGATTTTGTAAGTACTGGGTAAAATCAAATACATATTTTATTTAAGGGAACTTCTATTTTATATTCAGGGGGGGTAGAATTGTTGGGTAATTAGTATGTGATCTTTAATCATGAGGATTTTGATATCTCTTCTGCTGTATGTGGAACTCTCTCGCTGTCATACTGTGTGGGGCCTGGTGATAATTATTCAAAATGTTGAATGACCCAACGTTCAGTGTTTTTTTAAGAGATCATTTTACCCTTTCTGTAAACCATGGTATGAATCAAATTTGCACATGGTTTCTTTTCATTAGCCTAGAGATACCGGCTTAGTTATTCTATAGGAATATCTAATTTTAAAGGGGTTTTTTTATTGATCGAAGGGGGTTTTCATGGCTTTTAAAAATTGGTTCCATCACAGATGTAGATCCAGCCTCGTAAATGTTCATCTAATTTCAAAAAGTATTTATGTAATTCTCAAGAATAGTGAATGTGAAAAAGCAGGCCTGGGGATAGAGAAAACACTAGAAAAGGCAACAAAAGTAAAAAATGACAGGATATATTTCCACCTGGAAGTAATAGGGTCAATACCTGAAAGTATCATTCTTCACTCTCGACATGTTGCTCAGATTATGTGTAAGTAAAGATGAACATTGTTCGTCTTTCTCTCTTGTATAAATCATTTTTCTTTTGGTGACATTTGCAAGAATGTTAACTGAAATCATTTCCCAGAAATGTCATATATAAAGAGAGAGAGAGGAATATGTTAGAATTCAAGAAGCTTGATCTCAATGTGCTATTTTTTTATGTCTAGTTGCGACAACATCCTAATGCCTCTCATAAGTAACAATTAGCCCTTGACTTCCATTCTAAGTTATCATCAAACGTTATACCCAAGAAGACTGCAAACTTTTCATTTAATTTGTGTCTCTTTTTTTTTTATCTCATTGTCTATGATTATTCTGCTTCACTAAAAAGTATGTAATAGACGCAGACGCATCTTTACAATATGAGTATGTCAGGTTCTTAAATCATTTACTCCTAATCTTCGTTTTTAAAATTGTTTGTGTTTTGTAACTGAATTTCAAATCAACTGTTTGAAAGCTGGTAGCTGAGCATGAGAATTTTGTCTTACTAAAGCAGGATCAGTTCAAGTTAAACGCTTTTATCAAAACTCATAGGTACTTTGTTGAGCTTCTATGGATAAATATATGTGAGCATGCCTGGTGAAAGGGACCACATGACGCATCTTGAAGAATCCCGGGGGTTTTTTTTGCATTTTCATGTACAGAGATCATTTCTAACAATATGCTTTTGAATTTTAAAGATACCTTCATTAGTTTTTGAGATTGGGTGATTTTGTAGGGCAGGGTACAGACACAAAGTTTTGAGAAAAACGGCTTTAAAGTTTCCCCTTTGTTTCTGCTTCAAATAGATAGATCTACGCTTCAAGACGACCTGAGAAAACATTCGCTACTCACAAACCAACTTTAAAAAGCATTTAAGATAAAGGAATAGCTTCAAAGTGTTTGTATTACGTCTTCAAAACAAATTCACCACCACCTTGGGCAAGAGCTTTCAAGAAATAGATCTAGGTTTGCGTAGGGCCGAAAAATGCGATACAAGTTTACTCTCCAAAAAGGCGAAAAGGTATGGATGCGCAAAGCTTAGCTTTGTTTACATGTTCTAGATATTCATGCGCACTACCCGCCACTAGATAGGAGAGAATTACCTAAATTTTGGTATGCAATGTGATTGGGTCGACTTTATGAATGGACAAGAGAAACCATCCACAGTGTGTACTTGGAAAACTAATTTTCTCTCGTTTTTGGGGGATTATGCAATTTACGTCGTGTTAAAAATGTATTTTACACTGCAATAAACTCAAGTCTTTGTAAATATCAATATAATAATGGTTAAAGAATCCATTTTTAATGGAACTTACTTTTCGTCCAAAATTATATTTTTGACCTTTGAAGCCTGATATCTCGGTTCAAGCAAATGCGTCTTGTGGTCCCTTTCACCAGGCACATGCACATATTAACTCTTTAGGTTTATGGTATTGGAATGAAGGCTTAAATTCTAAAAATATACCATTCATTTTCAGTTTTTGTGTATCATCTAGTTTTTTTCTCTTGCTTTCCATGTGTTATGTACGGGTTGTAGTGATCATGTGATCCCAGCGCTGGCTGTCTTGATCAATCTTTTTCAGGCCGTCATTATGAACTTTTTTGATAGATACATTGTTTATGTTCTTTGGTAAATCCCCGCTTTACTTTGTGTTTAGGAAAACGTTTCATAAACCCATCTATTTTTGCTTCAGGGTAGTCTAAAAAAATATTTTTTCTTTGTGTCTATTCCAACTCTTCGACAAATGACATTCAAATGACTGAAAGAATTTTCTGATATAATAATATGTGTTTTCAAGACGGGCAAAATGCATGTCCTAAGGTACTGGCCATTGGATTTTTTTAAATTGTTTTTTGAAATGCCAGTCCTAGACTTTGATCCTTTCTTGTTTTTACGTGCAAAGTGTCAAGACGTATTTTAATCTGAATGTGTTCTTTCTGTATAAAAAAACAACAACAATGTATTAACTCTTTTTCGTTTTCTTCATGTGGAATTTGGTTGAATTTGTTCTTTATTGTTGAATTTTTCTTATTGCAACAACAGATATAGGGGCCTATATTTTATATCATGATCATGTGCTTCAACACCACATGGTTTAACTTTAAGATCTATTTTAGTATAATAATTTCACTTGCTCAGAAGTATAATGAAGAACTATGTTTAAAAAATCATGGATAGTTCATTATAACTGTTTCCATTGTTTGGATTATTTCTACTTTTTTCAAACTCAAGGAGGATTGGAGAAAATGTTCCAGTGATCTTGTTCTGGTTCCATGGTTTATCTTTGGAATGAAGGTTGATCTTCCCAGAGCAGACTTGCTACCTCTGTGCTATAGGCTCTCTTATTGTTAGTTATTAGCTCTCGTTACCCACAGACCTGCCGCTTGAGGAAAAACCTGTTAAACAAATGTGTCGCAAAACAACAAAATAAGTCACTTGTTTCTATGTATCGAGCAAAACCTCAAATTTCTCAAATCTGTGCTTGTCCTTTTCCGCAACTTTAAGTGAGAATAACTCTGGTACCAAGGCAATGAGACTGAAATTATTTTCATCTTCTTGTAAGGCCAGATCAGGCCTTTAATTCTTTAACCATAGTGTCGTACATTGACAGCAATGTATTGTCACAATACAACATCGGACTCACATTATGGTGTTGCAACTCAAATGCTATTGAACTGAGTTTGCTTGAATTCTCTGTTGGTGTCACTCCTACATTCGTTGACTATCTAGAATACAATTTAAGCATAATTGTTACTCCATGCAACATTGTTTAACTCCTTTCTATTGAGCTCCTGTTTTATCACAAAACTTTTTACTGGTAATAAGAAGTACATTCATGTTTTGGTCCCTTTGCTGTACTGAAGGGTGTGTTCTTCTATCTTGTTTCTAGTTCTTGCTATTGCTTATGTTCTTTCCTGGCTACATTGTTGTTTGCTTGTCAAGAACTGAACTTTTTCTCTGTTCTCCAAATGTGTTGACTCTCTTCCAGAGATGACTATGTTAATGTAATAAAGCCTTAGTCTACTTTGTCTTTAAATTGGTTGCTCTCAGAGATTGAAGATAAACCCTTGGTGTCTTTGTAATAAATATTTTATGCCCCCCCCCCCCCCCCCACAACTTAAATCATTTTGGAGGTAGGCAGCGTCGACCTTGCCTGTTGGGAGCGACCAAGTCTTTCGTAGACGAATAGGCCCTACACTCCAGTAGAAAGACGGAGTGATGGTGCTCGATAAACTATTTTCCCCTATGAGGAATCAAACTTGTGTCTTCTCCATATATAAATATATAAGATTAAGTACCTGACCATTACCCCATTGTGGAGGGAACAGTTGCATGCCTGTCGACTGTGTGGTTGTTTGTGTGTGTGTGTGTGAGAGAGAGACTCTCCCTTTCCTTCCCCCCCCCTCCCCCGCTGACCTCATGCAGCTCATTCCCACTCCGTAATCCTTTGTTTGAACGCAGCCACTTGTCACGTGAATGTCTTTCAATTGATATCCTTTGACCGTGAAAAGCTTTGCATGCTTTAGACCCTGAAGCACAAACTTTGTTGTACATTGCATGAGAGTCTTTGAGTGTACAGACTGGATTCTGATAGCAACATTTTTATGAAGTAAATTGTTAAAGTTCACTTTGTCTATTGATCTCAACAAAAAACAGGTGCTCGTGGGCTCAGTACATACGCAAACCGTTTGTCTTGTGGTAACACACTTGCTGTCTTCAGTTTGGCCTGAGGTGTTGGTCTCTGGAAATGTATCTCTGCTGAAATTTTTGTGACTGGTGAACATTTCTTGGTTCGTGAGGATTCTTTTCTTCTTTTTTAATCTGATAATTTATAGATTTGAGGAGAGTTTTGGGAAGGATATGAATTCTAATGGAATAGTTGATGGCCAGAAAAAAAAAAGTGTTTTGTTTCATCTGTGAACTGTTATCAGGATTTGTTTTAGGGGCCTCACTATGGTATTCCTGTCCTAATTTATGCTGGCCTGCTATGTGGGATGTTATTTCTAGAATTTCCACAACAACCCATTCAGCTTTTATTTCTTTGGGTGGGTAATTAATTTTATTTCAGCTGATAACTAATCTTGCACATTCCAGGCTGTACGTAAAATGAAAGAGAATGGTTTAGATTCTTCGTTTTCTTTTCTTTTTTTTTTCTTTCTTTTTTTTACAACAAAACCGTGAGAATTAACTACAGTGAAATACAGGTAGTACTATTGGCTGTCAAGTTTACTGTTTCTTTGATTTGTAGAAGAAAGGATTGATGGGCAAATGAACTAGTTCCTTACTACATTTTGACACAAGACTCCTGATTACTGATTAGTTTTTGTGCACTGATTGTGTTTCTCGTGTTTGTCCATACTATATTGCTATCTGAGAATTGCAGCAAGGTGGCGGATGGTTGGAGTGTGCCTCTAGTGGCGTCTGCTTCTTTACGCTACCGCTTGTTGTTTCTGTCTGTCTACCTTGCTTTTTTTCCCAGCACAAAATGACCGCCATCATGCTGCTATGCTTCCCTTTACTCAAGCTTAACAAAAGTAAGGATACTGTATACTGCGCTTTTTTCGCTTGCTACTCGAATTCGTAATTTTGCATTGGAACCCAAATACATACATGACACTAGACGTAGCAAATCGCGAATTCAGAATGTTTTCGAAAAAAAGAAATGAATAAAATGAGGGAAAAAAGAGCATGCAAAAAAAAAAAAAAAACCCACCCTGGTGCACAGTTATTTTGTGGAAATGTGCATGGGGAGCGTTGTTCTGTTGGTGTTCTCTGCAGACCCCCTCCCAGGGTCAAGGGTCAGGGTATGGGAGGACAGGATTGTGTTCCATGGATGGCTCTCACTGAGCTCATGTCAACTGGCATTTACTCATTCCTTTCGCTGTGTTCATTTTTCCACATCTGCCTCAATTGTTTGTCATGAAAAGTGGTGGACTGTTTCTGTGACAGTCAGCTCTTAAAATCAGCAGCTTGTCACTTTTCCACTTTTGAATTAAAATTATGTTCTAAGCAATTTTCTTTTACATTGAGGAGGGGGGGGGGGGGGGGGTCATTATGTATTGTATTAGGTGACTATATATGGAAAATTGTCAGTGTTCACATTTCAATTTATGTTTTGATGTGGACAGTCCTCTTTTAGAAGTTTGTTAGTTATTGATATGTTTCTTTCTATGGAGTCGTTTGTCTTTTAAGTAAAAGTTCCTGCCTGTTGTCGGCCTCTCATTAAAACATTTTTAAAAATTGTTTAATGTAGGTGTTTTGTGCCCCCTTTGACACAGTTTAGATCATTCAGGAGGTGGGCTTCCAACTCTGCCTGTCAGGGCCACTGTCACAGCAGAAAGACTGAGATACTCGATAAAGATTCTCCTCACTCATAAATGGAACTCGGGGTCTCCTGCATGGGACAGCGAAGCACCTAACCACTACACCACAGACTCCGGTGTAGACTTCTCTGGAGGTGTATCAACCAACCTTTTAGACTTGGTGCTGGTGGGGGGTTTTTTCTTTTTACTAGGCTCCTACCTTATTGCTGTGAAACTAAAAGGCACTATTATGTAGAGTGATGCTCAATCAAGAACAGATACATTTCAGTAACTTTTAAGGAAGAGTCCTCGCTATTGTAGTGTACTTAATTGCTTTGGCTTTTTGTACGCTCCTTGTACTGGGTAAAGTTCAAATCAAATTAGGTGAACATTTCCACCATGACATGAAGAAATTGAAGAAATTTTGATATCCTCAGAAACGAAGCATTTTGTCAGTCCAGCCATTGCATTATTATTATTGAGAGACAATTTGGCATAGATCTCCATAATCTTTGAAATGGTTCAAAAAGCCATTTTCAGGCTTTCTTGACTTTGGGGTCGTTTCTTTTTTATTGATTATCTTTAAAAAGAACAATAAGACATATTTGAAAAGATACAGTTTGGGAGGTTTTAGGTAAGCTGTGTCGTCATCTCTTTTAAACATCTGGGGTGACAAGTAATAAAGTGGAACGGGATCACTGGCTCTTTGAAAGTAAAGAAAGACATGATTGAAGTTGTTTTTATGCAATTAGTTTGCAGTTCCCTCAATGAATGTATGCTCAACCTTTTGTATAGCATAGAGAATGGTGTGAACATATTTCACGACATTTTTGTAGCTATCTGGATGGATGTCTACCTTTAGGGTAGTGTCTTACAAGTTTTTATCACATTTGCTTTACTTTTTGTTCTAGTTTTTATGTGAAGACAAAAAGTTTTTCTGAAATGTATCATAGAACCTTTCGTATATATATTGATGTTAAGGAATGTTGATACTGACAGAAGCCGAGCTCTTTGTCTGATTCTTGCTCGTTACAGGTGTGATGTATAAAAGACAGTTGAAATGAAATGACCCATAATCAATTGTAGATTGTTGAGAGTTCTGAAGTTCTCTCCCATCTCCCGGACTGTTGTACTGACAAGCAACTCAAGAGCTGTGGTCCTTTGGCTTCAGTGTGCGCGTACAATGCTTTGTGCTGGGGCTGTTGGCAGATGGATGAAACATCTTTAAACTGTTGTAACCTAATGAATGTGAACTTTCAAGTTATGTATATAATATATATACATACTATACATATATATATATATATATATATAAACATATGAAATATAAATAAATAGAGATATCCATAAGATTGTACCAGATGATAAATATATAAGTGATGATATCATGTACATTTACATGTTTGTTAACTTAAGTATTGTTTTCACTTGTGTAAAGAATTTTAACAAAAATCCATTTCAATATAAAGCACTATGTGTTGAATAAAATGACTTCTGTTTCTTCATTCCCCTTGTGTGTTCTCATTCAAGACTGATTGTGGAAGAGGGTATGTAAGAAAGTAGCTAGCAGATTAGCTTGGTGACTTTTATGTGGATTATGTGGTTCTATGTAAACCCATTGTTTCTCTTGTTCCTGGCATCTGTGAGTGTAATGGTTATATTTTGTGAGGCAGCGTGGTGAAATCAGGCACTCGTCAAAATTATGAAATCGGAGAAACAGGCATTTTTCTGCAAGTTTGGCCATTTTGATTTTATTTTTATTTTTTGGCTTAACCTCTTTTATGTCCATATAAAAACACGTTTCTTTGTGAATTTTACGGAAAACATTGATTAAAGACACAAATTATTTCTTTTGTCAGTTTTCAAAGACTTTAGCTATTGGAGTTACCAAACTGTGGTGGTCATTTTCTCGCTAATTTCACCACTGAAACCAGGCAAACTCACTTCCTTCAATTGCAAATATCCTGACTTCTATTCAAGATAGATGAGTTGTTTTTTAACCAAAAGCAAGGCACATGAATAAGCTTCCAGATACTACGAATTTAACTCTACTTGCCCAAAAATTGAGGAGCGCCTGATTCCAACACGTTGTTGTGACACATTTTGTTAATAATCACCGCCTTTTCTCAGGGTTATTGTGTTTCATTCAGCCCTGGTTGCTCTGACACTGACAAGCATGGTCGAGGCAGCCTGCCTCCTGCACAATCAAAAATCAAATTCAGTACTAAATACCAGTTATCAGTTCTCAAAAGGGCAGGCAAATGCCCATGGGTTTTCTTCTTTTTTTTTTCTAAACTAAAAAATGCTCAGCTTCACTGGGCTAGCTATTTTGTAAGAATATTTGATTTCTAAGAAATTGAAAATGTCTGCGAAGGACATTGATCCCTTGATATATTAGTATAAAGGGAAGCCCTTGGAAGACCCATCTTGGGAGCAGCGATTTCTAAGGGAAGAAGCAAATCATATGAAGCTACTCGAATTAGAAATGCTGAAGCCGAGAGGGTAGCTTGCAAACTCCGTACGTATCCACAAGTGAATGTGCAGCTTGCTCATAATGTGGGGGCTCTCGTGGTCCATAGGTTATGGTGTTCGCATCTCATTCAATAGGTCCTGGGTTCGAAACCTGACAACGGAAAATGTTCTTCTCTAAAATGTTTTCCTTTCACTTCCTTTCCTGCTCTCCTAACCATGTTCTGTTGTCTGCTTTCATCTCCACTTTTTGCCTCCTCCGCTCTCCCCTTTGCCCCATCCTCTGGGCCCCTGACTCTTAGTTCAGCCTTACTGTTACTCCATGGCTCCTCCTTACTTCTTACTGCTGTCTTTCAGCCTCACCCCTGATCCAAAGGTAGGTGAGATCTAAAACCTAGCTTTGTCGGATAAAGGCGAAAAATCTCGGAGGTCCCGTGTGCAAGTTGCGGACGTTAAAGTTTACTTAAAGATCCCTTGGTGGTCCCAAATCGATGAGAGCAGGCAAAATTCAAACATTCCTACCAAACTACAAATTGTTTAATGTGTCCCGCGCGCTCATATGACCATAGGGCGAAAACATAGAGAACGCCGACTTCGGAGACTGACTCGGTAAGCGCCGATAGGTATAAATTGTTATCGCCCTTGTGCCTTATGGAGTTGCAACGCCGTCAAACACTTTCCAAAAGAACTTAATTAAAGGAGACATGCAGCTTCGGTCCTGTTCACCGAAGTCAATCCCGGGCTGTGCGGCATTCGTCCTTGCAGAAAGACATTGATACTCAATAAAATTCCTTGTCTTCCCTCTCAGAAAGCGAAATCACGTCTGTTGATTGAATACAAGTCAATGCTATGATAATTAAGAAAAAATGCGTGGGGGAAATTGAAAATGGTTGTTTGTACATTTCATTGTCTGGGACGGACGTTTTGTTAATAATAACGAAGTGTACACAGAAAAACAGGTTCGACTGAATTTCTTAAACGAAATAGAAAAAATAAGGATTAGAATGACTCACAGTTTTTGCTATTGCAAAAAAAAAAAGCCAGATTCTGTCAGAAAAGAACTCCACATTTTGAGCCTTTTCTTTCTTTCTTTTGTCTGTGTTTTGTGGCGCTCGCAACTGCATTTAATGGCATATATGAGCGCACTGGACATATTAAAATGTTCAGGTTGATTTGAATTTTGTCCGGGTGGCGGCTAAAGCCTACTCTTATCGACCACCAAGGGATCTTTAACTTCCCCAACTTGCATACCGGGCCTCCGATAATTAGATCTCACCTTCCATAAGATCAGGGTTGTGGCTGAAAGACAGCAGTAAAGAAAGGGCCAACGAGTAGCAGTAAAAGGATTGCAGGACTAAAGTGGGTCATATTTCGAAGGAGACATTATCAGCTGCACGTATTAATAAACAAATCAAGATAATAGCGTTTTACAATTAACTATAACAGATTGGAAAACAGGGCCATGAAGCGCGGGGGCGGGGGGGGGGGGGGGGGGGAGAAGATGGACTGAAAAAATGTAAGATCTACATGAAGTAACAAGTACCATCCTCCCGTTAGCATGCCTTGCCGTGTGCCCACTCCGTGTACAATGTCAGATCCCATTCCCATAATAGAATGGAAGTCACTTTCATTGCAGAGAGAGAGAGAGAGAGATTTTTCGCTCACGCGATGATCATTCAATCGTTAAATTTTTGGTGTAATTATGTTTCTCAACAGGAAAGTTTATCAGTCCTTCCGCCGTCACACATACACACACGCACGCAAAACAAACCACGCACACACTCACCCCCCCCCCCCACACACACACACACCAACACACACCAACACACACACACATCAACACACACGCACTAACAGACACACGTGCACACACACACACACTTACAAACACACAAACGGATTGCCTGTGCATTGTTTCAAGAATGGTTTTGAAATGAACCAGAAGCGAATTACATAAAGGAAGGTTTGAAAAAAAGAAAGAAAAAGCTACCATCCAGGTTTGAGCATCTCTCTTTCCAAAGCAGCAGCAAAAATTACATCTTAGACTGTCTCCTTATGTGCGACGCGACGTCATGTCGCGAGCAGTCCTTGCCGCTCCTTTAGGTTTAGTAAGAGTTTTACGGCACTTGCAACACAATAGAGTCGATATACATGTAAGTGCCGAGGATTAGAAGTGTTACAAAAGAGTAACAAACACAAAAAAAGAAGGGGGGGGGGGGCATCCGAACGATAGATATTTGGTAGGAAAGCTCCCAAATCAGTCAAGTACTGTTCAGATTTTAAATTTAAAGAAGTTGTCTCCTTAACTGCGAAGCGACGTCCAGCCGCCCTCGACAGTCGCCAGTGACCGGTCTATGCGGCGATTGAGACCTCGTCGCGGGCGACAGACTGAGGGTCTGGCAGGTTTAAAACATCACCATTAATAAAAGTGTCTAAATAGGCCTACCTAGCCAACGAGTGCCGGTCGACACGCTGTGGGATGTCGTCACTTCGTCACGCGACTCATCGCTAGCGACTGCCGTGTGCGACACGACGTCACATCGTGTTATATAAGGAGACATGCTCATATTATATTGAAACCACAGAATTCTACACTTATAAGCGGAACTCCCTCTTCGCGATCGCAGATTCGCTGTGAGGAATTGAAACTAAAACATGGCGGCCGGTTGAGGGCACCCTTGGCTGCGCCGCACAGCGAGGCTTCGCGTTGCTATGCACGCTGATGCTAGTGGTAGGGCTTGGAAGACACCTTACATCAGTATTTTAAAAACTTTCTTCGAAGAGGAAATATAGTGAAATAGTCTAGTACATTTTTATTGCCAACAATATGTCATAATTGGCAATGTTACAATGTTTTTGTATTTGTATTGTTGGTTTGTTGTTGTTTTTTAATGATGGGATGGGATCTAGATCTAGATCTAGATAGATCTAGATCTCTAGATCTACTAAAGATCTTCACAATCACAATACACTTGATAATAACACTAATTATGAACATTAATTCTGTTGGCAAAATATCTAGATATAGTCTTGATTAGTACTAAATCTACGATAAGGGGACGCTGACAGTAACATAATGCTCACTACAATAATATTGTCATTAAACTTAAGGCCATCCAAAGCAAGCAAAAAAGAACAATATAAGTCTTTTCTCCAATTTACTAGAAAGAGATAAATAGAGCTTATATTGAGGAAATGTATTATTTCTCACTTTAAGAATTCATCTCTGTGTTTGCATCAATAGTGTGTACAACAACATGCTTTGTTTAAAGCACGTGCGAGTCTAACATAAATACAAGAGATTGGAGAATGTGTTGGTTGTACAGAAAATATATAAGCCTATTGTACATGCTGCCAAAAACACAAAAATGCAGAAAAGGCCTCAAAATATTGGTTTACACATAAAAGCCAATAATGCAAAACAAAGTAAACAAGAGTGGAACTGGCATAGGTTTCCTAAATATATGTTCAAAGTCATTTTCTGTGTGTTGGAAGTGTCCTTTCTAATGCATGAATGATAGGCTCATTAAGATGTGATAATGAAGAAACTTGTGTCTACAGTCACAACAGAAGAGTTCCATGGCGAGTGATCACTGGTCAAGGATTTCAGAGCTGTGTGCATTTTGAAAAAAATGTATCCCCATACCCTGGATCACATGTCGAGGAGATGGGCTTGTCCCCCTGTAATCCCCGCACACAGTAAACAAACACATATTTTTGAACACGAATAAGAAAAAATAAGTGGTCTCTTGTTACGGATCAAATTGAAGTCCTGTTTCAATTCAATTAATTGATAAAAGTGCGTATCGCAATGCGTTGGCCACCCCTGCCCTATAGGCCTATGCTATTTAATAAATACATTCGTCAGACCTGGAATCTTTAATGCCCACACACAGTAAACAAACACACATTTTTGAACACGTATAAGAAAAAATAAGTGTTGTCTTGTTACGGATCAAATCGAAGTCCTGTTACAATTCAATTAATTGATAAAAGCGTGTTTCGCAAGGCATCGGCTAACCCAGCACTATTACGCTATTTTATAAATACATTCGTCAGATCTCGAATCTTTAACCTTTAATTTTTACTCCTCGCACACAGTAAACACACACACATTCATGAACACGTATAAAAAAATAAGTGGTCTCTTGTTACGGATCAAATTGAAGTCTAGTTACAATTCAATAATTGATAATAGCGCGCATTGCAATGCATTGGCTAACTCAGCATTATACACTATTTGTGTGTGGCTCTGAGAAAACCCTTCACAAGGTGCAAAATTTCAAAATGAACCTTTTTGCATATTTTAAAAGACACATCTTTACCGAGCATTTTGCACTTTATTTGAAAGCAATTGGAGCATTTTGTGAAAAGTTATGGCATTTTAAAGCGAACAGGGGTTCGAGTGTCAAATTTTGAGAAAACAGGTTTTAAAGTTTTGCTTACTTTGGGAACACATTTTCCATGATGACAATGCATAGAAGCAAATAATGCTGATACCACAGCATAGAGGTGCCATTTGTGGACAGTTTGCTTTTTATTTTAGTGAAATACCTCTCTTCTATGTGATGTTATGACTGATTTTATATTACAACAGTAAATCATTGAATTACGTAAAAACGCGTCAAAAAATATTATGCTCCTCTCGTGTCATACCAGCAAAAGACAAACGCAGGTCGTCAAAAGCAGTTGATTCGAACTGGCTGTTGCAAGGCATGCCATCATTGAGCTTGCAGAAGCACTTCAGGCCCTTCAACTTCGCAAAGCTGTCTGCTCCACACCCTTACCTTCTGGCACCACAAAGGCTGTCACTGTCACGTTCTCTATGAAGGTCACCCCTAAGGCATCATCCTCGTCTGTAGATACAGAAATTAAAAGAGAGCGATTTAAAGGTGTGCAGCTTGCATAATGAAATTTATAGTGTTGTACACCACTGTATTTAAATGACCACTATTAGTTCAAACAAACCAGTGATTAATGATCACCAATTGAGAATAATTTGCTCCGTGATCCCTTTACAGTTGACAGGTTGCAACAAGAAGCCAGAATTTTTGTCCATCATTCTGTCACCTCTTGTTTTCGTTTTGCATCGCTGTATTTTTATATGGACCTACTCAGTTTAAGAAATTCACTTTCATGTGACGACAAGTTTGTGACAGATCATCACTGCGATAGTGCAGCATCTCTCTTTTCTTGGTTCTTTTCAAGTAAAATAATGAAAGAGTATGTATTCAGAATAGATATGAGCTTTTGCCAAAAGGTGGGGGTGTTTGCATGAGGACTTTTTAAATCAACCACTACTCGTGGTAAAATATGTTTTCTTCTGAAAACTTTATGCATATGGCAAGGAAATAAGTTGGTCAAGCTGCATGAGCAAGTAGATTGATGTGTGCATCTTATATATCTCTTCATAGAAAGATAATAGTACAAAAAATAGGGCATTTTTTACTCACCCTGAGTGCACACGTAATTGTATGTTAAATACAGAATATATTGTTAATCTTAAACTATCAAACAGTAGAGCATTCAAACATTGAAAATAATTTTTATACACCATCATAGCAGCGTGTGTCCATTAAAAGGGTTTTATGTTTTTATATTAATGATGTTATTGCTGAGTAAAATTTATAAGTTCGTTCATAACTCGTGTCATAATTACATCATCAGACTTTCCAAGGTCTAGAAAACCCTAATCGTTAAACATATCATCCCGGGGAATGACCGGTATTAAACATTGGTTTGACATTGATCCATCAGAAGGGTAATTTTCCGCTCCATCGCATGGTTTTGCTTAAATATGACTTTGATTGAGATAATCCAGGTTTGTCATAATGATGTTATGAACAAACACTTTATGATATTTCTGCAAAATATCATGTGAGGGACTTCCCACTGTTTCACAACATCCTTTTACATGGTGGAATGAACATGGAAGAGTAGCATGCTGATGACTCAAAAGAGAAGTGAAGAAGAGGCAAAAGTATGCTTGTCATAATGGATTGTCATCATGTTATGAACATGACATGGCGTCATAATGGTTATGAACGAAACCTTATTCCATGTAATTTACAGTTGTTTTGGGATGTATTTTTAATTTTAACCTAACTTGAGGATGTATTAGACCTTGCTTACATTCTGATATTTTGATTTTTATCATAAGTGTATGGGTATGTATTTTAATCAGTATTTTTCTTTTGTAGTAATTGTTATGAACGAACTACATATTGTACTCTGAGGGCTTTCCAGAGTTGATAAACATTAAAAACATGTACACAGATACATATTATGAGGAAACTTTCATTTAATATAAAATTTTCAAGTAAATGACAGGTCAAAATATTAATTTTTAGGTCAAAACTGAAGTTTGTCATAATAGTTTCCGATGACAACCCACCATCGGCGCGATGATGGATACCGACTTACCATCGGTTTCCGATGACAACCCACCATCGGCACGATGATGATTACCGACTTACCATCGGTTTCCGATGACAACCCACCACCGGCGCGATGATGGATACCGACTTACCATCGGTTTCCGATGACAACCCACCATCGGCGCGATGATGGATACCGACGTACCATCGGTTTCCGATGACAACCCACCATCGGCGCGATGATGGATACCGACGTACCATCGGTTTCCGATGACAACCCACCATCGGCGCGATGATGGATACCGACGTACCATCGGTTTCCGATGACAACCCACCATCGGCGCGATGATGGATACCGACGTACCATCGGTTTCCGATGACAACCCACCATCGGCGCGATGATGGACATTGACACACCATCGGAAACCGACGATAACCCACCATCAGGACGATGTCGGGTTCCCACACACTATCGGAAACCGATGATCACCCAACATCAGAACGATGTCGGATAAATGTGTCTTTCCGATGGTCAGCCGATAGCACCGCTGTCACACCATAGCCTTTACTTTGTCCATGCTCCCATCCCTATTTTATCTTAGTCGTTTGATCCTAAAAATAATTCCCTCAATGAAAAGTTGAATCTATGTCTTTAATTCAAGATGTTCTTATAAAATCAACACCAAGGTGTATATATATATATATATATATATGTTAGTACAATTTCCCCAAACCTAGACCATGAGTCCATTAACAGTAAGACATGAGACTGCAGCCGTGGGTAAACAAGCTCAGCTGTGTGAGGGTTTAGTTTTGGTATAGATGTTTTACAGCGCTCACAACTGCATAAGGTCATATGAGCGCCAGAAGTCGTGTGTGGCTCTGAGAAAACACTTCACAAGGTGCAAAATTTCAAAATGAACTTTTTTGCATATTTTAAAAGACACATCTTTACCGAGCATTTTGCACTTTATTTGAAAGCAATTGGAGCATTTTGTGAAAAGTTATGGCATTTTAAAGCGAACAGGGGTTCGAGTGTCAAATTTTGAGAAAACAGGTTTTAAAGTTTTGCTTACTTTGGGAACACATTTTCCATGATGACAATGCATAGAAGCAAATAATGCTGATACCACAGCATAGAGGTGCCACTTGTGGACATTTTGCTTTTTATTTTAGTGAAATACCTCTCTTCTATGTGATGTTATGACTGATTTTATGTTACAACAGTAAATCATTGAATTACGTAAAAACGCGTCAAAAAAATATTATGCTCCTCTCGTGTCATACCAGCAAAAGACAAACGCAGGTCGTCAAAAGCAGTTGATTCGAACTGGCTGTTGCAAGGCAGGCCATCATTGAGCTTGCAGAAGCACTTCAGGCCCTTCAACTTCGCAAAGCTGTCTGCTCCACACCCTTACCTTCTGGCACCACAAAGGCTGTCACTGTCACGTTCTCTATGAAGGTCACCCCTAAGGCATCATCCTCGTCTGTAGATACAGAAATTAAAAGAGAGCGATTTAAAGGTGTGCAGCTTGCATAATGAAATTTATAGTGTTGTACACCACTGTATTTAAATGACCACTATTAGTTCAAACAAACCAGTGATTAATGATCACCAATTGAGAATAATTTGCTCCGTGATCCCTTTACAGTTGACAGGTTGCAACAAGAAGCCAGAATTTTTGTCCATCATTCTGTCACCTTTTGTTTTCGTTTTGCATCGCTGTATTTTTATATGGACCTACGCAGTATAAGAAATTCACTTTCATGTGACGACAAGTTTGTGACAGATCATCACTGCGATAGTGCAGCATCTCTCTTTTCTTGGTTCTTTTCAAGTAAAATAATTAAAGAGTATATATTCAGAATATATATATATTTCTTCTTTGTAAAGGAATTTTAAAATTTAAAGCAAGAGTCAGCATCACACTGAACTATAATGCTATAATATTTAATTTAATTGAGAGGCATCACCTTCAACAATACAAGTTAGTGTGGTGCAGCATCTCTCATGGTTCTTTTCAAGTCGAATAATTAAAGCTAAAAAGTATGTAAGATCGATTATTTTCTGCTTTGTAAATGAATCAAGAAATTCAAAGCAGGTGTAAGCATCAATATAAATTGTAGTAGTAGTAGCCCAAGTCTATTATTCAATTCCATTGAGAGAGGCATTACCTTCAGCAATACTGGACTGGTCAGCATCACTTTGTTGTTGTAGAGCACAGCATGGGAGGGGGGCTGCGAAGGTCCTGGGCCAGAAATTGCACCTAAGAGATCAATGAAAATAGTATGTACAATGAAATAAAACTGAAGAGATCAACAAGAATTTATCTGTGTAGTGTGCACTGGATCATCTCCACACGTCTAGAAAAATACTGTTTACAGAGATACACAACTGGCCCTGGATTTATTTAGTCTTAGATCTAGGCACAATCAACATGTGTCTGGTGACTTGGTGTATAAAGTTTAAAACAACACACCATAATGTCATCTAAATTCTAGATCTAGATCTCAACACACACTGCAGTGAGACTTGCTTCATCATACAGATAGGTAAGCGACAGGGATCTAAACAACAGCTGCAGGCTCGAGTAACTTTCATCAAGGGTCTTAAGTTAAGTGTCATAGGAGTCCAGATCTAGAAGAGTCATAAGTCTAGATATAGTCAAGTGTCTAGTTAGTCTAGTCTAGTCTAGTACAATCTTGATCTAAGTCTATAATAACGTTGACAGACTTGGTCTCGTTCCAAGAGTTAAGCTACCGTATAGTGATAGATCTAGTCGATCTAGCTCCTCCAATTCTAATACACTGCTAAGGCTAAGAGGTAGGATAGAATCTAGAAGAATACGCAGTTCTTTAATCTAGCTGATAATTAAGTTATCAATTATAAGGACTAGTATAGAAGCTGGGACTGCGGGTATGGTAAACCTTGCTTACCATCTGATGATGTTATGCCAATTGGTTGAACAGGAACCAGGACTTCTTCTTCATGAAGTTCCAGATTCCAGATCATGGTCATGAGCAGGGGGTGTGGGTGTGTGTGGGTGTGTCACGGCCACGGTCGTCGTCGTAATTGGTTCATCATGTGTCTCCTCCTCCAAACTAGAATCGACTGTCTTCACAATCAATAGGTCTTGCATTGAAATAATCAATAATCAGTTCATCCAATTCATTTTCGTCTGTGATTTGTCTCATTCCAATCCGACTGAGATCGTTCCACATCGATGAAATACGCCACTCAGCTGATCGGTCCGCCATCTTGATTCAATTAAATTATGTAAACAAAAGCGCTCGACCACTTGGAAACAGAAAACAATCAGTTTACTTACAGTAAACTCGGAAAAAAATACTTCGTAGAGCAGAAAAAAGAACTTAAAGTCAATTTTATAAGGAACAGTTCATATTTGATTTGAACGGCAGGAAATGGTACATTAGATGTTAAACTGCATTCATGACAAATACCATTTCAGAAGTGAAACTACAACATGCGCAACTCACAGAACTATTTGTAATGTTCACACATTCATGCGCATTGGGTTTTCCCGAAACGGCAATAAAATTCTCTTTCTTTTGGTATATTAAAAAGAAGTGTCTATCCGATTTAGTAAATATTCCCCCTGTTTGTCTAAGAATTCAGCGTAATACGGCGACGATATGTCCTCAAAAATAATTATTTTAATATTTTTAATCACTTTTGAGCAAATTTCTTCAAAACGTATGATGTAGAAATGGTCTATCTTTCTGAATTTCATACAATTTCGTTTTCGATAAAAAATAAAGTTCGGGGCCTATTTTTAGCGATATCTCAGAATAGCTTCTCGCACCTTCCGACGGGTTTTCTCAGAGCCGCTCACATTTAATAATACATTCGTCAGATTTGGAATCTTAAATTATAATCATAATTATATGAGCCCGCGCGTGGGAAGTGAAAGTGAAAGGAATTGAAAATGCTTTAAAAAAACAATTATGAAAGTAACATAATTAAAGTAGGACTACATGTGCTTATAAAGGCCCAAAAAGGTGTATGGATGCGGAAATTAATGTTTCGGATGAAAATAATACGCTATCTCTACTACTACTACTGTAGCATGTGGTCAAAAATTTGATGCGCAACTTATTATCAAATATCTAGGCTGCTGAACTATCGAACACCTAGATCTAGATTCTCCTACTTTTACACAATGACGTAGATCTATATCAATTCGTCTTAACCGATGAGTATTTTTTTCAAACATTTGTACACATCTATAGGTTCTATATTATTATAGAAATTTCTTTAAAGAAAATTCTTTAATAAATACTAGCCCAATATTTTAAAAATTAATCCCAGTCAATGGTTTCTACAGATTTTTAAAAAGTTTATAGCTGGAGCTAAATCTCTTTTAAAAGCAAGTCCGTCCATTTTTCTACTTCTGCTGGCGACATAAAGTTAATTATTGAACGCATGTTTTGAGAACATTAATTAGATCTAGTGAAAAAATATGTTCAGTGTAAAACAAATTTTTTGTAACAAGCTTTGCTACTAAAAAATTACGTAGGCCATATACGTATGCAAAATGTGTGTGGGAAGCTAGAAGTGCTGTGAGCAATCCCATCCTTGTTACGAATTTTTTCAGTTCTGTAGATCTAGATCTTATATTTATAAACTCTCTATGTCTGCTGTTTGTGTTGTTGCACCCTAAAACACAACAATTTAAAACCTTAATTCCAATCTCTAGTTGCACAGTGAATTCTGTAACTCAAAATTACAAACTGGACAGTAAATGTTCCACTTTTCACTCGTTTGTAAAAGCCGCTCTTGCTTTAAAAGCTATAGGGTTACTTCCGAAAACGATAAATCGTGCCCTCAAGACGCCATTGTTTTCGGTCTTCAATTTCTCACAGGTCACGTGGTACAGTTCCCGTTTTAAGTGTAGAACACAGAATTCTAAGTGTAGAATTCTGTAGTGTAGAATTATGTGATTGAAACAGATTGGCGCTTCTGATATAGGGGAGATAACAAGTAAAATTATGATGTTGAGACGTTATACATCATGATTATTTCCCCTTAATATAGTTTCTCGAATTCCCACCAATTTTCAATTTTTAGAAAATGCCAATGATAGATTTTAGAAAATAATATTTTGTTTCTTTTTTATGTCTTGTCAATCTGATCCACAAAAGATGAAAGATGCCAAAAAAGATACTCCTAGAATCATCTTACAAATGTTCTCTCTCTTTCTCTGTCTGTCTGTCTCTCTCTATAGGATCTCTTTCATTCTCTTTCAGTCAGTTTATTTGTTTAACCCTCTTGTCCCCCCC